>NC_041384.1:731299223-731448283 GCF_002162155.2 Triticum dicoccoides | reverse complement strand
CCCGACTAGATGCTATGCCGCACCCCGCGCGTGCGTTCTTTTTTTGTTTCTTCAGGGCTTGTTGAGCTGTGCCCTCAGCATTAACCCTTTGACTACTTGTCTGTGCTAGACCTGTGTGTGCGTGTGTGTGTGTGTGTGTGTTTGAACCTTGTTGGATGTTTGGCTTGGGCATTTGCTTTATAATATAAAGAGGGGCAAAAGCCTTTTTCGGCAATGAAGTGAAATCCATCATGGGTGACAGAGAAGTACCTTTGAGGAGAAGTAATTGGGGTAGCCAACCCTTGAAGGTCGGATAATTTTCAGCCCATAAATGAGAGGTTTACTAAGCGTTGATCAGGAAAAGATGTGTTGGTCAAGTTGGCTGCTAAAGCCATTCCAATGTATGCGATGAGTATTTTCACATTTCCCAATATCTTCCATGAAGATAATATGAAATACATTAGGAAATTCTGGTTAGGTGAGAACAATGAAAAAAGATAGTTCACTGGTGAGCTTATAACACCCTGACAAAATCGATGCTCCTCAGTGGTATGGGCTTCAAAGATACAGAGTGCTTCAACCAGTCACTTCTCACGCAACAAGCTTGGAGACTTATTGTTTCTCCAGATAGTTCATATGCTCGATTGCTGAGAGCAAGGTACTACCAAGGTAGACATATCCTTGATACTACGTTTACCGACGAGGCTTCTCGGCTTCGGGAGACGAGTGAGCATGGTCTGGAGTAACTAAATAAAGGGGTGATTCAGAGGATCGGTGTTGAAAATACTATGCGGATTTGAAGGGATAGCTGGCTCCCCAAAGAGCTATATCTTTTTTTTAGAAAAGGAGGAGAACCCCTGGCCTCTGCATCTGGGCGATGTATACGGCCATTTTATTAATTATTCTTACAAGACCTTACAAAGTCATACAACAGTAAGACTAAAACCATCGTCTAAGCAACAACTGTCGCTACTTCTATCCAATTGATGAAGGGGCGCTGATAGTCTGGGCCTAATACCAAACAGACATCCCAGCCAAACCTAAACATCTAAGACCTGAGGTCCCAACCAGGATGCCTGCCGGGTATGGGGCACCTACCAGTCCGGCGCACTCCTCAACCAGGACGCCTGCCGGGTATGAGGCTGCCGCAGCCACCTGCCACCAATGCATCTTCAGTGCTGTACTGCTACACCAGCTTGCCTGGCTCTTTGCCATTGACGCCACCACGATGCCAGATAACGTCACCCTCCTGCGTGAGTCCCTCGCCACACATCGGGCGCCGAGTCTCCATTGCACCACGCCGCCGAGAAACGCCACCATTAATGTGCGGGGTGAAACACCGCTCCACCAATTATTCCGTCCACTGGTCCCTCGAGCCCGTGTACACCTCCAAGAATGACACCACAAGAGGGAAATGACACAATAATGTCGCGGTCATCCGATCTACCAATTTAGGGTTTCCCCCGAAGGTAGCAGATAGTGGCCTGAAAATTCTCAATAGCAATACCTTCAACAAGGGAACGACACCGAATAGTGCCGCCATCGCCGGCCTCGGCAGCAGCCGCGAGCAGGTCTTCACCCAGATCTGTTACAATGGCCTCCATCAGGCGTCTTGTGCACGGATCGTCCACCACCGCGGCCGCCGCCGCTGCGTGACCGGCCATGGCACCACCACGATACCTACAGTCGGTACCACTAGCCCGCGTGCTGAACCGCAGCACCGCGCCATACCAGATCCGGCGAACGGCACACCGGCCGAGCCCGAGTCTCGCCCCCACCATCCGCGCCAGCCGCGGCCCGCGAGGACCCAGATCAGGCGCGCACGGGCGGCCAAGACCGCGACCGCACGGCCATGACGGAGCTCCCATCGTGGCGACACCGCGCTGCGTGCCAGCGACCACCGCTGCCACGATCGATGACGCCGCCGTGAAGACAAGCTCCGGACAGTCACCAGCCGCCTCAGATCTCCCCATCAAAACAGCAGCCGACGAGGAGCACGAGCCCCGCCGCCGCTGGCTCCGCGCAGGCTTTGCCTGCCGGAGGCCACCGGCGACGACGAGGGGGTGAATGGGATGGGTGGGGCAAGGAGAGGCTGGGGGGAGGGGGGGGGGTTCGCCGCCCGTGTCGCCCCGGGGAGGGAGTGGCGCGGGGGCAGATGGGATTTGGGATCTTCATTACTTGGGGAGCTATATCTAAATCTTAAAGAGAGAAGGGTTTGCTGTAGAGCATGACGCTTGTGTGGCATGTTCGTGCCTGGCAGAAAATCATAGAATTAAGAGCTCATCCTAGATATTTTCTGGCCCTCAAACGCCAGTAGTAGAAAACAGGGCTTTCATCCACTCTCAATGTACACATTAGTCCCAGTTGCATTACGAACCGGGTCCCGGTTCGAGCGGCTAGGGCGTCGGAAAGGCATTAGTCCCGGTTTATATGGGACCTTTAGTCCCGGTTTGAGACACGAACCGGGACTGAAGGGTGCGACGACCTTTAGTCCTGATTCGTATCTCAAACCGGGACTAAAGATTAGACCTTTAGTCCTGATTTGAGACACGAACCGGGACTAAAGGATGTGATGCCCTTTAGTCCCGGTTCGTATCTCAAATCGGGACTAAAGGGGTTCAAACTCTAACACCCCCCCACGCCCATGTATCGCCATTTCAGTTTTGAAAAACAAAAAAAAAATGATAAATACTTAAAAAATTAAAATCCTTCAAGATGTAGTTATGTTACTACATGTACTAGTTAGGAAAATTAAAAAAACATAAATTTGAACATGTTTTGCAAAATAGTGTGATGAAAAAGTAAAACGACTATATCTTTTGCATACATATCGAAAAAAATTGTATAATATATCAAAATGTTCAGCATAAACATCCGTATCCAATTTTGACGGCCATAGGCCGTTTTGAAATTTTTTAGAATCCTCAAATTCTAAAAGGAAAAAAAGTTATGCTCAAATTTCAGTTTTTTTAATTTTGGTTAAATCTGGTCAAACTACTTATTCAAGAAATATTAGTGTTACTAAATAATTATTCAAGAATATTAGTGTTACTAAATAGTTATTTCAGTTTTTTTTCAATTTTGGTCAAATCTGGTCAAACTATGGTCAAACTACTTATTCAAGAAATATTAGTGTTACTAAATAATATCCAAGAATATTAGTGTTACTAAATAATTATTTCAGTTTTTTTTGAATTTTGGTCAAATCTGGTCAAACTATGGTCAAACTACTTATTCAAGAAATATTAGTCTTAGTAAATAATTATTGGTTTTAAGAATAATAGTTTTAAACTCAAATGGTGTAACGTGTGACTTCATGCTCAACTTGAAGTCCTAAGGGTTAATTGGATCGACAACTTACTATTGTCAGGAAAGCAACAAGTGCAGACTTGGAAATAAGGGGGAATAGAACTCTGAAGTTAAGCGTGCTCAGGCTGGAGTAGTGAGAGGATGGTGACCGGCCGGGAAGTTAGACGATTTGGAATAATGAGGGGTGATTAGAGATTAAATTGAGCAGTGATGAGGGGTGATTAGAAATTAAATACAAATTTGAAATTTGAAAATCAAGAAAAAATTATTTTTTTGTCCAAAAAAATTCCTTTAGTCCCAATTGGTATTACCAACCAAGAGTAAAGGTCGAGGTCCAGACAACGGCCACGTGGATTTATAGTCCCGGTTCTAAAATGGAGACTAAAGACCCTCTGATACCGGGACTAAAGGCCTGTTTTCTACTAGTGGGCCAAAGAAATCCTTAACCTAAAACTTCTGAAGGGTGATGTACACGGTCACGTAACCTCTTGGCAAGGTGGGATAGATAGCGTGTTGAGCAAACATTCTTTCCGATTGACGTTCCTGCAATCATGGCCATCCCTATATGCATAAGGAATATCGAGGATTATTGGGCGTGGAGCTTCGAGAGAAATGGCTGTTTCTCAGTCCGCTCAGCGTACATAATGCATGTGGCAACCAGAAAATAGAGAGAAGACTGGTTAGAAAGAACATCTGGTTCGTCAAGCTCACATATGGAGGATAAAAATTGGAAGCGGCTATGGAATACCCAGGTTCCGGCGAAGGTAAAAATGTTCCTATGGCGATTGTCAAGGCAGTCGCTACCAACGGAGGATGTGAGAGCGCCGCCGCCATATGTCGACCACAAGCTCTTGTGGACTATGCAGCTCGCCGGACTCCTGGAGGCACTCGCTCCTCGAATGTTCGATGGCAAGATGCATATGGGCACTTGACCAAGGAGACCTTGTGAACCAGATGGTCTCCATCACGGAGCCAAGGGCTAAAAACTGGCTCTTTACACTAATGGATAGATTACCTCATGCGGAGTTTGTGAGACTGGCTGTTACACTGTGGGCTACTTGGTCCGCTCGCCGGAAATTCATTCACGAAGGCATTACCCAGAGTCCACTTTCCACACACTCGTTCACTGAGCGGTTCATTGCCGAGCTCGATCTTCTACAGGATGGAAAGCAGACAACTTTGCAACCAGACCCTCGGGAGATGAGGAAGGCACATGCAAGACCAAAAGCTCCCCCGTAGGGGTATGCCAATATACACACTGATGGAGCGGTCTATCGAAACCGGGGCGGCTCGGCCGTTGCCTTTTGTCGAGATGATGCGGGCAACTATCTAGGGAGTTCCTCCCTGGTCATTGATGGACAGATTGATCCAGCCACTCTTGAGGCAATTGCGGTCAGAGAAGCGTTGGCGCTCGCGGAGGATCTTCTTGTGCATGATCTTATTATTTCCTCGGACTGCAAGCAAGTCGTTGATGACATTAGAAATGGAAACCAGGGGCACTACGGATCCGTCATCACAGAGATAAAACTTCGATCTACTAGTTTTCATTGTAATTTTATTTTTGAGGGGCGAGCCGTAGATGGTGAGGCCCATAGTTTAGCTAAGCACTCTCTTTCTCTCGGTCCGGGACGCCACTTTTGGTTGGCCAATCCCCATGATCCGAATTGTATCCCACTACATGTGGATTATCATCAATAAAGCTTAGCTTATCCCTTAAAAAAAACGTAACCTCTTGGCACTATGGAAAGAATGGGTCTTCTTGCGAAGCACGTACAAGGTCATGTGCAATCTGGACCACAAAATTCGGATCACAAAATTCGGATGACACAAATGAGTGGCTCTATTGCGAGGTGTGTAACTATGGAGGGAGGCACCGCACACGGCTAAAACAAATCTTGGAGTGCCTTTGGGGTGTCCCATTCCCACGTATATAAAGGAGGGAGGGAGAGAGGCCGGCCCTCCTAGGGGCGTGCCAAGTGTAGGGAGTCCTACTGACTCCCAAGTCCTAGTAGGATTCCATTTCCTTTTCGGAGTGGGAAAGAAGGAAAGGAGGGAGAAGGGAGAAGGAAGGGGGGCGCCCCCACCCCTTGTCCAATTCGGTTTGGGCAGGGGGAGGCGCGCGCCACCTCGTGGCCCTTCTTTCCTCTCTCCACTAAAGCCCAATAAGGCCCATTAACTTCCCCCGGTGAATTCCCGTAACTCTCCGGTACTACGAAAAATACCTGAATCACTCGGAACCATTCCGATGTCCGAATATAGCGTTCCAATATATGAATCTTTACCTCTCGGCCATTTCGAGACTCCTCGTCATGTCCGTGATCTAATCTGGGGCTTCGAACAAACTTTGATCATCAAATCACATAACTCATAATACAAATCGTCATCGAACGTTAAGCGTGCAGACCCTACGGGTTCGAGAACTATGTAGACATGACCGAGACATATCTCCGGTCAATAACCAATAGCGGAACCTGTATGCTCATATTGGCTCCTACTTATTCTACAAAGATCTTTATCGGTCAAACCGCATAACAACATACGTCATTCCCTTTGTCATCGGTATGTTACTTGCCCGAGATTCGATTGTCAGTATCATCATACCTAGTTCAACCTCGTTATCGGCAAGTCTCTTTACTCGTTCCGTAGTGCATTATCCTGCAACTAACTCCTTAGTCAGATTGCTTGCAGGGCTTATAGTGATGTGCATTACTGATAGGGCACGGAGATACCTCTCCGATATACGGAGTGAGAAATCCTAATCTTGATCTATGCCAAACCAACAAATACCTTCGACGACACCTGTAGAGCATCTTTATAATCACCGAGTTACGTTGTGACGTTTGATAGCACACAAGGTGGTCCTCCGGTATTCGGGAGTTGCATAATCTCATAGTCAGAGGAACGTATATAAGTCATGAATAAAGCAATAGCAATAAAACTAAATGATCATTATGCTAAGCTAACGGATGGGTCTTGTCCATCACATCATTCTCCTAATGATGTGATCCTGTTCATCAAATGACAACACATGTCTATGATCTGGAAACTTAACCATCTTTGATTAACGAGCTAGTCTAGTAGAGGCATACTAGGGACACTCTGTTTTGTCTATGTATTCACACATGTACTAATTTTCCGGTTAATACAGTTCTAGCATGAATAATAAACATTTATCATGATATAAGGAAATATAAATAATAACTTTATAATTGCCTCTAGGGCATATTTCCTTTAGGTGTCACTCCGGTTGCAACATCGTTGGTGTTGTGACTGCAACACTCAACGGAGTTGCGTGACGGCAAATGCAACTCCACCGACACTGGCGATGTTGTGCGGCAATGCCTTTTGGAATGTCGGCGATGTTGTGCGGCGATGGCTTGCAATGCAGGCGATATTATGGGGGTGACGGCTCGCGACATATGCAATGTTGCAGGGTGATGGATCAAAACATAAGGGATGTTGTGGGGGCAACAACTCACAATTAAGGATACCGATCGATCTAACAGCTACTGAGGGATAGACCTGAGGGTCAGAGACCTGGTCAATCTGGGCAAAACATTCGTCGGATGGTGTGAGGGGGAGTGTTCATGTATAAATGTATTGCCTAGTCTCTTCCATTAGATCGGTTTTTTAGTTGGATTGGCTAGAGCATGCACTTCTACATACACGGGCGCCCATCCTCATTATTGGCTAGAGCATGCACTTCTACATACACGGGCGCCCACCCTCATTATTGATGTCTCGGTCATGTCTACATAGTTCTCGAACCCGTAGGGTCTGCACGCTTAATGTTCGATGACGATTTGTATTATGAGTTATGTGATTTGATGATCGAAGTTTGTTCGAAGCCCCAGATTAGATCATGGACATGACGAGGAGTCTCGAAATGGCCGAGAGGTAAAGATTCATATATTGGAACGCTATATTCGGACATCGGAATGGTTCCGAGTGATTCAGGTATTTTTCGGAGTACCGGAGAGTTACGGGAATTCACCGGGGGAAGTTAATGGGCCTTATTGGGCTTTAGTGGAGAGAGGAAAGAAGGGCCATGAGGTGGCGCGCGTCTCCCCCTGCCCAAACCGAATTGGACAAGGGGTGGGGGCGCCCCCCTTCCTTCTCCCTTCTCCCTCCTTTCCTTCTTTCCCACTCCGAAAAGGAAAGGGAATCCTACTAGGACTTGAGTCCTAGTAGGACTCCCTACACTTGGCACGCCTCTAGGAGGGCCGGCCTCTCTCCCTCCCTCCTTTATATACGTGGACAGGGGGCACCCCAAAGGCACTCCAAGATTTGTTTTAGCCGTGTGCGGTGCCTCCCTCCATAGTTACACACCTCGGTCATATCGTCGTAGTGGTTAGGCGAAGCCTTGCGCCGGTAACTTCATCATCACCGTCGCCACGCTGTCGTGCTGCGGAACTCTCCCTCGTCCTCAACTGGATCAAGAGCTCGAGGGACGTCATCGTGCTGAACGTGTGCTGAACACGGAGGTGCCGTATATTTGGTACTTGGATCGGTTGGATCATGAAGACGTTCGACTACATCAACCGCATTACTAAACGCTTCCGCTTACGGTCTATGAGGGTACGTGGACACACTCCCCCTATCGTTTCTATGCATCTCCTAGATAGATCTTGCGCGATCATAGGAATTTTTTGAAATACTATGTTCCCCAACAGTGGCATCTGAGCCAGGTCTATGCGTAGATGTTATATGCACGAGTAGAACACAAAGGTGTTGTGGGCGTGGGTATATACATATTGCTTTCCGTCACTAGTTGATTCTTGATTCAGCGGTATTGTTGGATGAAGCGGATCAAACCGACATTATACGTACGCTTACGCGAGACTGGTTCTACCGACGTGCTTCGCACACAGGTGGCTGGTGGGTGTCAGTTTCTCCAACTTTAGTTGAATCGGATTCAATGAACAGGGTTTTTTCTGAAGATCAAAAAGCAGTCACTATGCCACCTTGTGGTTTTGATGCGTAGGTAAGAACGGTTTTTGCTCAGCCCATAGCAGCCACGTAAAACTTGCAACAACAAAGTAGAGGACGTCTAACTTGTTTTTTCAGGGCATGTTGTGATGTGATATGGTCAAGACATGATGCTAAGTTTTTATTGTATGAGATGATCATGTTTTGTAACAGAGTTATCGGCAACTGGCAGGAGCCATATAGTTGTCGCTTTTGTTGGGGAACGTAGTAATTTCAAAAAAATTCCTACGCACACGCAAGATCATGGTGATGCATAGCAACGAGAGGGGAGAGTGTAGTCTACGTACCCTCGTAGACCGACAGCGGAAGCGTTATGACAATGCGGTTGATGTAGTCGTACGTCTTCACGGCCCGACCGATCAAGCACCGAAACTACGGCACCTCCGATTTCTAGCACACGTTCAGCTCGATGACGATCCCCGGACTCCGATCCAGCAAAGTGTCGGGGAAGAGTTCCGTCAGCACGATGGCGTGGTGACGATCTTGATGTTCTACTATCGCAGGGCTTCACCTAAGCACCACTACAATATTATCGAGGACTATGGTGGAAGGGGGCACCGCACACGGCTAAGAGAACGATCTTAGAGATCAACTTGTGTGTCTATGGGGTGCCCCCTGCCCCCGTATATAAAGGAGTGGAGGAGGGGAGGGCCGGCCCTCTCTATGGCGCGCCCTAGGGGAGTCCTACTCCTACTGGGAGTAGGATTCCCCCTTTCCTAGTCCAACTAGGAGTCCTTCCATGTAGTAGGAGTAGGAGACAAGGAAGGGGAAGAGGGAAGAGAAGGAAGGAGGGGGCGCCGCTCCTCCCCCTAGTCCAATTCGGACTAGTCAATGGGGGGGCGCGAGGCCTGCCTCTCCCTCTCCCCTAAAGCCCAATAAGGCCCATATACTTCTTCCCCCGTATTCCCGTAACTCCCCGGTACTCCGAAAAATAACCGAACCACTCGGAACCTTTCCGATGTCCGAATATAGACGTCCAATATATCGATCTTTACGTCTCGACCATTTCGAGACTCCTCGTCATGTCCCTGTTCTCATCCGGGACTCCAAACTCCTTCGGTACATCAAAACTCATAAACTCATAATATAACAGTCATCGAAACCTTAAGCGTGCTGACCCTACGGGTTCGAGAACAATGTAGACATGACCGAGACACATCTTCGGTCAATAACCAATATTGAAACCTGGATGCTCATATTGGCTCCTACATATTCTACGAAGATCTTTATCGGTTAGACCGCATAATAACATACGTTGTTCCCTTTGTCATCGGTATGTTACGTGCCTGAGATTCGATCGTCGGTATCTCAATACCTAGTTCAATCTCGTTACCGGCAAGTCTCTTTACTCGTTTCTTAATACATCATCTTGCAACTAACTCATTAGTTGCAATGCTTGCAAGGCTTATGTGATGTGCATTATCGAGAGGGCCCAGAGATACCTCTCCGACAATCGGAGTGACAAATCCTAATCTCAAAATACGCCAACCCAACATGTACCTTTGAAGACACATGTAGATCTCCTTTATAATCACCCAGTTACGTTGTGGCGTTTGGTAGCACATAAATTGTTCCTTCGGCAAATAGGAGTTGCATAATCTCATAGTCATAGGAACATGTATAAGTCATGAAGAAAGCAATAGCAACATACTAAACGATCGGGTGCTAAGCTAATGGAATGGGTCATGTCAATCACATTATTCTCCTAATAATATGATCCCGTTAATCAAATGACAACACATGTCTATGGTTAGGAAACATAACCATCTTTGATTAACGAGCTAGTCAAGTAGAGACATACTAGTGACGTTTAGTTTGTCTATGTATTCACACAAGTATTATGTTTCCGGATAATACAATTCTAGCATGAATAATAAACATTTATCATGATATAAGGAAATAAAATAATAACATTATTATTGCCTCTAGGGCATATTTCCTTCAGTCTCCCACTTGCACTAGAGTCAATAATCTAGTTCATATTGCCATGTGATTTAACACCAATAGTTCACATCATTATGTGACCAACACTCAAAGGGTTTACTAGAGTCAATAATCTAGTTCACATCGCTATGTGATTAACACCCAAAGAGTACTAAGGTGTGATCATGTTTTGCGTATGACAGAAGTTTAGTCAATGGGTCTGCCATATTCAGATCCGTATGTATTTTGCAAATTTCTATGTCAACAATGCTCTGCACGGAGGTACTCTAGCTAATTGTGTTGGGGAACATAGTAATTTCAAAAAATTTCCTACGCATACGCAAGATCATGGTGATGCATAGCAACGAGAGGGGAGAGTGTTGTCCACGTACCCTCGTAGACCGAAAGCGGAAGCGTTATAACAACGCGGTTGATGTAGTCGTACGTCTTCACGGCCCGACCGATCAAGCACCAAAACTACGGCACCTCCGAGTTCTAGCACACGTTCAGCTCGATGACGATCCCCAGACTCCGATCCAGCAAAGTGTCGGGGAAGAGTTCCGTCAGCACAACGGCATGGTGACGATCTTGATGATCTACCGTCACAGGGCTTCGCTTAAGCACCGCTACAATATTATCGAGGATTATGGTGGAGGGGGGCACCGCACACGGCTAAGAGATCTCAAGGATCAATTGTTGTGTGTAGAGGTGCCCCCTGCCCCCGTATATAAAGGAGCAAGGGGGAGGGGCGGCCGGCCATGATGAGGTGCGCCAGGGAGGAGTCCTACTCCTACCGGGAGTAGGACTCCCTCCTTTTCCTTGTCCAAGTAGGAGAGGGGGAAGGAAGGGAGAGAGGAGAGGAAGGAAAGGGGGGGCGCCGCCCCTCCCTCCTTGTCCAATTCGGACTAGGGGGAGAGGGGGCGCGCGGGCTGCCCTGGCCGCCCCTCCTCTTCTCCACTTTAGGCCCATGAGGCCCATTAACACCGGGGGGTTCCGGTAACCCCCCGGTACTCCGGTTTTATCCGAAACTTCCCCGGAACACTTCCGGTGTCCGAATATAGCCGTCCAATATATCAATCTTTATGTCTCGACCATTTCGAGACTCCTCGTTATGTGCGTGATCATATCCGGGACTCCGAACTAACTTCGGTACATCAAAACTAATAAACTCATAATATAACTGTCATCGAAACCTTAAGCGTGCGGACCCTATGGGTTCGAGAACAATATAGACATGACCGAGACACATCTCCGGTCAATAACCAATAGCGGAACCTGGATGCTCATATTGGCTCCCACATATTCTACGAAGATCTTTTATCGGTCAGACCACATAACAACATACGTTGTTCCCTTTGTCATCGGTATGTTACTTGCCCGAGATTCGATCGTCGGTATCTCAATACCTAGTTCAATCTCGTTGCCGGCAAGTCTCTTTACTTGTTTCGTAATACATCATCTCACAACTAACTCATTAGTTGCATTGCTTGCAAGGCTTAGGTGATGTGCATTACCGAGAGGGCCCAGAGATACCTCTCCGACAATCGGAGTGACAAATCCTAATCTCGAAATACGCCAACCCAACATGTACCTTTGGAGACACCTGTAGAGCACCTTTATAATCACCCAGTTACGTTGTGACGTTTGGTAGCACACAAAGTATTCCTCCGGTAAACGGGAGTTGCATAATCTCATAGTCATAGGAGCATGTATAAGTTATGAAGAAAGCAATAGCAACAAACTAAATGATCGGGTGCTAAGCTAATGGAATGGGTCATGTCAATAACATCATTCTCCTAATAATGTGATCCCGTTAATCAAATGACAACACATGTCTATGGTTAGGAAACATAACCATCTTTGATTAATGAGCTAGTCAAGTAGAGGCATACTAGTGACGTTTAGTTTGTTTATGTATTCACACAAGTATTATGTTTCCGGATAATACAATTCTAGCATGAATAATAAACATTTATCATGATATAAGGAAATAAAATAATAACATTATTATTGCCTCTAGGGCATATTTCCTTCAGTCTCCCACTTGCACTAGAGTCAATAATCTAGATTACACGGTAATGATTCTAACACCCATGGAGCTTTGGTGCTGATCATGTTTTGCTCGTGGAAGAGGCTTAGTCAACGGGTCCGCAACATTCAGATCCGTATGTATCTTGCAAATCTCTATGTCTCCCACCAGGACTAGATCTCGGATGCAATTGAAGCGTCTCTTGATGTGCTTGGTTCTCTTGTGAAATCTGGATTCCTTTGCTAAGGCAATTGCACTAGTATTGTCACAAAAGATTTACATTGGACCCGATGCACTAGGTATGACACCTAGATCGGATATGAACTCCTTCATCCAGACTCCTTCGTTTGCTGCTTCTGAAGCAGCTATGTACTCCGCTTCACATGTAGATCCCACCACAATGCTTTGTTTAGAACTGCACCAACTGACAGGTCCACCGTTTAATGTAAACACATATCCGGTTTGCGATTTAGAATCATCCGGATCAGTGTCAAAGATTGCATCAACGTAACCATTTACGATGAGCTCTTTGTCACCTCCATATACGAGAAACATATCCTTAGTCATTTTCAGGTATTTCAGGATGTTCTTGACCGCTGTCCAGTGATCCACTCCTGGATTACTTTGGTACCTCCCTGCTAGACTTATAGCAAGACACACATCAGGTCTGGTACACAACATTGCATACATGATAGAGCCTATGGCTGAAGCATAGGGAACATCTTTCATTTTCTCTCTATCTTTTGCATTGGTCGGGCATTGAGTCTTACTCAATTTCACACCTTGTAACACAGGCAAGAATCCTTTCTTTGCTTGATCCATTTTGAACTTCTTCAAAACTTTGTCAAGGTATGTGCTTTGTGAAAGTCCAATTAAGCGTCTTGATCTATCTCAATATATCTTAATGCCCAATATGTAAGCAGCTTCACCGAGGTCTTTCATTGAAAAACTCTTATTCAAGTATTCCTTTATGCTATCCAGAAATTCTATATCATTTTCGATTAGTAATATGTCATCTACCTATAATATCAGAAATGCTACAGAGCTCCCACTCACTTTCTTGTAAATACAGGTTTCTCCAAAAGTCTGTACAAAACCAAATGCTTTGATCACACTATCAAAGCGTTTATTCCAACTCAGAGAGGCTTGCACCAGTCCATAAATGAATCGCTGGAGCTTGCACACTTTGTTAGCTCCCTTTGGATCGACAAAACCTTCCGGCTGCATCATATACAACTCTTCTTCCAGAAATCCATTCAGGAATGCAGTTTTGACATCCATCTGCCAAATTTCATAATCATCAAATGCGGCAATTGCTAACAGATTCGGACAGACTTAAGCATCGCTACGGGTGAGAAGGTCTCATCGTAGTCAATCCCTTGAACTTGTCGAAAACCTTTTGCGACAAGTCGAGTTTTGTAGACAGTAACATTACCGTCAGCATCAGTCGTTTTCTTGAAGATCCATTTATTCTCAATTGCTTGTCGATCATTGGGCAAGTCAACCAAAGTCCATACTTTGTTCTCATACATGGATCCCATCTCAGATTTCATGGCTTCAAGCCATTTTGCGGAATCTGGGCTCATCATCGCTTCTTCATAGTTCGTAGGTTCATCATGATCTAGTAGCATGACTTCCAGAACAGGATTACCGTACCACTCTGGTGCGGATCTTACTCTGGTTGATCTACGAGGTTCGGTAGTAACTTGTTCTGAAGTTTCATGATCATTATCATTAGCTTCCTCACTAATTGGTGTAGGTGTCACAGAAACTGGTTTCTGCGATGTACTACTTTCCAATAAGGGAGCAGGTACAATTACCTCATCAAGTTCTACTTTCCTCCCACTCACTTCTTTCGAGAGAAACTCCTTCTCTAGAAAGGATCCATTCTTAGCGACAAATGTCTTGCCTTCGGATCTGTGATAGAAGGTGTACCCAACAGTCTCCTTTGGGTATCCTATGAAGACACATTTCTCCGATTTGGGTTCGAGCTTATCAGGTTGAAGTTTTTTCACATAAGCATCGCAGCCCCAAACTTTCAGAAACGACAACTTTGGTTTCTTGCCAAACCACAGTTCATAAGGCGTCGTCTCAACGGATTTTGATGGTGCCCTATTTAATGTGAATGCGGCCGTCTCTAAAGCATAACCCCAAAACAATAACGGTAAATCTGTAAGAGACATCATAGATCGCACCATATCAAGTAAAGTACGATTACGACATTCGGACACACCATTACGCTGTGGTGTTCCGGGTGGCGTGAGTTGCGAAACTATTCCACATTGTTTCAAATGTAGACCAAACTCGTAACTCAAATATTCTCCTCCATGATCAGATCGTAGAAACTTTATTTTCTTGTTACGATGATTTTCAACTTCACTCTGAAATTCTTTGAACTTTTCAAATGTTTCAGACTTATGTTTCATTAAATAGATATACCCATATCTGCTTAAATCATCTGTGAAGGTGAGAAAATAACGATATCCGCCACGAGCTTCAACATTCATTGGACCACATACATCTGTATGTATGATTTCCAACAAATCTGTTGCTCTCTCCATAGTACCGGAGAACGGTGTTTTAGTCATCTTGCCCATGAGGCACGATTCGCAAGTACCAAGTGATTCATAATCAAGTGATTCCAAAAGTCCATCAATATGGAGTTTCTTCATGCATTTTATACCGATATGACCTAAACGACAGTGCCACAAATAAGTTGCACTATCATTATCAACTCTACATCTTTTGGTTTCAACACTATGAATATGTGTATCACTACTATCGAGATTCATCAAAAATATAGACCATTCTTCAAGGGTGCATGACCATAAAAGATATTATTCATATAAATAGAACAACCATTATTCTCTGATTTAAATGAATAACCGTCTCGCATTAAACAAGATCCAGATATAATGTTCATGCTCAACGCTGGCACCAAATAACAATTATTTAGGTCTAATACTAATCCCGATGGTTGATGTAGAGGTAGCGTGCCGACCGCGATCACATCGACTTTGGAACCATTTCCCACGCGCATCGTCACCTCGTCCTTCGCCAGTGTTCGCTTAATCTGTAGTCCCTGTTTCGAGTTGCAAATATTAGCAACAGAACCAGTATTAAATACCCAGGTGCTACTGCGAGCTCTAGTAAGGTACACATCAATAACATGTATATCACATATACCTTTGTTCACCTTGCCATCCTTCTTATTCGCCAAATACTTCGGGCAGTTCCACTTCCAGTGACCAGTCTGCTTGCAGTAGAAGCACCCAGTTTCAGGCTTAGGTCCAGATTTGGGTTTCTTCTCTTGAGCAGCAACTTGCTTGCTGTTCTTCTTGAAGTTCCCCTTCTTCTTCCATTTGCCCTTTTTCTTGAAACTAGTGGTTTTGTTAACCATCAACACTTGATGCTCCTTCTTGATTTCTACCTCCGCAGTTTTCAGCATTGCGAAGAGCTAGGGAATAGTCTTATTCATCCCTTGCATATTATAGTTCATCACAAAGCTCTTGTAGCTAGGTGGCAGTGATTGGAGAATTCTGTCAATGACACAATCATCTGGAAGATTAACTCCCAATTGAATCAAGTGATTATTATACCCCGACATTTTGAGTATATGCTCACTGACAGAACTGTTCTCCTCCATCTTGCAGCTATAGAACTTATTGGAGACTTCATATCTCTCAATCCGGGCATTTGCTTGAAATATTAACTTCAACTCCTGGAACATCTCATATGCTCCATGACGTTCAAAACGTCGTTGAAGTCCCGATTCTAAGCCGTAAAGCATGGCACACTGAACTATCGAGTAGTCATCAGCTTTGCTCTACCAGATGTTCATAACATCTGGTGTTGCTCCAGCAGCAGGCCTGGCACCCAGTGGTGCTTCCAGGACGTAATTCTTCCGTGCAGCAATGAGGATAATCCTCAAGTTATGGACCCAGTCCGTGTAATTGCTACCATCATCTTTCAACTTTGCTTTCTCAAGAAACGCATTAAAATTCAACGGAACAACAGCACGGGCCATCTATCTACAATCAAACATAAACAAGAAAGATACTATCAGGTACTAAGTTCATGATAAATTTAAGTTCAATTAATCATATTACTTAAGAACTCCCACTTAGAAAGACATCCCTCTAATCTTCTAAGTGATTACGTGATCCAAATCAACTAAACCATAACCGATCATCACGTGAAATGGAGTAGTTTTCAATGGTGAACATTGCTATGTTAATCATATCTACTATATGATTCACGCTTGACCTTTCGGTCTCAGTGTTCCGAGGCCATATCTGCATATGCTAGGCTCGTCAAGTTTAACCTGAGTATTCTGCGTGTGCAAAAACTGGCTTGCACCCGTTGTAGATGGACGTAGAGCTTATCACACCCGATCATCACGTGGTGTCTGGGCACGACGAACTTTGGCAACGGTGCATACTCAGGGAGAACACTACTTGATAATTAGTGAGAGATCATCTTATAATGCTACCGTCAATCAAAGCAAGATAAGATGCATAAAAGATAAACATCACATGCAATCAATATAAGTGATATGATATGGCCATCATCTTCTTGTACTTGTGATCTCCATCTCCGAAGTACCGTCATGATCACCACCGTTACCGGCGCGACACCTTGATCACCATCGTATCATCGTTGTCGTCTCGCCAATCTTATGCTTCCACGACTATCGCTACCACTTAGTGATAAAGTAAAGCATTACAGCGCAGTTGCATTGCATACAATAAAGCGACAACCATATGGCTCCTGCTAGTTGCCGATAATTCGGTTACAAAACATGACCATCTCATACAATAAAATTTAGCATCATGTCTTGACCATATCACATCACAACATGCCCTGCAAAAACAAGTTAGACGTCCTCTACTTTGTTGTTGCAAGTTTTACGTGGCTGCTACCGGCTTAAGAAAGAACCAATCTTACCTACGCATCAAAACCACAACGATAGTTTGTCAAGTTGATGTTGTTTTAACCTTCGCAAGGACCGGGCATAGCCATACTCGGTTCAATTAAAGTTGGAGTAACTGACACCCTCCAGCCACCTGTGTGCAAAGCACGTCGGTAGAACCAGTCTCGCGTAAGCGTACGCGTAATGTCGGTCCGGGCCGCTTCATCCAACAATACCGCCGAACCAAAGTATGACATGCTGGTAAGCAGTATGACTTATATTTCCCACAACTCACTTGTGTTCTACTCGTGCATATAACACCAACACATAAAACCTAGGCTCGGATGCCACTGTTGGGGAACGTAGTAATTTCAAAAAAATTCCTACGCACACGCAAGATCATGGTGATGCATAGCAACAAGAGGGGAGAGTGTTGTCCACGTACCCTCGTAGACCGAAAGCGGAAGCGTTATAACAACGCGGTTGATGTAGTCGTACGTCTTCACGGCCCGACCGATCAAGTACCGAAACTACGGCACGTCCGAGTTCTAGCATACGTTCAGCTCGATGACGATCCCCGGACTCCGATACAGCAAAGTGTCGGGGAAGAGTTCCGTCAGCACGATGGCGTGGTGACGATCTTGATGTTCTACCGTCGCAGGGCTTCGCCTAAGCACCGCTACAATATTATCGAGGATTATGGTGGAGGGGGGCACCGCACACGGCTAAGAGATCTCAAGGATCAATTGTTGTGTCTAGAGGTGCCCCCTGCCCCCGTATATAAAGGAGCAACGGGGAGGGGCGGCCGGCCATGATGAGGCGCTCCAGGAAGGAGTCCTACTCCTACCAGGAGTAGGACTCCCTCCTATTCCTTGTCCAAGTAGGAGAGGGGGAAGGAAGGGAGAGAGGAGAGGAAGGAAAGGGGGGGCGCCGCCCCTCCCTCCTTGTCCAATTCGGACTAGGGGGAGGGGGGGCGCGGCCTGCCCTGGCCGCCCCTCCTCTTCTCCACTTTAGGCCCATGAGGCCCATTAACTCCCCGGGGTGTTCCGGTAACCCCCCGGTACTCCGGTTTTATCCGAAACTTCCCCAGAACACTTCCGGTGTCCGAATATAGCCGTCCAATATATCAATCTTTATGTCTCGACCATTTAGAGACTCCTCGTTATGTCCGTGATCATATCCGGGACTCCGAACTAGCTTCGGTACATCAAAACTAATAAACTCTTAATATAACTATCATCGAAACCTTAAGCGTGCGGACCCTACGGGTTCGAGAACAATGTAGACATGACCGAGACTCGTCTCCGGTCAATAACCAATAGCGGAACCTGGATGGTCATATTGGCTCCCACATATTCTACGAAGATCTTTTATCGGTCAGACCGCATAACAACATACGTTGTTCCCTTTGTCATCGGTATGTTACTTGCCCGAGATTCGATCGTCGGTATCTCAATACCTAGTTGAATCTCGTTGCTGACAAGTCTCTTTACTCGTTTCGTAATACATCATCTCACAACTAACACATTAGTTGCATTGCTTACAAGGCTTAGGTGATGTGCATTACCGAGAGGGCCCATAGATACCTCTTCGACAATCGGAGTGACAAATCCTAATCTCGAAATACGCCAACCCAACATGTACCTTTGGAGACACCTGTAGAGCACCTTTATAATCACCCAGTTACGTTGTGACGTTTGGTAGCACACAAAGTGTTCCTCCGGCGAACGGGAGTTGCATAATCTCATAGTCATAGGAACATGTATAAGTTATGAAGAAAGCAATAGCAACATACTAAACGATCGGGTGCTAAGCTAATGGAATGGGTCATGTCAATCACATCATTCTCCTAATAATGTGACCCTATTAATCAAATGACAACACATGTCTATGGTTAGGAAACATAACCATCTTTGATTAATGAGCTAGTCAAGTAGAGGCATACTAGTGACGTTTAGTTTGTTTATGTATTCACACAAGTATTATGTTTCCGGATAATGCAATTCTAGCATGAATAATAAACATTTATCATGATATAAGGAAATAAAATAATAACATTATTATTGCCTCTAGGGCATATTTCCTTCAAATTGCTCCCACTTTCAATATGCATCCAGATTGAGACTTAGAATCATCTGGATCAGTGTCAAAGTTTGCATCGACGTAACCCTTTACATCGAACCTTTTGTCACCTCCATAATCGAGAAACATATCCTTATTCCACTAAGGATAATTTTGACCGATGTCTAGTGATCTACTCCTAGATCACTATTGTACTCCCTTGCCAAGAACAGTGTAGGGTATACAATAGATCTGGTACACAGCATGGCATATTTTATAGAACCTACGGCCAAGGCATAGGGAATGACTTTCATTCTCTCTCTATCTTCTGCCGTGGTCGGGTTTTGAGTCTTACTCAACTTCACACCTTGTAACACAGGCAAGAACTCTTTCTTTGACTATTCCATTTTGAACTACTTCAAAATCTTGTCAAGGTATGTACTCATTGAAAAACTTATCAAGTGTCTTGATCTATCTCTATAGATCTTGATGCTCAATATGTAAGCCGCTTCACCGAGGTCTTTCTTTGAAAAACTCCTTCCAAACACTCCTTTATGCATTGCAGAATAATTCTACATTATCTCCGATCAACAATATGTCATTCACATATACTTATCAGAAATGATGTAGTGCTCCCACTCACTTTCTTGTAAATACAGGCTTCACCGCAAGTCTGTATAAAACTATATGCTTTGATCAACTTATCAAAGCATATATTCCAACTCCGAGATGCTTGCACCAGTCCATAGATGGATCGCTGGAGTTTGCATATTTTGTTAGCACCTTTAGGATTGACAAAACCTTCTGGTTGCATCATATACAACTCTTCTGTAAGAAATCCATTAAGGATTGCAGTTTTGTTATCCATTTGCCAGATTTCATAAAATGTGGCAATTGCTAACATGATTCGGACAGACTTTAAGCATTGATACGTGTGAGAAAATCTCATCATAGTCAATACCTTTGAACTTTGTCAAAAACCTTTTTCGACAAGTCTAGCTTTGTAGATAGTAACACTACTATCAGCGTCCGTGTTCCTCTTGAAAATCCATTTATTTTCTATGGCTTCCCGATCATCGGGCAAGTCAACCAAAGTCCATACTTTGTTCTCATACATGGATCCTATCTCAGATTTCATGGCCTCAAACCATTTCATGGAATCTGGGCTCATCATCGCTTCCTCATAGTTCGCAAGTTCGTCATGGTCTAGTAACATGACTTTCAGAACAGGATTACCGTACCACTCTGGTGTGGATCTCACTGAGATTCGGTAGTAACTTGATCTGAAGTTATATGATCATTAGCTTCCTCACTAATTGGTGTATTAGACACAGGAACAGATTTCTGTGATGAACTACTTTCCAATAAGGGAGAAGGTACAATTACCTTATCAAGTTCTACTTTCCTCCCACTCACTTTTTTCGAGAGAAATTCCTTCTCTAGAAAGGATCCATTCTTAGCAATGAATGTCTTGCCTTCGGATCTGTGATAGAAGGTGTACCCAACTTTCTCCTTTGGGTATCCTATGAAGACACATTTCTCCGATTTGGGTTTGAGCTTATCAGGATGAAACTTTTTCACATAAGCATCACAACACCAAACTTTAAGAAACGACAACTTTGGTTTCTTGCCAAACCACAGTTCATATTGTGTCGTCTCAACGGACTTAGATGGTGCCCCTTTTTAACGTGAATGCAACTGTCTTTAATGCATGACCCCAAAAACGATAGTGGTAAATCGGTAAGAAACATCATAGATCGCACCATATCTAATAAAGTACGGTTATGATGTTCGGACACACCATTACAGTGTGGTGTTCCAGGTGGCATGAGTGGTGAAACTATTTCACATTGTTTTAACTGAAGGCCAAACTCGTAACTCAAATATTCTCTTCCACGATTAGATCGTAGAAACTTTATTTTCTTGTTACGATGATTTTCCACTTCACTCTAAAATTCTTTGAACTTTTCAAATGTTTTAGACTTATGTTTCATCAAGTAGATATACCCATATCTGCTCAAATTATCTGTGAAGTTCAGAAAATAACGATACTTGCCGCGAGCCTTAATACTCGTCGGACCGCATACATCAGTATGTATTATTTCCATTAAGTTTGTTGCTCGCTCCATTGTTCCGGAGAACGGAGTCTTAGTCATCTTACCCAAGAGACATGGTTCGCAAGCATCAAGTGATTCATAATCAAGTGATTCCAAAATCCCATCAGCATGGAGTTTCTTCATGCACTTTACACCAATATGACTTAAACGGCAGTGTCACAAATAAGTTGCACTATCATTATTAACTTTGCATCTTTTGGCTTCAATATTATGAATATGTGTATCACTATGATCGAGATCCAACAAACCATTTTCGTTGGTGTCTATGACCATAGAAGGATTTATTCATGTAAAAAGAACAACAATTGTTCTCTAACTTAAATGAATAACCGTATTGCAATAAACATGATCAAATCATATTCATGCTCAACGCAAACACCAAATAACACTTATTTAGTTTCAACACTATTCCCGAAAGTATAGGGAGAGTGCGATGATGATCATATCAATCTTGGAACTACTTCCAACACACATCATCACCTCGACTTTTACTAGTTTCTGTTTATTCTGCAACTCCTGTTTCGAGTTACTACTCTTAGTAACTGAACCAGTATCAAATGCCAAGGGGTTGCTATAAACACTAGTAAAGTACACATCAATAACATGTATATCCAATATACCTTTGTTCACTTTTCCATCCTTCTTATCCACCAATTACATGGGGTAGTTTCGCTTCTAGTGACCAGTCCCTTTGCAGTAGAAGCACTCAGTCTCAGGCTTAGGTCCAGACTTGGGCTTCTTCACTTGAGCAGCAACTTGCTTTTCGTTCTTCTTGAAGTTCCCCTTCTTCCCTTTGCCCTTTTCTTGAAACTAGTGGTCTTGTTAACCATCAACACTTGATGTTTTTCTTGATTTCTACCTTCGTCGATTCAGCATCACGAAGAGCTTGGGAATTACTTTTGTCATCCCTTGCATATTATAGTTCATCATGAAGTTCTACTAACTTGGTGATGGTGACTAGAGAATTCTGTCAATCACTATTTTATCTGGAAGATTAACTCCCACTTGATTCAAGCGATTGTAGTACCCAGACAATCTGAGCACATGCTCACTGCTTGAGCGATTCTCCTCCATCTTTTAGCTATAGAACTTGTTGGAGACTTCATATCTCTCAACTCGGGTATTTGCTTGAAATATTAACTTCAACTTCTTGGAACATCTCATATGGTCCATGACGTTCAAAACGTCTTTGAAGTCCCGATTCTAAGCCGTTAAGCATGGTGCACTAAACTATCAAGTAGTCATCATATTGAGCTAGCCAAACGTTCATAACGTCTGCATCTGCTCCTGCAATAGGTCTGTCACCTAGCGGTGCATCAAGGACATAATTCTTCTATGCAGCAATGAGGATAAACCTCAGATCACGGATCCAATCCGCATCATTGCTACTAACATCTTTCAACTTAGTTTTCTCTAGGAACATATCAAAATAAACACAGGGAAGCAATAATGCGAGCTATTGATCTACAACATAATTTGCAAAAAACTATCAGGACTAAGTTCATGATAAATTTAAGTTCAATTTAATCATATTACTTAAGAACTCCCACTTAGATAGACATCCCTCTAATCCTCTAAGTGATCACGTGATCCAAATCAACTAAACCATGTCCGGTCATCACGTGAGATGGAGTAATTTGATTAGTGAACATCACTATGTTGATCATATCTACTATATGATTCATGCTCGACCTTTCGGTCTCCGTGTTCCGAGGCCATATCTGTATATGCTTGGCTCGTCAAGTATAACCTGAGTATTCTGCGTGTGCAACTATTTTGCACCCGTTGTATTTGAACGTAGAGCCTATCACACCCGATCATCACGTGGTGTCTCAGCACGAAGAACTTTCGCAACGGTGCATACTCAGGGAGAACACTTCTTGATAATTAGTGAGAGATCATCTTAAAATGCTACCGTCAAACTAAGCAAAATAAGATGTATAAAAGATAAACATCATATGCAATCAAAATATGTGACATGATATGGCCATCAACATCTTGCGCCTTTGATCTCCATATCCAAAGTACTGTCATGATCTCTATCGTCACCGGCATGACACCATGATCTCCATCATCTTGATCTATATCAATGTTTTATCACACGGTCGTCTCGCCAACTATTTCTCTTGCAACTATTGCTATCGCATAGTGATAAAGTAAAGCAATTATTTGGCGCTTGCATCTTATGCAATAAAGAGACAACCATAAGGCTTTTGCCAGTTGCCGATAACTTCAACAAAACATGGTCATCTCATACAACCACTTATATCTCATCACGTCTTGACCATATCACATCACAACATGCCCTGCAAAAACAAGTTAGACGTCCTCTACTTTGTTGTTGCAAGTTTTACGTGGCTGCTACGGGCTTAGCAAGAACCGTTCTTACCTACGCATCAAAACCACAACGATAGTTTGTCAAGTTGGTGTTGTTTTAACCTTCGCAAGGACTGGGCGTAGCCGCACTCGGTTCAACTAAAGTTGGAGAAACTGACACCCGCCAGCCACCTATGTGCAAAGCACGTCGGTAGAACCAGTCTCGTGTAAGCGTACACGTAATGTCGGTCCGGGCCGCTTCATCCAACAATACCGCCGAACCAAAGTATGACATGCTGGTAAGCAGTATGACTTGTATCGCCCACAACTCACTTGTGTTCTACTCGTGCATATAACATCAACGCATAAAACCTAGGCTCGGATGCCACTGTTGGGGAACGTAGTAATTTCAAAAAATTTCCTACGCACACGCAAGATCATGGTGATGCATAGCAACGAGAGGGGAGAGTGTAGTCCACGTACCCTCGTAGACCGACAGCGGAAGCGTTATGACAACGCGATTGATGTAGTCGTACGTCTTCACGGCCCGACCGATCAAGCACCGAAACTACGTCACCTCTGAGTTCTAGCACACGTTCAGCTCGATGACGATCCCCGGACTCCGATCCAGCAAAGTGTCGGGGAAGAGTTCCGTCAGCACGATGACGTGGTGACGATCTTGATGTTCTACTGTCGCAGGGCTTCGCCTAAGCGTCACTACAATATTATCGAGGACTATGGTGGAAGGGGGCACCGCACATGGCTAAGAGAACGATCTTAGAGATCAACTTGTGTGTCTATGGGGTGCCCCTGCCCCTGTATATAAAGGAGTGGAGGAGGGGAGGGCCGGCCCTCTCTATGGCGCGCCCTAGGGGAGTCCTACTCCCACCGGGAGTAGGATTCCCCCTTTCCTAGTCCAACTAGGAGTCCTTCCATGTAGTAGGAGTAGGAGACAAGGAAGGGGAAGAGGGAAGAGAGGGAAGGAGGGGGCGCCCCCCCTCCCCCTAGTCCAATTCAGACTAGTCTATGGGGGGGCGCACGGCCTGCCTCTCCCTCTCCCCTAAAGCCCAATAAGGCCCATATACTTCTTCCCCCCTATTCCCGTAACTCCCCGGTACTCCGAAAAATACCCGAACCACTCGGAACCTTTCCGGTGTCCGAATATAGTCGTCCAATATATCGATCTTTATGTCTCGGCCATTTGGAGACTCCTCGTCATGTCCCCGTTCTCATCCGGGACTCCGAACTCCTTCGGTACAGCAAAACTCATAAACTCATAATATAACTATCATCGAAACCTTAAGCGTGCGGACCCTACGGGTTCGAGAACAATGTAGACATGACCGAGACACATCTCTGGTCAATAACCAATAGCGGAACCTGGATGCTCATATTGGCTCCTACATATTCTACGAAGATCTTTATCGGTTAGACCGCATAACAACATACGTTGTTCCCTTTGTCATTGGTATGTTACTTGCCCGAGATTCGATCGTCGGTATCTCAATACCTAGTTCAATCTCGTTACCGGCAAGTCTCTTTACTCGTTTCGTAATACATCATCTCGCAACTAACTCATTAGTTGCAATGCTTGCAAGGCTTATGTGATGTGCATTACCGAGAGGGCCCAGAGATATCTCTCCGACAATCGGAGTGACAAATCCTAATCTCGAAATACGCCAACCCAACATGTACCTTTGGAGACACCTGTAGAGCTCCTTTATAATCACCCAGTTACGTTGTGACATTTGGTAGCACACAAAGTGTTCCTCCGGCAAACGGGAGTTGCATAATCTCATAGTCATAGGAACATGTATAAGTCATGAAGAAAGCAATAGCACCATACTAAACGATCGGGTGCTAAGATAATGGAATGGGTCATGTCAATCACATTATTCTCCTAATAATGTGATCCCGTTAATCAAATGAAAACACATGTCTATGGTTAGGAAACATAACCATCTTTGATTAACGAGCTAGTCAAGTAGAGGCATACTAGTGACGTTTAGTTTGTCTATGTATTCACACAAGTCTTATGTTTCCGGATAATACAATTCTAGCATGAATAATAAACATTTATCATGATATAAGGAAATAAAATAATAACATTATTATTGCCTCTAGGGCATATTTCCTTCAACTTTATTGTATGAAACGCAATCGCCATGTAATTGCTTTACTTTATGACTAAGCGGTGGCGATAGTCGTAGAAGCAATAGTTGGCGAGACGACAATGATGCTCCGATGGAGATCAAGGTGTCAAGCCGGTGACGATGGTGATCATGACAGTGCTTTGGAGATGGAGATCAAAGGCACAAGATGATGGCCATATCATATCACTTATATTGATTGCATGTGATGTTTATCCTTTATGCATCTTATTTTGCTTAGTTCGGCGGTAGCATTATAAGATGATCTCTCACTAAATTTCAAGGTATAATTGTTCTCCCTAAGTATGCACCGTTGCTACAGTTCGTCGTGCCGAGACACCACGTGATGATCGGGTGTGATAAGCTCTACGTTCACATACAACGTGTGCAAGCCAGTTTTGCGCGTGCGGAATACTTGGGTTAAACTTGACGAGCCTAGCATATGCAGATATGGCCTCAGAACACTGAGACCAAAAGATCGAACGTGAATCATATAGTACATATGATCAACATATTGATGTTCACCATTGAAAACTACTCCATCTCACATGATGATCGGACATGATTTAGTTGATTTGGATCACGTGATCATTTAGATGACTAGAGGGATGTCTATCTAAGTGGGATTTCTTAAGTAATATGATTAATTAAACTTTAATTTATCATGAACTTAGTCCTGATAGTTTTTACATATCTATGTTGTAGATCAATAGCTCGCGTATAGCTCCCCTGTTTTCTTTTTTTATTGTCCTAGAGAAAAATAATTTGAAAGAAGATAGTTGCAATGATGCGGACTGGGTCCGTGATCTGAGGATTGTCCTCATTGCTGCACAGAAGAATTATGTCCTTGATGCACCGCTAGGTGACGGACCTATTGCAGGAGCAGATGCAGACGTTATGAACGTTTGACAAGCTCGGTATGATGACTATTTGATAGTTTAGTGTGCCATGCTTTACGGCTTAGAACCGGGACATCAAAAACATTTTGAACGCCAAGGAGCATATAAGATATTTCAAGAGCTGAAATTGGTATTTCAGACTCATGCCCGAGTCGAGAGGTATGAGACCTCCGACAAGTATTTTGCCTACAAGATGGAGGAGAATAGCTTAACCAGTGAGCATATGCTCAGAATGTTTGAGTACTACAATCGCTTGAATGAAGTGGGAGTTAATCTTCCAGATAAGATAGTGATTGACAGAGTTCTCTAGTCACTATCACCAAGTTACTGGAACTTCGTGATGAACTATAATATGCAAGGGATGACAAAAATGATTCCCCGAGCTCTTCACGATGCTGAAATTGGCGAAGGTAGAAATCAAGAAAAGCATCTAGTGTTGATGGTTGACAAGACCACTAGTTTCAAGTAAAAGGGCAAGGTAAAGAAATGGATCTTCAAGAAGAATGGCAAGCAAGTTGCCACTCCCATGAAGAAGCCCAAAGCTAGACCCAAGCCTGAAACTTAGTGCTTCTACTGCAAAGGAAATGGTCATTGGAAGCGGAAATGCCTCAAATACTTGGCGGATAAGAAGGATGGCAAAGTGAACAAAAGTATATATGATATACATGTTAAGCATGTGTACTTTACTAGTGTTCATAGTAGCCCCTGGGTATTTGATACTGGTTCAGTTGCTATGATTAGTAACTTAAAACATGAGTTACAAAATGAGCAGAGACTAGTTGAGGGCGAGGTGACGATGTGTGTTGGAAGTGATTACAAGGTTGATAAGATCACCATCGCACACTCCCTTTACCTTCAGGATTAATGTTGAACCTAAAATAAATGTTATTTGGTGTTTGCGTTGAGCATAATATGATTGGATCATTTTTATTGCAATACGGTTATTCATTTAAGTCAAAGAATAATTGTTATTTTGTTTACATGAATAAAACCTTCTATGGTCATACACCCAAGGTGAATGGTTTATTGAATCTTGATCGTAGTGATACACATATTCATAATATTGATGCCAAAAGATGCTAAGTTGATAATGGTAGCGCAACATACTAGTGGCACTGCCGTTTAGGTCATATTGGTGTAAAGCGCATGAAGAGACTCCATGCAGATGGGCTTTTGGAATCACTTGATTATGAATCACTTAATGCTTGCGAAGCATGCCTCTTGGGCAAGATGACTAAAGACTCCGTTCTTCGGAACAATGGAGCGAGCCACTGACTTATTGGAAATAATACATACCAATGTATGCGGTCCGATGAGTGTTGGGGCTCGCGATGGGTATCTTTATTTTTTGACCTTCACAGATGATTTGAGCAGATATGGGTATATATACTTAATGAAACATAAGTCTGAAACATTTGAAAAGTTCAAAGAATTTTAGAGTGAAGTGGAAAATCATCGTAACAAGAAAATAAGGTTTCTACGATCTGATCGTGGAGGCGAATATTTGAGTTACGAGTTTGGTCTTCATTTGAAACAATGTGGAATAGTTTCGTAACTCACGCCACCTGGAACACCACAGCGTAATGGCGTGTTCGAACGTCGTAACCGTACTTTACTGGATATGGTGCGATCCATGATGTCTCTTACCGATTTACCACTATCGTTTGGGGTTATGCATTAGAGACAGCTGCATTCACGTTAAATAGGGCACCATCTAAATCCGTTGAGACGACACCATATGAACCGTGGTTTAGCAAAAAACCTAAGCTGTCATTTCTTAAAGTTTGGGGTTGTATTCTTATGTGAAAAAGCTTCAACCTGATAAGATCGAACCCAAATCGGAGAAATGCGTCTTCATAGGATACCCAAAGGAAACTGTTGGGTACACCTTCTATCACAGATCCGAAAGCAAGATATTCATTGCTAAGAATGGATCCTTTCTAGAGAAGAAGTTTCTCTCGAAAGAAGTGAGTGGGAGGAATGTAGAACTTGATGAGGTAATTCTACCTTCACTTGAATTGGGAAGTAGTTCATCACAGAAATCAGTTCCAGTGATTCCTACACCAATTAGTGAGGAAGCTAATGATGATGATCATGAAACTTCAGATCAAGTTACTACCGAACCTCGTACATCAACCAGAGTACGGTCCGCACCAGAGTGGTATGGTAGTCCTATTCTGGAAGTCATGTTACTCGACCATGATGAACCTACGAACTATGACGAAGCGATGATGAGCCCAGATTCCGCGAAATGGCTTGAGGCCATGAAATCTGAGATGGGATCCATGTACGAGAACAAAGTATGGTCTTTGATTGACTTTCTCGATGATCGGCGAGCCATTGAGAATAAATGGATCTTCAAGAGGAAGACGGACGCTGATAGTAGTTTTACTATCTACAAAGCTTCAATTGTCGCAAAAAAGTTTTCGATAAGTTCAAGGTGTTGACTATGATAAGATTTTCTCACTCGTAGCGATGCTTAAGTCTGTCCGAATCATGTTAGCAATTTCCACATTTTGAAATCTGGCAAATGGTTGTCAAAACTACATTCCTTAATGGTTTTCTTAAAGAAGAGTTGTATATGATACAACAAGAAGGTTTTGTCAATCCTAAAGGTTCTAACAAAGTGTGCAAGCTCCAGCGATCCATCTATGGACTGGTGCAAGCATCTCGTAGTTGGAATATAAGCTTTGATAAGGTGATCAAATCATATGGTTTTATACAGACTTTTGGTGAATCCTGTATTTACAAGAAAGTGAGTGGGAGCACTATGGCCTTTCTGATAAGTATATGTGAATGACATATTATTGATCAGAAATAATGTAGAGTTTTCTGGAAAGCATAAAGGAGTGTTTGAAAGGAGTTTTTCAAAGAAAGACCTCAGTGAACCTACTTACATATTAAGCATCAAAATCTATAGATATAGATCATGACGCTTGATAAGTGTTTTCAATGAGTACATACCTTAAAAAGTTTTTCGAAGTAGTTCAAAATGGAACAGTCAAAGAAGGAGTTCTTGCCTATGTTGCAAGGTGTGAAGTTGAATAAAGACTCAAAACAAGACCACTGCAGTAAATAGAAAGAGAATTAAAAGTCATTCCCTATGACTCGGTCATAGGTTCTATAAAGTATGCTATGCTGTGTACCAGACCTATTGTGTACCTCATCATGAGTTTGGCAAGAGGGTACAATAGTGATCCAGGAGTGGATCACTGGATAACGGTCAAAATTATCCTTAGTGGAATAAGGACATGTTTCTCGGTTATGGAGGTGACAAAAAGTTCGTCGTAAAGGGTTACGTCGATGCAAGCTTTGACGCTGATCTGGATGACTCTAAGTCTCAATCTGGATACATATTGAAAGTGGGAGCAATTAGCTAGAGTAGCTCCGTGCAGAGCATTGTAGACATAGAATATTTGCAAAATACATACGGCTCTGAATGTGGCAGATCCGTTGACTAACTTCTCTCACAAGCAAAACATAATCACACCTTAGTACTCTTTGGGTGTTAATCACATAGCGATGTGAACTAGATTATTGACTCTAGTAAACCTTTTGGGTGTTAGTCACATGGAGATGTTAACTAATCACATAAATATGTGAACTGTTGGTGTTAAATGACATGACGATGTGACCTAGATTATTGACTCCACTTCAAGTGAGAGACTGAAGGAAAAATGCCCTAGAGGCAATAATAAAGTTGTTATGTATATTTCCTTATATCATGATAAATGTTTATTATTCATGCTAAAATTGTATTAACCAGAAACTTAGTACATGTGTGAATACATAGACAAAACAAAGTGTCCCTAGTATGCCTCTACTAGACTAGCTCGTTAATCAAAGATGGTTAAGTTTCCTGACCAAAGACATGTGTTGTCATTTGATGAACGTGATCACATCATTAGGAGAATGATCTGATGGACAAGACCCATCCGTTAGCTTAGCATAATGATCGTTTAGTTTTATTGCTATTGCTTTCTTCATGACTTATACATGTTCCTCTGACTATGAGATTATCCAACTCCCGAATACCGGAGGAACACCTTGTGTGCTATCAAACGTCAAAACGAAATTGGGTGATTATAAAGATGCTCTAAGGTGTCTCCGAAGGTGTTTGTTGGGTTGGCATAGATCAAGATTAGGATTTGTCACTCCGTATATCAAAGAGGTATCACTAGGTCCTCTTGGTAATGCACATCACTATAAGCCTTGCAAGCAATGTGACTAATGAGTTAGTTGCGGGATGATGCATTACGGAATGAGTAAAGAGACTTGTCGGTAACGAGATTGAACTAGGTATGATGATACCGACGATCAAATCTCAGGGAAGTAACATAACGATGACAAAGGGAATGACATATGTTGTTATGTCGTTTGACCGATAAAGATCTTCGTAGAATATGTAGGTGCCAATATGAGCATCTAGGTTCCGCTATTGGTTATTGACCGGAGATGTGTCTCGTTCATGTCTACATAGTTCTCAAACCCGTAGGGTCCGCATGCTTAACGTTCGACGACGATTTGTATTATGAGTTATGTGATTTGATGACCGAAGTTTGTTCGGAGTACCAGATGAGATCACGGACATGACGAAGAGTCTCGAAATGGTCGAGAGGTAAAGATTCATATATTGGAAGGCTATATTCGGACATTGGAATGGTTCCGAGTGATTCGGGTATTTTTCGGAGTACCGGAGAGTTACGGGAATTCGTCGGGGGAAGTTAATGGGCCTTATGGGGCTTTAGTGGAGAGAGGGAAGAAGGGCCACATGGTGGCGCATGCCTCCCCCCTGCCCAAACCAAATTGGACAAGGGGTGGGGGCGCGCCCCCACTTCCTTCTCCCTTCTCCCTTCTTTCCTTCTTTCTCACTCCGAAAAGGAAAGGGAATCCAACTAGGACTTGGGAGTCCTAGTAGGATTCCTTACACTTGGCGCGCCCCTAGGAGGGCCGGCCTTTCTCCCTCCCTTCTTTATATACGTGGGCAGGGGGCACCTCAAAGGCACTCCAAGATTTGTCATAGCCGTGTGCAGTGCCCCCCTCCACAGTTACACACCTTGGTCATATCATCGTAGTGCTTAGGCGAAGCTATGCGCCGATAACTTCATCATCACCATCACCACGCCGTCGTGCTGACAGAACTCTCCCTCGTCCTCAACTGGATCAAGAGCTCAAGGGACGTCATCGTGTTGAATGTGTGTTGAACACGGAGGTGCCGTACCTTCGGTACTAGGATCGGTTGGATCGTGAAGACGTTCGGCTACATCAACCACGTTACTAAACGCTTCCGCTTACGGTTTACGAGGGTACGTGGACACACTCTCCCCTCTCGTTGCTATGCATCTCTTTGATAGATCTTGTATGATCGTAGGAATTTTTTTAAAATACTGCGTTCCCCAACAACACCAACACCTCCCGTGGGAACGACGACTTGTAGCATCAGCATGTTGCAAGTCAGTCAGTCTATCGCTGGGGACACCAACGATGTTGCATGCAACTTGAGCTGAAAACTCCTTACAGCTTCATAGCAGTGGCACTGTCACTACCTCACACCGCTATTTGCAGCATCACCCATGTCTCCAAATCAGTGGCTCCGTCAGACCTAAATGTGGACGGTAAGTGGGCCGCAAATAGTTACGCCAGATGGGTCTTGAACTCAAGACCTCTTAGCTCTGATACCATGTAGAAATGCATGCTCTAACCAATGCGACCAAAAGAACCGATCTGATGAGAGAGACTAGGCAATACATTTATATATCAACAAGCAACCAGGATATGCTATCATCTTCTCTAGAACCAGGCTCGTGACCGCGTCCACCGGCCGAAGCCTGCACAAGCGGAGCGCGTGAATAGTAGCTAATGTCCAAGGCCAATATCGCCTCGCCTCCATGTTATCGTCTAGATCCCATAGAAGCGGAACACCACAAGTACTAGCAGGCGCCTAGGACAAGTCTGGCGTCCTTGCCGCCCCACACTCGGAGCATCTGCCGAGCCAGGAGGATACGCTTGGGGTTTGGTTGTGTAGTAGAACTGCAGATAGCTCTACCCACACCAAGGACTTGCATACCGTGTTGCTACTAGTCATGTGGGAGCTATGGAAACATCGTAATGCCATTGTCTTCGACGGCGATTCCCCATCGATCGAGAGGCTCATCGCCAAGGTGAAGTCTGAGGCGAAAGTGTGGGCCACGATAGGGCTGATCAAAAGGGAGTAGGAGGGTTTTCTAGGCCGATTGTATAAGTGGGCTCATTTGGAGGAGTAGTGTACTTTCTTGTAAGTGGAATGGATGCGTGCTAAAAGCCGCACGGTCATGTACATGTAAATTATGGTGGAGGCTTTCTTTGGCCCCGTTCGGGAGCTCTCCACGCCCAGTTTCCGGAAAATAGCAGAGCGAAGCCAACCGAACGCTTCAGCTCCGAGAAGCCAGCTCCTGGACAACAAGAGCATTGCAGTGTAATTATCAGGAGCAGCTGAAGCCGAGCTTCGTGAAAATGTGAAGTAGGATTTGCTCAAAATTACAAACGATTGCCCTTCCGAAGTGCCACAGACGAAGCGTTTTCTTGCTACACCCGAATACAAATCGTTTTCCGTGGCTATAGCCTGGCCCGAGCGTGCCGAACGCTCGCTGGCTCCCCGAGAAGCTAGCTAGCGCTCGCTTCATCAGAAGCTGGCTTGTTTGGGAAGCCAGCGAGCTTCCGAACAGGGCCTTTGTCTTTCTTCTTTAATATATGATATGCACACTCGTGCATATTTGAGAAAAAAACTGTTAGTCGGCGTCGAGGGGTGTACTTGCCACCGGCCAGCCCGACTCTCTCCTCTTGGAGCCCACAGAGGCGAGGTGCACTGCTGTCATCGCTCCTTTGGAATTGGTTCACGTTATAATTGAAACCAAATTGAGTTTTGTCCGATTACATTTACAAATTACAATAACATTGCACTCCTCATTACATATACGATTGTGTTGCTTCTCATGACTCAAACACCTTCCTAATTCCAAATGATAAGAACATATCATCCAAATTGGAACCTGATGGACTTTATAATTCCCATTCTGTTTTTTTTTTTTGAGTTGAACACATTCTGGTTGTAGCCTGAGAAAAAAATATATATAACGAGTCTCCTATGGCCTGCAAGGATCGCGCCAGGCCCAAAGCCCAAGCGCACCACCTCTTAGCCCCACATCCCCGCTGACCGAGGGCAATTCCTAAACGGCGCCCGCTGCGCCCGTTATAGGCTTAGCGGTACAGGGCGCACACCCCCTTGTCCGCGCTGGGCCGGCCCACGTTCAATTTTTTTTCTGTTTTAAAGAAACAAAAAACAACACATGTACATGTCGTGGCTCGAACAAAGGATCACCAAGTTAAATGGTCGCTACCGTAACCAACCAGCTACCAGCCTTTTACATGTCTAGTTATAGCTTTTTACTTCTTTTGTTCTCTTTTCTTGCTGGAACGGTTTTGTTCCTTTTTTCATTTTTATTCATTTCCCTTTTATTTTTTTATAGCTAAACATTTTTTTATAATACATGATTTTGCGTTTCAAATTCGTGAACCTTTTTTGAAGTTTGATGAACTTTTTTTCAAATTCCATGAACTTTTTTCAAATGTGATGAACTTTTTCAAATTTTATGAACTTTTTACGAATGCGGTGAACTTTTTTTCAAATCCGATGAACTTTTTTTAAATGTGATGAACTTGTTTTCAAATTCGATGAACTTTTTTCAAATGTGATGAACTTTTTCAAATTTTATGAACTTTTTTCGAATGCGGTGGACTTTTTTTCAAATCTGATGAACTTTTTTCAAATGTGGTGAACTTTTTTTCAAATTCGATGAACCTTTTTCAAATGCGATGAACTTATTTTCAAATTTGATGAACTTTTTTCAAATGCGGTGCCTATTTTCAAATCCGATAAACTTTTTTCAAATCCGATGAACTTTTTAGTCAAATCCGATGAACGTTTTTCAAATCTGATGAACCTTTTTTCAAATCCGATGAACTTTTCCAAATTCGACGAACTGTTTTTTAAATTTGTGAACCTTTTGAAATTCATTTCCTTTTTATAATTCACTACCTTTTTCGATTTTTTCGTGTTTTTTTCTGTTTTTTAAAAGTCAATGGTCAACCACGACCAATCACCGCGTTCGACCGAACAAGGAAACACGATCGATGGAACCAGTCAACGATATTTGTCTAGTTGTTGGGCCGGCCCACGAGCTCAGGCGCATGTGCGCCAGGATGCAGAAGCAGCGCTTAAAGCGCCCGTTAGGCGCTCCCCTGACCGAGCTTCTCTGCCATAGTGCCGCCTCCCCCAAATCCACCGCTCCATCGCCGCCATTGGCAATTCGTGGAGATCATCCGTGGCCACCACATAGCGACGTGGTGGGATTTGGCGGCGTGCTCGAGGTCTTTGTCGAGGACGACGGCATCGGTGATGCGGCTAGGGAGGAGGAGTGCGACTCCCATGACGGCGGAATGGGCGTCGCTTCCGCCGGACCTCGTCCGGCTCATCGCCGACTGCGCCCTCTCCACCAGCAGCGTCGACGAGTACATGGCCATGAGGGCCGTCTGCCAAAACTGGCGCTCTGCCGTCGCCAAGCCATCTCCTCAGGCCGCGGTCACCGATCTCCCTTTCTGGCCACGGCAGTGGGTCGTGGTTGATGGAGAAGAAGACGACGAAGGCCGGCCCCTCCTCTTCAACCTCTCCTCAAGGCGCTTCCGCCGCCTGCGCCTCCCGGCGCTCCGTGACTACATTCTCATACGTGCATCCGACGGTCTCCTCTTCCTCCGGGACAGGGAGCGCCCGCATGCCGTTCGTCTCCTCAACCCATTGACAGGCGACATGCTTCAAACCAGCGCATTTGCACCTGAAGAATTATTGGGCATTCTATCTGTTTTGTCTCCTCTTGTGCCCTGCTGTCGTTGTGGCATGATGTGCAATAGTTGTAGTAGCTTTTTATAATACTACATCTGGTGCTGTTTCTGTTCAGTGGTAGTCGTAAGTGTAGATTTTGGAGTTCACCCAGACTCCACCTTTGTCTGCTCCTGTGTTTTTCTTGTACCGATCTGATATTATTTTATTACTGAAAATCGGTAGTTGTGCTTCTTAATGCAAAAAATTCTCCATCCGCCCCATATCGTAAGACCTTTTTTTACACTATTGTAGTGTTAAAAAATGTCTTATATTATAAAACGGAAGTAATAGTTTTCTTTCTGACATTAATCTCATTTTCTTACATAGACTCACTTGGCCGTGAAGCAAACCGTGACTAAATTTTAAGGGGAGACTGATCAAGCAAAGCTTATCTCCAAGTTCACATTTGTTCCCCTCAAACAATCTTTGCCCCGTTATATCTCGGCTGTGGACAAACACACTAGTAGAAAACGGCCCATTAGCCCCGGCTTCAAAGGCCCTTTAGCCCCGATTCTAGAACCGGGACTAAAGGGTCGCGACTAAACCCCAAAATATTTAGTCCCCGTTCGCTTATGAACCGGGACACAAGGGGTTCTACGTGGCCGCTGTGGGGCGCCCAGGCAGAAGGACATTTAGTCTCGGTTGGTAACACCAATCGGGACCAAAAGGCATCCACACGTCAGCAGCTGGCAGGAGCAGGGTTTTTTGTTTTTTTTAAGGAGGGGGGGGGGGAGTTAGGGGGTTTTGGATGGTTCATTTAGGGGTTTCATATATTGTTTTATTCTACCTAATAGAGAGAAGTGTCCTCTCTTTCTCCGTGCTTGGTCGCCGCTAGCTACTATATACATATAGAGAGAACTCGAAACGCTAGATAGTAAGCAAATGAAGGAATCATTAATTACACAAGATCGTCATAAACATATACAGAGAGGAGTGACCTATCTTTCTCTGAGAGATTGGCCGAACAATAAGTTTTCGTATATCTATTAGAAGCTACTAGCTACATATATACAATATAAGATCTCTTACAATCCCTAACATCTCATGTCTATATCAATTTCCACATGGTATTCTCCGGCTTTATGTATGACATGGTCAAGAAAGAATCCCGCCAATTCCTCTTGAATTGCTCGTATGCGATCATTGATACGTCCATTTTGCATTATGCTTTTATATCGATATTTATTGCATTATGGGCTGTTATTACACATTATGTCACAATACTTATGCCTATTCTCTCTTATTTTCCAAGGTTTACATAAAGAGGGAGAATGCCGGCAGCTGGGATTCTGGGCTGGAAAAGGAGCAAATATTAGAGAACTATTCTGCACAACTCCAAAAGTCCTGAAACTTCACGGAAGACGTTTTCAGAATATATAAAAAATACTGAGCGCAAGAAGTTCACCAGGGGTGCCACACCCTGCCCACAAGGGTGGGGGCGCGCCCTACCCCCTGGGCGCCCCCTACCTCGTGGCCCCCCTGGTGGCCCTCCGATGGCCATCTTCTACTATATGGAGTCTTTCGATGAGGAAAAAATCATAAGCCATCTTTCCGGACGAGACTCCGCCGCCACGAGGCGGAATCTTGGCAGAACCAATCTAGGGCTCTGGCGGAGCTGTTCTGTCGGGGAAACTTCCCTCTGGGAGGGGGAAATCATCGCCATCGCCATCACCAACGCTCTTCTCATCAACATCTTCACCAGCACCATCTCCTCTCAAAACCCTAGTTCATCTCTTGTATCCGATTCTTGTCTCTAAGCCCGGGATTGGTACCTGTGGGTTGCTAGTAGTGTTAATTACTCCTTGTAGTTGATGCTAGTTGGTTTATTGGGTGGAAGATCATATGTTCAGATCCTATATGCATATTAATACCCCTCTGATTATGAACATGAATATGCTTTGTGAGTTGTTACGTTTGTTCCTGAGGACATGGGAGAAGTCTGGTTATTAGTAGTCATGTGAATTTGGTATTCGTTCGATATTTTGATGAGATGTATGTTCTCTCTCCTCTAGTGGTGTTATGTGAACGTCGACTACATGACACTTCACCATTATTTGGGCCTAGAGGAAGGCATTGGGAAGTAATAAGTAGATGATGGGTTGCTAGAGTGACAGAAGCTTAAACCCTAGTTTATGCGTTGCTTCGTAAGGGGATGCTTTGGATCCATATGTTTCATGCTATGGTTAGGTTTACCTTAATACTTTTGTTGTAGTTGTGGATGCTTGCAATAGAGGTTAATCATAAGTGGGATGCTTGTCCAAGTAAGGGCAGCACCCAAGCACCGGTCCACCCACATACCAAATTATCAAAGTACCGAATGCGAATCATATGAACGTGATGAAACCTAGCTTGACAATATTCCCATGTGTCCTCGGGAGCGCTTTACATCATATAAGAGTTTGTCTAGGCTTGTCCTTTGCTACAAAAAGGATTGGGCCACCTTGCTGCACTTTATTTACTTTTGTTAGTTGTTACTCGTTACAAATTATCCTATCACAAAACTATCTGTTACCTATTATTTCAGTGCTTGCAGAGAATGCCTTGCTGAAAACCGCTTATCATTTCCTTCTGCTCCTCGTTGGGTTCGACACTCTTACTTATTGAAAGGACTACGAAAGATCCCCTATACTTGTGGGCCATCAATCATGCGGTAGGAGTTCATCCCACAACTGCCAGACCTAATTTAAAGAAGGGGGTGATACGTCTCCAACGTATCTATAATTTTTGATTGCTCCATGCTATATTATCTTCTGTTTTGGATGTTTATGGGCTTTATTATATACTTTTATATTATTTTCGGGACTAACCTATTAACCCAGAGCCCAGTGGCAGTTTCTGTTTTTTTCCCTATTTTAGGGTTTCGAAGAAAAGGAAAATCAAACGGAGTCTAATTGACCTGAAACTTCACGGAACTCATTTTTGGAAGGAAAGCAACCCGGGAGACTTGGAGTCTACGTCAAGGAAGCTTCGAGGAGGCCACGAGGTAGGGGGCGCGCCCACCCCCCTAGGGCGCGCCCTCCACCCTCGTGGGCCCCTCGTGCCCCCCCTGACGTACTTCTTCCGCCTATATATCTCCATATACCCTAAAACTACCGAGGAGCACAATAGATCAGGAGTTCCGCTGCCAGAAGCCTCCGTAGCCACCGAAAGCCAATCTAGACCCATTTCGGCACCCTGCCGGAGGGGGAATCCTTCTCTGGTGGCCATCTTCATCATCCTGGCGCTCTCCATGACGAGGAGGGAGTAATTCTCCCTCGAGGCTGAGGGTATGTACCAGTAGCTATGTGTTTGATCTCTCCCTCTCTCGTGTTCTTGAGGTGATACGATCTTGATGTATCGCGAGCTTTGCTATTATAGTTGGATCTTATGATGTTTCACCCCCTCTACTCTCTTGTAATGGATTGAGTTTCCCCTTTGAAGTTACCTTATCGGATTGAGTGTTTAAAGATTTGAGAACACTTGATGTATGTCTTGTCATGCGTATCTGTGGTGACAATGGGATATCACGTGATTCACTTGATGTATGTTTTGGTGATCAACTTGCGGTTCCGCCCATGAACCTATGCATAGGGGTTGGCACACGTTTTCGTCGTGATTCTCCGGTAGGAACTTTGGGGCACTCTTTGAGGTTCTATGTGTTGGTTGAATAGATGAATCTAAGATTGTGTGATGCATATCGTATAATCATACCCATGGATACTTGAGGTGACATTGGAGTATCTAGGTGGCATTAGGGTTTTGGTTGATTTGTGTCTTAAGGTGTTATTCTAGTACGAACTCTAGGGCAGTTTGTGGCACTTATAGGAATAGCCCAACGGATTGATTGGAAAGAATAACTTTGATGTTGTTTCGTACCCTACCATTATCTCTTCGTTCGTTCTCCACTATTAGTGACTTTGGAGTGACTCTTTGTTGCATGTTGAGGGATAGTTATGTGATCCAATTATGTTATTATTGTTGAGGGAACTTGCACTAGCGAAAGTATGAACCCTAGGCCTTATTTCAACGCATTGCAATACCATTTGTTCTCACTTTTATCATTAGTTACCTTGCTGTTTTTGTATTTTCAGATTACAAAAACCTTTATCTACTATCCACATACCACTTGTATCACCATCTCTTCGCCGAACTAGTGCACCTATACAATTTATCATTGTATTGGGTGTGTTGGGGACACAAGAGACTCTTTGTTATTTGGTTGCAGGGTTGCTTGAGAGAGACCATCTTCATCCTACGCCTCCTATGGATTGATAAACCTTAGGTCATCCACTTGAGGGAAATTTGCTACTGTCCTACAAACCTCTGCACTTGGAGGCCCAGCAACGTCTACAAGAAGTTTGTGTAGTAGACATCAAGCTCTTTTCTAGCGCCGTTGCCGGGGAGGTGAGTGCTTGAAGGTATATCTTTAGATCTTGCAATCGAATATTTTTGTTTCTTATTTTATCACTAGTTTAGTTTATAAAAGAAAACTATAAAAAATGGAATTGAGTTTACCCCATATGCTTCATCTTTTAAATATCTTTTGTGAGTATGATGGGAAGGAAAATTGTGCTCAAGTGCTAGAAGAAGAATGCATTAGAATGTTTGGCACTAAATATTTGAATGATGAGCGTGATTGCAATGTTGTTAGTATGTATTCCTTGAATATCCATGATGCTAATGATATGCAAAGCCACAAGCTTGGGGAAGCTATGTTTGATGAAGATGATATTTTTTGTCCCCCAAGTTTTGATGAGAAAATTTATTATGATGAAAGCATGCCTCCTATTTATGATAATTATATTGATGAAAGTGGATTTGGAGAGGTCATGACTTTATTTTGTGATGAATCCACTATTCCGGAAGAGGTTTCAATTGATTATGAGAACAAAGTTGCTATCTATGATGATTATTGTGATGACTTGTATGCTATAAATAATAATGATATCCATGAAACTTGTGATCCTGATTTTAGTTTTCAATTGGATTATGCCTCACATGATAATTATTTTGTTGAGTTTGCTCCCACTATTATTCATGAGAAGAATTTTGCTTGTGTGGAGAGTAATAAAATTTCTATGCTTGTAGATCATGAAAAGAATGCTTTAGGTGCTAGTTATATTGTTGAATTCATTCATGATGCTACTGAAAATTATTATGAGGGAGGAATATATGCTTGTAGGAATTGCAATAATACCAAGCTTCCTCTCTATGTGCTTAAAGTTTCAAAGTTATGCTTGTTTTGCCTTCCTATGCTAGTTGATTATTGTTCCCATAAGTTGTTTTCTCACAAAATCCTAATTCATAGGAAGTGGGTTAGACTTAAATGTCCTAGTCATATTCTTCATGATGCTCTCTTTATGTTTCAATTCTTATCCTTTATGTGAGCATCATTGAAATCATCATGCCTAGCTAGGGGCGTTAAACGATAGCGCTTGTTGGGAGGCAACCCAACTTTATTTTTATTCCTTGCTTTTTGTTCATGTTTAGTAATAAATAATTCATCTAGACTCTGTTTAGATGTGTTTTTATGCTTTTAATTAGTGTTTGTGCCAAGTAGAACCTTTGGGAAGACTTGGGGAAATTCTTTGCGATCATACTATAAAAAACAGAAACTTTAGTGCTCACGAGAATTGCTGCCATTTTTATTTGGAGAGTTATATTTAGTTAATTATTTTTGCAGATGATTAATAGATAAATTCCTCAGGTCCAGAAATTTATTTGAGGATTTTATGAGTTCCAGAAGTATACGTTTGATCCAGATTACTACAGACTGTTCTGTTTTTGACAGATTCTGTTTCGTTGTGTTGTTTGCTTATTTTGGTGAATCTATGAGTAGTATCGGAGGGTATGACCCATATATAAGTTGGAATACAGTAGATTTAACACCAATATAAATAAATAATTAGTTCATTACAGTACCTTATGATGGTAATTTGCTTTCTTATACTAATGGAGCTTACGAGTTTTCTGTTAAGTTTTGTGTTGTGAAGTTTTCAAGTTTTGGGTGAAGATTCGATGGACTATGGAATAAGGAGTGGCAAGAGCCTAAGATTGGGGATGCCCAAAGAACCCCAAGGAAATATTCAAGGACAACCAAAAGCCTAAGCTTGGGGATGCCCCGGAAGGCATCCCCTCTTTCGTCTTCGTTCATCGGTAACTTTACTTGGAGCTATATTTTTATTCGCCACATGATATGTGTTTTGCTTGGAGCGTCAATTTATTTTTTTTTAGAATTTTCTTGCTGTTATTTAGGAAAATGTTTTGCATATTTTATTTCAATAAAAGTGGCATTGATAGCCTTTACTATGCCTATTTTAGAAGTCCACATGTTGCTGTTTGAAAACAGAAAGTTTACCGCTGTTGCAATAATTCCCTAGAAAACTCAGAATGTGATAAAATGTTGAAACATTTTGAATATTAATCTCTGATAAATTTACTACAGTGGGAATTTTATTTCATAATTTTTGGAGCTAGGGAAGTATGGATGTTGCTGCATTTTTTACAGACTGTCCTGTTTAGGCAGATTGCTGTTATGTTTGCATTGTTTGCATATGTTTGCTTCTTTAATGATTCTATTTGAGTATAGGACTATTAAATATGCATAGGCATTTAGTATGCAATTTTGAATAATAAGTTTAGTGATTTTCTATAGTAGATTATGATAAGGTTTTTGCAATGGTTTATACTAACTTATCTCACGAGTCCTTGTTGAGTTTTGTGTGGATGAAGCTTTTGAGATTTAGGGAGACCGTGATATGAGAGGAATTAAGGAGACACAAAAGCTCAAGCTTGGGGATTCCCAAGGCACCCCAAGATAATATTTCAATAAGTCTCAAGCGTCTAAGCTTGGGGATGCCCGGTTGGCATCCCACCTTTCTTCTTCAACAACTATCGGTTGATCCTAAGTTTTTTTGCTTCTTCACATGATGTTTCCCATTCTTAGATGTAATTTTATTTTGTTTTGTTTGATGTTTGAATAAAGTACCAAGATCTGAAATTCTTAAATGTTAGAGAGTCTTCACATAGTTGCATAATTATTCGACTACTCATTGATCTTCACTTATATCTTTCGAAGTAGTTTGTCGTTTGCTCTAGTGCTTCACTTATATCTTTTAGAGCACAATGGTGGTTTTATTTTGAAGAAATAGATGAACTCTCATGCTTCACTTATATTATTTTGAGAGTCTTAAATAGCATGGTAATTTGCTTAAATAATCCTAATATGCTAGGCGTCCAAGAATAGTAAAAACTTTCATATAGAGTATTGAATACTAAGAGAAGTTTGATGCTTGATGATTGTTTTGAGATATGGAGGTAATAATATCAAAGTCGTGCTAGTTGAGTAGTTGTGAATTTGAGGAATACTTGTGTTGAAGTTTGCAAGTCCCATAGCATGCACATATGGTAAACGTTGTGTAACAAATTTGAAACATGAGGTGTTATTTGATTGTCTTCCTTATGAGTGGCGGTCGGGGACGAGCGATGGTCTTTTCCTACCAATCTATCCCCCTAGGAGCATGCGCGTAGTGCTGAGGTTTTCGATGACTTGTAGATTTTTGCAATAAGTATGTGAGTTCTTTATGACTAATGTTGAGTCCATGGATTATACGCACTCTCACCCTTCCATCATTGCTAGCCTCTTCGGTACCATGCATTGCCCTTTCTCACATTGAGAGTTGGTGCAAACTTCACCGGTGCATCCAAACCCCGTGATATGATACACTCTATCACACATAAAACTCCTTATATCTTCCTCAAAACAGCCACCATACCTACCTATTATGGCATTTCCATAGCCATTCCGAGATATATTGCCATGCAACTTTCCACCGTTCCGTTTATTATGACACGCATCATCATTGTCATATTGCTTAGCATGATCATGTAGTTGACATAGTATTTGTGGAAAAGCCACCATTCATAATTTTCATACATGTCACTCTTGATTCATTGCATATCCCGGTACAATGCCGGAGGCATTCATATAGAGTCATACTTTGTTCTAGCATCGAGTTGTAATCATTGAGTTGTAAATAAATAGAAGTGTGATGATCATCAATTTCTAGAGCATTATCCCAAGTGAGGAATAAAAAAAGAGAAAGGTGATACATCCATTTTGCATCATGCTTTTATATCGATATTTATCGCATTATGGACTGTTATTTCACTTTATGTCACAATACTTATGGCTATTCTCTCTTATTTTACAATGTTTACACAAGGAAGGAGAATGCCGGCAACTAGAATTCTGCTCTGGAAAAGGAGCAAATATTAGAGACCTATTCTGTGCAACTCCAAAAGTCCTGAAACTCCACGGAACGTCTTAAAAGAAATAAAGAAAAATCCACACCAAAGATGAAGGCCAGGGGGCCCACATCCTTGTCACGAGGGTGGGGGGTGCCCCCCCTAGGGCGCGCCCCCCTATCTCGTGGGCCCCCTGGTGGCTCCCCGATGCTCATCTTCTCCTATATGAGGTCTTTCGATGAGAAAAAAATAAGGATGAACTTTTTGGGACGAGACTCCGCCGCCACGAGGCGGAACCTTGGCGGATCCAATCTAGAGCTCCGGCAGAGCTGTTCTGCCAGGGATACTTCCCTCCCGGAGTGGGAAATCATCACCATCGTCATCAACAATGCTCCTCTCATCGGGAGAGTGCAATCTCCATCAACATCTTCACTAGCACCATCTCATCTCCAAATCCTAGTTCATCTCTTATATCCAATTCTTGTCTCAAAGTCCGGGATTGGTGCTAGTAGGTTGCTAGTAGTGTTGATTACTCCTTGTAGTTGATGCTAGTTGGTTTAATTGGTGGAAGATCATATGTTCAGATCCTATATGCATATTATTACCCCTCTGATTTTGAACATGAATATGCTTTGTGAGTAATTGCGTTCGTTCCTGAGGACAAGGGACAAGTCTTGCTATGAGTAGTCATGTGAATTTGGTATTCGTTTGATATTTTGATAAGATGTATGTTGTCTAGCCTCTAGTGGTGTTATGTCATCGTCGACTACATAACACTTCACCATTATTTGGGCCTAGAGGAAGGCATTGGGAAGTAATAAGTAGATGATGGGTTGCTAGAGTGACAGAAGCTTAAACCCTAGTTTATGCGTTGCTTCGTAAGGGGCTGATTTGGATCCATATGTTTCATGCTATGGTTAGGTTGACCTTAATACTTTTGTTGTAGTTGCGGAAGCTTGCAATAGAGGTTAATCATAAGTGGGATGCTTGTTCAAGTAAGAACAGCACCCAAGCACCGGTCCACCGACATATCAAATTATCAAAGTATCGAACGCGAATCATATGAACGTGATGAAAACTAGCTTGACGATATTCCCATGTGTCCTCGGGAGCGCTTTTCCTATTATAAGAGTTTGTTCCGACTTGTCCTTTTCTACCGAAGGATTGGGCCACCTTGCTGCACTTTATTTTCTTTTGTTACTTGTTGCTTGTTACAATTTATCCTATCACAAAACTATCTGTTACCACTTATTTCAGTACTTAAAGAGAATACCTTGCTGAAAACCGCTTATCATTTCCTTCTGCTCCTCGTTGGGTTCGACACTCTTACTTATCGAAAGGACTACGATAGATCCCCTATACTTGTGGGTCATCAAGACTCTTTTCTGGCGCCGTTGCTAGGGAGTGTAGTGCCTTTGGTAGGTGGAATTTGGTAAGGAAAAATTTATAGTGTGCTGAAATTTACTGTCACTTGTTACTATGGAAAGTAATTCTCTGAGGGGCTTGTTCGGGGTATCTTCACCCCGTCCAGTAGAGCAAAGAGTTGCTCCTCAACCTACTGAACCTATTGAAAATGAAACTCCTTTTATATTTCCTTCGGGTATGATGGAAAAACTGCTAGCTAATCCTTTTACAGGAGATGGAACAAAGCATCCTGATGAGCACTTAATATATGTGGATGAAGTTTGTGGATTATTTAAGCTTGCAGGTATACCCGATGATGTTGCTAATAAGAAGGTCTTCCCTTTATCTTTGAAGGGAGACACATTGATACGGTATAGGCTATGTGATGATATGAGATCATGGGACTATAAAAGATTGAAGCTGGAATTTCATCAAAAGTATTACCCAATGCATCTTGTTCATCGTGATCGCAATTATATATATATATATAATTTCTGGCCTCGCGAAGGAGAAAGCATCGCTCAAGCTTGGGGGAGTCTTAAATCAATGTTATATTCTGCCCCAATCATGAGCTCCCGAGAGAAATAATTATGCAAAGTTTTTATGCTCGGCTTTCTCATAATAATCAAACCATGCTCGATACTTCTTGTGCTGGCTTTTTTATGATGAAGACTATTGAATTCAGATGGAATTTATTGGATAGAATTAAACGCAACTCTGAAGATTATGACCTCAACGAAGGAAAGGAGTCAGGTATGACACCTAAGTTTGATTGTGTTAAATCTTTTATGGATATCGATATTTTCCGCAAGTTTAGCACTAAATATGGACTTGACTCTGAGATACTAGCTTCTTTCTGTGAATCTTTTGCTACTTATGTTGATTTCCTAAGGAGAAGTGGTTTAAATATCATCCTTCCATAGAAGTATAAGTAGCTGCACCTATTAAAGTTGAAGAAAAGACTGTCACTTATAATGATCCTATTGTTCCTACTTCTTATATTGAGAAACCACCTTTCCCTGTTAGAATAAAGGATCATGCTAAAGCTTCAACAGTTGTTCGTAAAAGTAATTAGAACTTATACACCTCCTGAGCAAGTTAAAGTAGAACCTAATATTGCTATTGTTAAAGATCTCTTGTCTGATAATATTGATGGGCATGTTATTCAGTTCGAAGGTGAAACTGCTAGAATTGCTAAGCCTTGTGCTAAAGATAAACATAGACCTGTGGTAGGCGTGCCAGTTATTTCTGTTAAAATAGGAGATCATTGTTATCATGGCTTATGTGATATGGGTGCTAGTGCTAGTGTTATACCGCATACTTTATATGAAGAAATTAAGAATGAAATTGCACCTGCTGAGTTAGAAGATATTAATGTCACAATTAAACTTTCCAATAGAGATACTATTTCAGCAATGGGAATTGTTAGAGATGTTGATGTCTTGTGTGGGAAAACTAAATATCCTGCTGATTTTCTTGTTCTTAGTTCCCCACAAGGTAGCTTTTGTCCCATTATATTTGGTAGACCCTTCTTAAATACTGTCAATGCTACCATAGACTGCACTAAGAATATTGCTACTGTTGGTTTGGATGATATGGTTCATGAGTTTAATTTCTCTAAATTTAGTAAACAACATCGTGAGGAAGAATTACCTAGTAAGGATGAGATTATTGGTCTTGCTTCTATTGCCGTACCTCCTAGTGATCCTTTAGAACACTATTTGCTAGACCATGAAAATGATATGTTCATGAATGAAAGAAGGGGAATAGATGAAGTATTCTTTAAACAAGAACCTAATCTGAAACACAATTTGCCTATTGAAATCCTAGGGGATCCTCCTCCACCAAAGGGTGATCCCGTGTTTGAGCTTAAACCTTTGCGTGATAATCTTAAATATGCTTATCTTGATGAAAAGAAGATATATCCTGTTATTATTAGTGTTAACCTTTCCGAGCATGAAGAAGAAAGATTATTGAAAACTCTGAAGAAGCATCGTGCTGCTATTGGATATACTCTTGATGATCTTAAGGGCATTAGTCTCACTCTATGTCAACATAAAATAAATTTGGAAGCAGATGCCAAACCAGTTCGTGATCCTCAACGACGTCTGAATCCTAAAATGAAAGAAGTGGTAAGAAAAGAAATACTAAAGCTTCTGGAGGCAGGTATAATCTATCCCGTTGCTGATAGTGAGTGGGTAAGTCCTGTCCATTGTGTCCCTAAGAAGGGAGGTATTACTATTGTTCCTAATGATAAAGATGAATTGATTCCACAAAGAATCTCTACTCCTAATGGAGCAGTTGGTAGTCTCGCTTCCAGGTTTTTTTTCGTCCCACCACTTTCGTCCGGTTTTTTTCCGTAGGTTAACCGTCGTAGATTTTTTTCGATGATGGTTTCTTATTCACCGGTTTATTTACCCCTCAGCTCTTTCCTTGCAAATCAGGACTTTCCAAACGTGCACGCAATCACGGATCTAAATTTACTAACTTATCCAAATCAACCGATACCTTCCATTATTGCAAATTTCTTTAGGAAACAAATAATAGATTTTAAGGAAACAAATAAAAGATTTTAAAGACACATCATACTTTACTAATAATCACTAAAAATCAAATCTAAATTAATTAACCTTACCTTAAATCACTCAATCACTTTAATTAGAAAACACTTTCTTTCCTAACTGCACCTCGCTTAGTGTGCACATAACAATCCGAAGTAATTAGAGTCACATGATTGAATCCATTTATTTAGAGCGACATGATTGCGTTCCGGGATGGAGGCCATGATTTCGTCGAGGTCGTTGCTGCCTCCTACACTCAGGGTGTGTCGCCGAGATCGAGGCGAGCATGAGGAGCTGTGTCCACCGCCATGGTCACCTCATCGCAGGGGATGGAGCACGCCGTCGGCCTACAGCTTGTGGAGATCAGCACTTTCCAAACGTGCACGCAATCACGGATTTAAATTTACTAACTTATCCAAATCAACCGATATCTTCCATTATTGCAAATTTCTTTAGGAAACAAATAATATATTTTAAGGAAACAAATAAAAGATTTTAAAGACGCATCGTACTTTACTAACAATCACTAAAAATCAAATCTAAATTAATTAACCTTACCTTAAATCACTCAATCACTTTAATTAGAGAACATTTTCTTTCCTAACTGCACCCCGCTTAGTGTGCACATAACAATCCGAAGTAATTAGAGTCACATGATTGAATCCATTTATTTAGAGCGACATGATTGCATTCCGGGATGGAGGCCATGATTTCGTCGAGGTCGTTGCTGCCTCCTACACTCAGGGTGTGTCGCCAAGATCGAGGCGAGCATGAGGAGCTGTGGCCACCGCCATGGTCACCCCATCGCAGGGGATGGAGCACGCCGTCGGCCTACAGCTTGTGGAGATCACTGTTGCTCTTCAGGTCGCGTGGTGACCGGATCTTGCCGATGTGTCCCTCCCCGACGACCTCCTCTTCGCCCGGTTGGCCGGTATGGATCTCGCCACTACTGCCCTCAACTTCTCTGCCTCGAGCTCGACAGTCAGCCACCATGGATCCCCCAGCTGGAGGGTCACGTGAACCAGCCGTCCTCCCATGCTGCAGCGGCGAGAAGGTGACATGGCTCTCCGTACACGAAGAGTGGAGTGTGGAGTTCGGTCAAGTACTTATATACTTGGCCTCTATTGCTGATCCATGTACATGGAGAAGAACATACAACCGCTCATTCATGCTTCGTTCCACTCCTTTGCGCTACATTACTGGAGGTGACATTTTCCTATCTCTCTATGTTGTAACAAGCCTGTTGCCTGCATAGTTAATGGATTTTTTATTTAAATTTATCGCTGCTTAGTGCTTTGTTGCAATTGTTCACGCAAGATTCTTATATATAATCTGAGCGTATGTAGGCATACTTAGCTTTGCTATTCCATTTTTTTGGCGCATAGAAATAAGAGTATTGTCCAGGTTAGGTATTCAATTGAGTATGGTATTTGGATTGCTATCAGAATGTCTTTTCTATGCATGTGATTTCTCACATCTGGTTATAATATTTGTGAAGACATGCATTGCACGTGCACTTGGAAGCGGGCCCATGGCCCGCGCTGGACGGCGCCGACGCCGACCCGAGCCACCTCGTCCGCGTATTCTTGGAGCTGTGGCTGGTCGATTTACATGAAATTAATTCCCTCAGTTCTGGTGGCAAATATAATACACATAATCCATATTGTTATGCACTAGCGTGTATGTGTGAAATAGATGGATTATGGTCCCATACCCAATAAGATGGATATGTGTGTGTGTTAGAGAGAGAGGGAGAGGGGGATATGTGTGTGTGTTAGAGAGAGTGTGTGTCTGTGTGTGTGTGAGGATTTGATGGTAAAAAAGATCGCCAATGTCGTAATATTGAACTCTTAAAGTTAATGTGGCCCCGTTGCAACGCACGGGCGTTCTTCTAGTTATCATAGGTTATAGGATGGTAATTGATTTCTGGAAATTAAATAAAGCTACTAAGAAAGATCATTATCCCTTACCTTTTATTGATCAAATGCTAGAAAGATTATGCAAACATACACACTATTGCTTTCTAGATGGTTATTCTGGTTTCTCTCAAATACATGTGTCGGCTAAAGATCAATCAAAGACTACTTTTACATGCCCTTTTGGTACTTTTGCTTATAGACGTATGCCTTTTGGTTTATGTAATGCACCTGCTACCTTTCAAAGATGCATGATGGCTATATTCTCTGACTTTTTTGAAAAGATTTGTGAGGTTTTCATGGACAACTTTTCCGTCTATGGTTCCTCTTTTGACGATTGATTGAGCAATCTTGATCGAGTTTTGCAGAGATGTGAAGAAACTAATCTTGTCTTGAATTGGAAAAAGTGCCACTTTATGGTTAATGAAGGTATTGTTTTGGGGCACAAAGTTTCTGAAAGAGGTATTGAAGTTGATAAAGCCAAGGTTGATGCTATTGAAAAGATGCCATGTCCCAAGGACATCAAAGGTATAAGAAGTTTCCTTGGTCACGTCGGATTTTACAGGAGGTTCATTAAGGACTTCTCAAAAATTTCTCAGCCTCTGACTAATTTATTGCAAAAAGATATACCATTTGTCTTTGATGATGATTGTGTAGAAGCATTTGAAATACTTAAGAAAGCATTAGTCTCTGCACCTATTGTTCAGCCACCTGATTGGAATTTACCCTTTGAAATTATGTGTGATACTAGTGATTATGCTGTAGGTGCTGTTCTAGGGCAAAGAGTTGATAAGAAATTAAATGTTATCCATTATGCTAGTAAGACCCTAGACAATGCTCAAAGAAATTACGCTACTACTGAAAAGGAACTTTTAGCAGTTGTATTTGCTTGTGATAAGTTCAGATCTTATATTGTTGATTCTAAAGTAACTATTCACACTGATCATGCTGCTATTAAATATCCTATGGAAAAGAAAGATGCTAAACCTAGACTTATTAGATGGGTTCTCTTGCTACAAGAATTTGATTTGAATATTGTTGATAGAAAGGGAGCTGAGAACCCCATTGCAGACAACTTATCTAGGTTAGAAAATATTCTTGATGACCCACTACCTATTAATGATGACTTTCCTGATGAACAATTAAATGTTATAAGTACTTCTCGTAGTACTCCATGGTATGCTGATTATGCTAATCATATTGTTGCTAAGTTTATACCACCTAGCTTCACATACCAGCAAAAGAAAAAGTTTTTCTATGATTTAAGACATTACTTTTGGGATGACCCACATCTTTATAAGGAAGGAGTAGATGGTGTTATTATACGTTGTGTACCTGAGCATGAACAGGAATAGATCCTACACAAGTGTCATTCCGAGTCTTATGGAGGACACCACTCTGGAGATAGAACTGCACATAAGGTATTGCAATCTGGTTTTTATTGGCCTACTCTCTTCAAGGATGCCCGTAAGTTTGTCTTGCCTTGCGATGAATGTCAAAGAATTGGTATTATTAGTAGACGTCAAGAAATGCTTATGAATCATTCACTTGTTATTGAACCGTTTGATGTTTGGGGCTTTGATTATATGGGACCTTTTCCTGCCTCTAATGGGTATACACATATTCTAGTTGCTGTTGATTATGTTACTAAGTGGGTAGAAGCTATTCCAACTAGCAGTGCTGATCATAACACTTCTATTAAAATGCTTAAGGAAGTTATTTTTCCGAGGTTTGGAGTCCCTAGATATTTAATGACTGATGGTGGTTCACACTTTATTCATGGTGCCTTCCGTAAAATGCTTGCTAAATATGATGTTAATCATAGAATTGCATCTCCTTATCACCCACAGTCTAGTGGTCAAGTAGAATTGAGCAATAGAGAGCTCAAATTAATTTTGCAAAAGACTGTTAATAGGTCTAGAAAGAATTGGTCCAAGAAACTTGATGATGCATTATGGGCTTATAGAACTGCATATAAAAATCCTATGGGTATGTCTCCGTATAAAATGGTTTATGGAAAAGCATGTCACTTACCTCTCGAACTAGAACACAAGGCATATTGGGCTATTAAATAGCTCAACTATGATTTTAAACTTGACGGTGAGAAGAGGTTATTTGATATTAGCTCACTTGATGAATGGAGAACCCAAGCTTATGAAAATGCCAAGTTGTTTAAGGAAAAAGTTAAAAGATGGCATGACAAAAGGATACAAAAGTGTGAGTTTAATGTAGGTGATTATGTATTGCTATACAACTCTCGTTTAAGATTTTTTGCAGGAAAACTTCTCTCTAAATGGGAAGGCCCCTACGTCATCGAAGAGTTCTATCATTCCGGTGCCATAAAAATCAACAACTCCGAGGGCACAAATCCGAAGGTGGTAAATGGTCAAGGAATTAAACATTATATCTCAGGTAATCCCATAAATGTTGAAACCAATATTATTGAAACCGTAACCCCGGAGGAATACATAAGGGACACTTTCCGGAACGTTTCAGACTCCGAAAAGGAATACATATGTGGTACGGTAAGTAAACCGACTCCAAAACAATTTCTAAGGTAATATTTCTCCGTTTTGGAATATTTAGAAAAATAGAAAAATAAGTAGCAGTCCGGGAAGGACACGAGGGCCCCACGGGGGTGGTGGGCGCGCCCTACCGCCCTGGACGCGCCCCCTACCTCGTGAGTGCCTCGCGTGCTTTCCGAATTCCGTTTTCTTGCACGATACGTATTTTGGTCGGTAAAAAATTCATTATATATTCTCCCAAAGTTTTTGACTCTCGTATCACGCAAAAACCTCATGTCTTTGTTTCGAGCTGTCCTGTTGCAGATTAAATCTACATGTCTTCCCAGGATTCGGAAGGAGAAAGCTATGTGGATGATTACTTAGCAAATCCAAAGGTCTATGGAGATGTGGAACATAATGGATGGACTACGGAGGAAGAAGAGGACTATGAAACCAAGGGGAAGGAGGAGATGAGCTCAAATGAAGATGAAGCACCATTACCTCAACCTGGAGACATGCATGTGGAGTTCAAAAATTCAAGTCTCCCTGATAGGGTAAAGAAATCCAAGTTCGAGTTTATCCCTTTTCGTCTCGTGCAGGAAAATAAGCAAGACCTATGCAAAAAGATATTAAACCTGGAGTGGGAAGTTGATGGTCTGAGGGATCAAAATGCCGTCCTCAAGCGCAAATTAAGGGAGAAGACTAAGCCATCAACTAAGCCATCAACACCTCCACCGTCTCCTCCAACAAAGAAGAATTGAGTATCTGGGTATGGGCACTCCCCTTGGCAACTGCCAAGCTTGGGGGAGATGCCCCGGTATCGTATCATAATCACAACTCTTATCTTTACCATTTTTCTTAGTTCGATCCAATTAGTAGTATCTTGATCTAGTAAAATAAAGTTTATGGCATGATCTAGTTTTGTGTTTTGCTTTATGATCCCTCTATGTAATCGAGTCCGTGAGCTATATATAATAAAGATTAGTGTTGAGTCAAGGGCTTGATTATTTTGCCATGATCTTGGGTGAATAAAAGAAAAGAGAAAAGAATAAAAAGAAACCAAGAGTTCATATTGATACTATTGAGAGTAATGACTTCACATAGAAAGAGTATGATGATTAAAAGTTGTTGGGAGTTGGCAGACATAGCTTTGGTCATTGTTGCAATTAATATGAAGTAACAAGAAAAGAGAGGTTTTCACATATAGATATATTATCATTGACATCTTTTATGATTGGGAGCACTCTTTAAAATATGACATGCCAAAGAGTTGATGTTGGACAAGGAAGACAACGTAATGAGTTATGTCTTTCTTATATCTGAGATAAAGTATGTTTTCATGGTTCCTCTAACTTGTTGAGCTTGCCTTTCCCCCTCTTACTACTTATGCTTCCAAATATCCCTAAACCAGTTTTGTCGTGAGAGTCCACCATATCTACCTATGGATTGAGTAAGATCCTTCAAGTAAGTTGTCATCGGTGCAAAGCAATAAAAAGTTCTCTAAATATGTATGATTGATTGGTGTAGGAGAAATAAGCTTTATACGATCTTGTTATGTGGAAGTAATAAAAGCGACAGACTGCATAATAAAGGTTCATATCACAAGTGGCAATATAAAGTGACATTCTTTCGCATTGAGATTTTATATATCCAACCATAAAAGTGAAGGAAATATGCCCTAGAGGCAATAATAAAGTTATTATTTATTTCCTTATTTCATGATAAATGTTTATTATTCATGCTAGAATTGTATTAACCGGAAACATAATACATGTGTGAATACATAGACAAACAGAGTGTCACTAGTATGCCTCTACTTGACTAGCTCGTTGATCGAAGATGGTTATGTTTCCTAGCCATAGACATGAGTTGTCATTTGATTAACGGGATCACATCATTAGGAGAATGATGTGATTGACTTGACCCATTCCATTAGCTTAGCACTTGATCGTTTAGTTTGTTGCTATTGCTTTCTTCATAACTTATACATGCTCCTATGACTATGAGATTATGCAACTCCCGTTTACCGGAGGAACACGTTGTGTGCTACCAAACGTCACAACGTAACTGGGTGATTATAAAGGTGCTCTACAGGTGTCTCCAAAGGTACTTGTTGGGTTGGCGTATTTCGAGATTAGGATTTGTCACTCAGATTATCGGAGAGGTATCTCTGGGCCCTCTCGGTAATGCACATCACTTAAGCCTTGCAAGCATTGCAACTAATAAGTTAGTTGCGGGATGATGTATTACGGAACGAGTAAAGAGACTTGCCGGTAACGAGATTGAACTAGGTATTGAGATACCGACGATCGAATCTCGGGCAAGTAACATACCGATGACAAAGGGAACAACACATGTTGTTATGCGGTCTGACCGATAAAGATCTTCATAGAATATGTGGGAGCCAATATGAGCATCCAGGTTCCGCTATTGGTTATTGACCGGAGACGTGTCTCGGTCATGTCTACATAGTTCTCGAACCCGTAGGGTCCGCACGCTTAAGGTTTCGATGACAGTTATATTATGAGTTTATGAGTTTTTGATGTACCGAAGGAGTTCGGAATCTCGGATCAGACCGGGGACATGACGAGGAGTCTCGAAAAGGTCTAGACGTAAAGATCGATATATTGGACGACTATATTCGGACATCGGAAAGGTTTCGAGTGATTCGGGTATTTTTCGGAGTACCAGAGAGTTACGGGAATTCGCCGGGGAGTATATGGGCCTTATTGGGCCATACATGAATAGAGGAGAGAGGCCAAAGGGAAGGAGGCACGCGCCCCTCCTCTAGTCCGAATTGGACAAGGGGTGTAGCCCAGTTTTCCTTGTTCCTCTCCCCCTCTTTCCTTCTCTCCTACTCCAACAAGGGAAGGAGGAGTCCTACTCCCGGTGGGAGTAGGACCCCCCCCTTGGCGCGCCCTCCTCCTAGGCCGGCCGCCTCCCTCCCTTGCTCCTTTATATACGGGGGCAGGGGGGCACCCCATAGACACAGCAGTTGATCATTGATCTCTTAGCCGTGTGCGGTGCCCCCCTCCACCATAGTCCTCGATAATATTGTAGTAGTGCTTAGGCGAAGCCCTGCGACCGTAGAACATCAAGATCGTCACCACGCCGTCGTGCTGACGGAACTCTTCCCCGACATTCTGCTGGATCATAGTCCGGGGATCGTCATCGAGCTGAACGTGTGCTAGAACTCGGAGGTGCCGTAGTTTCGGTGCTTGATCGGTCGGGCCGTGAAGACGTACGACTACATCAACCGCGTTGTGCTAACGCTTCCGCTTTCGGTCTACGAGGGTACGTGGAAAATACTCTCCCCTCTTGTTGCTATGCATCACCATGATCTTGCGTGTGCGTAGGAATTTTTTGAAATTACTATGTTACCCAACATTGGTATCAAAACCTAGGTTTTATGCGTTGATGTTGTGCATGAGTAGAACACAAGTGAGTTGTGGGCGATATAAGTCATACTGCTTACCAGCATGTCATACTTTGGTTCGGCGGTATTGTTGGATGAAGTGGCCCGGACCGACATTACGCGTACGCTTACGCGAGACTGGTTCTACCGACGTGCTTTGCACACAGGTGGCTGGCGGGTGTCAGTTTCTCCAACTTTAGTTGAACCGAGTGTGGCTACGCCCTGTCCTTGCGAAGGTTAAAACAACACCAACTTGACAAACTATTGTTGTGGTTTTGATGAGTAGGTAAGAACGGTTCTTGCTAAGCCCATAGCAGCCACGTAAAACTTGCAACAACAAAGTAGAGCACGTCTAACTTGTTTTTGCAGGGCATGTTGTGATGTGATATGGTCAAGACATGATGCTAAATTTTATTGTATGAGATGATCATGTTTTGTGACTGAGTTGTCGGCAACTGGCAGGAGCCATATGGTTGTCACTTTATTGTATGCAATGCAATTGCGCTGTAATGCTTTACTTTATCACTAAGCGGTAGCGATAGTCGTGGAAGCATAAGATTGGCGAGACGACAACGATGCTACGATGGAGATCAAGGTGTCGCGCCGGTGACGATGGTGATCATGACGGTGCTTCGGAGATGGAGATCACAAGCACAAGATGATGATGGCCATATCATATCACTTATATTGATTGCATGTGATGTTTATCTTTTATGCATCTTATCTTGCTTTGATTGACGGTAGCATTATAAGATGATCTCTCACTAAATTTCAAGATAAAAGTGTTGTCCTGAGTATGCACCGTTGCCAAAGTTCGTCGTGCCCAGGCACCACGTGATGATCGGGTGTGATAAGCTCTACGTACATCTACAACGGGTGCAAGCCAATTTTGCACACGCAGAATACTCAGGTTAAACTTGACGAGCCTAGCATATGCAGATATGGCCTCGGAACACTGAGACTGAAAGGTCGAGCGTGAATCATATAGTAGATATGATCAACATAGTGATGTTCACCATTGAAAACTACTCCATTTCACGTGATGATCGGTTATGGTTTAGTTGATTTGGATGACGTGATCACTTAGAAGATTAGAGGGATGTCTTTCTAAGTGGGAGTTCTTAAGTTATATGATTAATTGAACTTTAATTTATCATGAACTTAGTCCTGATAGTATTTGCATATCTATGTTGTAGATCAATAGCTCGCGTTATTGCTTCCTTATGTTTTATATGTGTTCCTAGTGAAAACTAAGTTGAAAGATGATAGTAGCAATGATGCGGACTGGGTCCATGATCTGAGGTTTATCCTCATTGCTGCACAGAAGAATTATGTCTTTGATGCACCGCTAGGTGACTGACCTCTTGCAGGAGCAGATGCAGACGTTATGAATGTTTGGCTAGCTCAATATGATGACTACTTGATAGTTTAGTGCACCATGCTTAACAGCTTAGAATCAGGATTTCAAAGACGTTTTGAACGTCATGGACCATATTAGATGTTCCAGGAGTTGAACTTAATATTTCAAGTAAATACCTGAGTTGAGAGATATGAAGTCTCCAACAAGTTCTATAGCTAAAAGATGGAGGAGAATAGCTCAAGCAGTGAGCATGTGCTCATATTGTCTGGGTACTACAATCGCTTGAATCAAGTGGGAGTTAATCTTCCAGATAAAATAGTGATTGACAGAATTCTCTAGTCACCATCACCAAGTTAGTAGAACTTCGTGATGAACTATAATATGCAAGGGATAACGGAAACGATTCCCAAGCTCTTCGTGATGCTGAAATCGACGAAGGTAGAAATCAAGAAAAGCATCAAGTGTTGATGGTAAACAAAATCACTAGTTTCAAGTAAAGGGACAAAGGGAAGGGGAACTTCAAGAAGAACAACAAGCAAGTTGTTGCTCAAGTGAAAAAACCCAAGACTGGACCTAAGCCTAAAACTGAGTGCTTCTACTGCAAAGGGACTGGTCACTGGAAGCGGAACTACCCCAAGTAATTGGCGGATAAGAAGGATGGCAAAGTGAACAAAGGTATATTTGATATACAGATTATTGATGTGTATATTACTAGTGTTCGTAGCAACCCCTCGGTATTTGATACTGGTTCAGTTGCTAAGAGTAGTAACTCGAAACGGGAGTTGCAGAATGAACAGAGACTAGTTAAGGGTGAAGTGACGATGTGTGTTGGAAGTAGTTCCAAGATTGATATGATCATCATCGCACACTCCCTATACTTTCGGGATTAGTGTTGAACCTAAATAAGTGTTATTTGGTGTTTGCGTTGAGCATGAATATGATTTGATCATGTTTATTGCAATATGGATATTCATGTAAGTTAGAGAATAATTGTTGTTCTGTTTACATGAATAAAACCTTCTATGGTCATACACCCAATGAAAATGGTTTGTTGGATCTCGATCGTGGTGATACACATTTTTATAATACTGAAGCCAAAAGATGCAAAGTTAATAATGATAGTGCAACTTATTTGTGGCACTGCCGGTTAGGTTATATTGGTGTAAAGCGCATGAAGAAAATCCATGCTGATGGGCTTTTGGAATCACTTGATTATGAATCAGTTGATGCTTGCGAACCATGCCTCATGGGCAAGATGACTAAGACTCCGTTCTCCGGAACAATGGAGTGAGCAACAGATTTGTTGGAAATCATACATACTGATGTATGTGGTCCGATGAATATTCAGGCTCGCGGTAGGTATCATTATTTTCTGATCTTCACAAATGATTTGAGCAAATATGAGTATATCTACTTGATGAAACACAAGTCTGAAACATTTGAAAAGTTCAAAGAATTTCAGAGTGAAGTGGAGAATCATCGTAACAAAAATAAAAGTATCTACGATATCATCGCAAAAGTAAAATATTTGAGTTACGAGTTTGGCCTTCAGTTGAAACAATGTGAAATAGTTTCACTACTCACGCCACCTGGAACACCATTACAGTGTAATGGTGTGTCCGAACATCGTAACCGTACTTTATTAGATATGGTGCGATCTATGATATCTCTTAACGATTTACCACTATCATTTTGGGGTTATGCATTAGAGACAGCTACATTCACATTAAATAGGGCACCATCTAAATCCGTTGAGACGACACTGTATGAACTATGGTTGGGCAAGAAACCTAAGCTGTCGTTTCTTAAAGTTTGAGGTTGCAATGATTATGTGAAAAGTTTCAACCTGATAAGCTCAAACCCAAATCGGAGTAGTGCATCTTCATAGGATACCCAATAGAAAATGTTGGGTACACCTTCTATCAGAGATCCGAAGGTAAGATATTCATTGCTGAGAATGGATCCTTTCTAGAGAAGGAGTTTCTCTCAAAAGAAGTGAGTGGGAGGAAAATAGAACTTGATGAGGTAACTGTACCTGCTCCCTTATTGGAAAGTAGTTCATCACAGAAATCTGTTCCTGTGACTACTACACCAATTAGTGAGGAAGCTAATGATGATGATCATGTAACTTCAGATCAAGTTACTACCGAACCTTGTAGGTAAACCAGAGTGAGATCCGCACCAGAGTGGTATGGTAATCCTGTTCTGGAGGTCATGTTACTTGACCATGACGAGCCTATGAACTATGGGGAAGCGATGATGAGCCCAGATTTCGCGAAATGGCTTGAGGCCATAAAATCTGAGATGGGATCCATGTATGAGAACAAAGTGTGGACTTCGGTTGACTTGCCCGATGATCAGCAAGCCATAAAAAAATAAATGGATCTTCAAGAGGAAGACGGACGGTGATAGTAGTGTTACTATTAACAAAGCTAGAATTGTCGCAAAAAGTTTTTCGACAAGTTCAAGGTGTTGACTATGATGAGAGTTTCTCACTCGTATCTATGCTTAAGTCTATCCGAATCATGTTAGCAATTGCCGCATTTTATGAAATCTGGCAAATGGATAAACAAAACTGCATTCCTTAATGGATTTATTAAAGAAGAGTTGTATATGATGCAACCAGAAGGTTTTGTCAATCCTAAAGGTGCTAACAAAATATGCAAGCTCCAGCGATCCATCTATGGACTGGTGCAAGCATCTCAGAGTTGGAATATACGCTTTGATAAGTTAATCAAAGCATATAGTTTTATATAGACTTGCGGTGAAGCCTGTATTTACAAGAAAGTGAGTGGGAGCACTATAACATTTCTGATAAGTATATGTGAATGACATATTGTTGATTGGAGATAATGTAGAATTATTTTGCAAAGCATAAAGGAATGTTTGAAAGGATTTTTTGAAAGAAAGACCTCGGTGAAGCTGCTTACATACTGAGCATCAAGATCTATAGAGATAGATCAAGACGCTTGATAAGTTTTTCAATGAGTACATACCTTGACAAGATTTTGAAGTAGTTCAAAATGGAACAGTCAAAGAAGGAGTTCTTGCCTGTGTTACAAGTTGTGAAGTTGAGTAAGACTCAAAACCCGACCACGGCAGAAGATAGAGAGAGAATGAAAGTCATTCCCTATGCCTCAGCCATAGGTTCTATAAAGTATGCCATGCTTTGTACCAGACCTATTGTATACCCTGCCCTGAGTTTGGCAAGGGAGTACAATAGTGATCTAGGAGTAGATCACTGGACATTTCTCAAAATTATCCTTAGTGGAATAAGGATATGTTTCTCGATTATGGAGGTGACAAAAGGTTCGTCGTAAAGGGATACGTCGGTGCAAGTTTTGACACTGATCCAGATGACTCAAAGTCTCAATCTGGATACATATTGAAAGTGGGAGCAATTAGCTAGTGTAGCTTAGTGCAGAGCATTGTTGACATAGAAATTTGCAAAATACTTACGGATTTGAATGTGGCAGACCCGTTGACTAAACTTCTCTCGCAAGCAAAACATGATCACACCCTAGTACTCTTTGGGCGTTAATCACATAGCGATGAGAACTAGCTAGATTATTGAATCTAGTAAACCCTTTGGGTGTTGTTCACATGACGATGTGAACTATGGGTGTTAATCACATGGTGATGTGAACTATTGATGTTAAATCACATGGCGATGTGAACTAGATTATTGACTCTAGTGCAAGTGGGAGACTGAAGGAAATATGCCCTAGAGGCAATAATAAAGTTATTATTTATTTCCTTATTTCATGATAAATGTTTATTATTCATGCTAGAATTGTATTAACCGGAAACATAATACATGTGTGAATACATAGACAAACAGAGTGTCACTAGTATGCCTCTACTTGACTAGCTCGTTGATCAAAGATGGTTATGTTTCCTAGCCATAAACATGAGTTGTCATTTGATTACTGGGATCACATCATTAGGAGAATGATGTGATTAACTTGACCCATTCCATTAGCTTAGCACTTGATCGTTTAGTTTGTTGCTATTGCTTTCTTCATAACTTATACATGTTCCTATGACTATGAGATTATGCAACTCCTGTTTACCGGAGGAACACGTTGTGTGCTACCAAATGTCACAACGTAACTGGGTGATTATAAAGGTGCTCTACAGGTGTCTCCGAAGGTACTTGTTGGGTTGGCGTATTTCGAGATTAGGATTTGTCACTCCGATTATCGGAGAGGTATCTCTGGGCCCTCTCGGTAATGCAGATCACTTAAGCCTTGCAAGCATTGCAACTAATAAGTTAGTTGCGGGATGATGTATTACGGAACGAGTAAAGAGACTTGCCGGTAACGAGATTGAACTAGGTATTGAGATACCGACGATCGAATCTCGGGCAAGTAACATACCGATGACAAAGGGAACAACGCATGTTGTTATGCGGTCTGACCGATAAAGATCTTCGTAGAATATGTGGGAGCCAATATGAGCATCCAGGTTCCGCTATTGGTTATTGACCAGAGACGTGTCTCGGTCATGTCTACATAGTTCTCGAACCCGTAGGGTCCGCACGCTTAAGGTTTCGATGACAGTTATATTATGAGTTTATGAGTTTTGATGTACCGAAGGAGTTCGGAGTCCCGGATGAGATCGGGGACATGACGAGGAGTCTCGAAATGGTCGAGACGTAAAGATCGATATATTGGACGACTATATTCGGACATCGGAAAGGTTCCGAGTGATTCGGGTATTTTTCGGAGTACTGGAGAGTTACGGGTATTCGCCGGGGAGTATATGAGCCTTATTGGGCCATACGGGAATAGAGGAGAGAGGCCAAGAGGAAGGAGGCGCGCGCCTCCCCTCTGGTCCGAATTGGACAAGGGGTGCATCCCACTTTTCCTTGTTCCTCTCCCCCTCTTTCCTTCTCTCCTACTCCAACAAGGGAAGGAGGAGTCCTACTCCTAGTGGGAGTAGGACTCCCCCCTTGGCGTGCCCTCCTCCTAGGCCGGCCGCCTCCCTCCCTTGCTCCTTTATATACGGGGGCAGAGGCACCCCATAGACACAGCAGTTGATCATTGATCTCTTAGCCGTGTGCGGTGCCCCCCTCCACCATAGTCCTTGATAATATTGTAGTGGTGCTTAGGCGAAGCCCTACGACAGTAGAACATCAAGATCGTCACCACGCCGTCGTGCTGACGAAACTCTTCCCCGACATTCTGCTAGATCGTAGTCCGGGGATCGTCATCGAGCTGAACGTGTGCTAGAACGCGGAGGTGCCGTAGTTTCGGTGCTTGATCGGTCAGGCCGTGAAGACGTATGACTACATCAACCGCGTTGTGCTAGCGCTTCCGCTTTTGGTCTACGAGGGTACGTGGACAACACTCTCCCCTCTCGTTGCTATGCATCACCATGATCTTGCGTGTGCGTAGGAATTTTTTTTGAAATTACTACGTTACCCAACAAAAAGCGCATGGCAACCTCTGCTTCCCTCTGCGAAGGGCCTATCCTTTATTATTATCTTCTACCTTATGCAAGAGTCATGGTGATCTTCACCTTTCCTTTTTCATTTTATCCTTTGGCAAGCTCGGCATGTTGGAAAGAACATGATATATATATCTAATTGGATGTAGGGAAGCATGAACCATTATTGTTGACATTACCCTTGAGGTAAAAGGTTGTGGGGCAAAACTATAAGCCCCTATCTTTATCTGTGTCCGACTAACTCTGTAACCACAAGTATCGCGTGAGTGTTAGCAATTATGGAGGACTAAATGATAGTTGAGTATGTGGACTTGCTTTTTAGCTCTGACATAGACTCTTTCTGATGTTATGATAAATTGCAATTGCTTCAATGACTGAGATTATAGTTTGTTGGAACCCAATAAGGTCTATGATTTATACTTTTGCATTGTGAATAGATTATCACTTGAACATAAGTAATCATATGACAAAACCTATATATGTTGCTGTTATAAGAATAATCATGATGCCTTCATGTCCATATTTTATTTTTATCGACGCCTCTACCTCTAAACATGAGGACATATTTATTGTTATCGGCTTTTCGCTTGAGGACAGGCGAGGTCTAAGCTTGGGGGAGTTGATACGTCCATTTTGCATCATGCTTTTATATCGATATTTATCGCATTATGGACTGTTATTTCACTTTATGTCACAATACTTATGGCTATTCTCTCTTATTTTACAAGGTTTACACAAGGAAGGAGAATGCCGGCAGCTGGAATTCTGGTCTGGAAAAGGAGCAAATATTAGAGACCTATTCTACGCAACTCCAAAATTCCTGAAACTCCAGGGAACGTCTTAAAAGAAAAAAAAGAAAAATCCACGCCAAAGATGAAGGCCAGGGAGCCCACACCCTGCTCACGAGGGTGGGGGGCGCCCCCCTAGGGCGTGCCCCCTATCTCCTGGGCCCCCTGGTGGCTCTCCGATGCCCATCTTCTGCTATATGAGGTCTTTCGATGATAAAAAAATAAGGAGGAACTTTTCGGGATGAGACTCCGCAGCCACGAGGCGGAACCTTGGCGGATCCAATCTAGAGCTCCGGCAGAGCTGTTCTGCCGGGGATACTTCCCTCCCGGAGGGGGAAATCACCATCGTCGTCACCAACGCCCCTCTCATCGGGAGAGGGCAATCTCCATCCACATCTTCACCAGCACCATCTCATCTCCAAACCCTAGTTCATCTCTTGTATCCAATTCTTGTCTCAAAGTCCGGGATTGGTGCTAGTAGGTTGCTAGTAGTGTTGATTACTCCTTGTAGTTGATGCTAGTTGGTTTAATTGGTGGAAGATCATATGTTTAGATCCTATATGCATATTATTACCCCTCTGATTTTGAACATGAATATTCTTTGTGAGTAATTACGTTCGTTCCTGAGGACAAGGGAGAAGTCTTGCTATGAGTAGTCATGTGAATTTGGTATTCGTTTGATATTTTGATAAGATGTATGTTGTCTAGCCTCTAGTGGTGTTATGTGAACATCGACTACATAACACTTCACCATTATTTGGTCCTAGAGGAAGGCATTGGGAAGTAATAAGTAGATGATGGGTTGCTAGAGTGACAGAAGCTTAAACCCTAGTTTATGTGTTGCTTCGTAAGGGGCTGATTTGGATCCATATGTTTCATGCTATGCATAGGTTTACCTTAATACTTTTGTTGTAGATGCGGATGCTTGCAATAGAGGTTAATCATAAGTGGGATGCTTGTTCAAGTAAGAACAACACCCAAGCACCCGTCCACCCACATATCAAATTATCAATGTATCGAACGCGAATCATATGAATGTGATGAAAACTAGCTTGACGATATTCCCCTGTGTCCTCGGGAGCGCTTTTCCTATTATAAGAGTTTGTTCCGGCATGTCCTTTGCTACCGAAGGATTGGGCCACCTTGCTGCACTTCATTTACTTTTGTTACTTGTTGCTCGTTACAATTTATCCTATCACAAAACTATCTGTTACCACTTATTTCGGTACTTGCAGAGAATACCTTGCTGAAAACCGCTTATTATTTCCTTCTGCTCCTCGTTGGGTTCGACACTCTTACGTATCGAAAGGACTACAATAGATCCCCTCTACTTGTGGGTCATCAAAGGGCCATAAAAAGAGAAGGCCCCCAAAAAAGGGGAAAGGCCATAAAAAAGAGAAGGCCCAAAAAAGGGAGAAAAAGAGAGAAGGGACAATGCTACTATCCTTTGCCACACTTGTGCTTCAAAGTAGCACCATCATCTTCATGATAGAGAGTCTTTTGTTTAGTCACTTTCATATACTAGTGGGAATTTTTCATTATAGAACTTGGCTTGTATATTCCAACAATGGGCCTCCTCTAGTGACCTAGGTCTTCGTGAGCAAGCAAGTTGGATCGATGCACACCCACTTAGTTTCTTTTGTTGAGTTTTCATACATTTATAGCTCTAGTGCATCCGTTGCATGGCAATCCCTACTCCTTGCATTAACATCAATCGATGGGCATCTCCATAGCCCATTGATTAGCCTCGTTGATGTGAGACTTTCTCCTTTTTTGTCTTCTCCACATAACCCCCCTCATTATATTCTATTCCACCCATAGTGCTATGTTCATGGCTCGTGCTCATATATTGCGTGAAAGTTTATAGGTTTGAGATTACTAAAGTATGAACGAATTGCTTGGCTAGTCATCGGGGTTGTGCATGATGAGAGCATTCTTGTGTGACGAAAATGGAGCATGACTAAACTATATGATTTTGTAGGGATGAACTTTCTTTAGCCATGTTATTTTGAGAAGACATGATTGCTTAGTTAGTATGCTTGAAGTATTATTATTTTTATGTCAATATGAACTTTTATCTTGAATCTTTCAGATCTGAATATTGATACCACAATTAAGAAGAATCACACTGAAATTTTGCCAAGTAGCACTCCGCATCAAAAATTCTGTTTTTATCATTTACCTACTCGAGGACGAGCAGGAATTAAGCTTGGGGATGTTGATACGTCTCCAACGTATCTATAATTTTTGATTGCTCCATGCTATATTATCTTCTGTTTTGGATGTTTATGGGCTTTATTATACACTTTTATATTATTTTTGGGACTAACCTATTAACCCAAAGCCCAGTGCCATTATCTAATTTTTTTGCCTATTTTAGGGTTTCGAAGAAAAGGAAAATCAAACGGAGTCCAATTGACCTGAAACTTCACGGAAATCATTTTTGGAAGGAAAGCAACCCAGGAGACTTGGAGTCTACGTCAAGGAAGCTTCGAGGAGGCCACGAGGTAGGGGGGCGCGCCCACCCCCCTAGGGCGCGCCCTCCACCCTCGTGGGCCACTCGTGCCCCCCCTGATGTACTTCTTCCGCCTATATATCTCCATATACCCTAAAACTACCGAGGAGCACAATAGATTAGGAGCTCCGCCGCCAGAAGCCTCCGTAGCCACCGAAAGCCAATCTAGACCCGTTCCGGCACCCTGCCATAGGGGGAATCCTTCTCTGGTGGCCATCTTCATCATCCCGGCGCTCTCTATGACGAGGAGGGAGTAGTTCTCCCTCGGGGCTGAGGGTATGTACCAGTAGCTATGTGTTTGATCTCTCTCTCTCTCTCTCTCGTGTTCTTGAGGTGATACGATCTTGATGTATCGCGAGCTTTGCTATTATAGTTGGATCTTATGATGTTTCTCCCCCTCTACTCTCTTGTAATGGATTGAGTTTCCCCTTTGAAGTTATCTTATCGGATTGAGTCTTTAAAGATTTGAGAACACTTGATGTATGTCTTGCCGTGCGTATCTGTGGTGACAATGGGATATCACGTGATTCACTTGATGTATGTTTTGGTGATCAACTTGCGGGTTCCGCCCATGAACCTATGCATAGCACATGTTTTCGTCGTGATTCTCCGGTAGGAACTTTGGGGCACTCTTTGAGGTTCTATGTGTTGGTTGAATAGATGAATCTGAGATTCTGTGATGCATATCGTATAATCATACCCACGGATACTTGAGGTGACATTGGAGTATCTAGGTGACATTAGGATTTTGGTTGATTTGTGTCTTAAGGTGTTATTCTAGTACGAACTCCAGGGCAGTTTGTGACACTTATAGGAATAGCCCAACAGATTGATTGGAAAGAATAACTTTGAGGTGGTTTCGTACCCTACCATAATCTCTTCGTTCGTTCTCCGCTATTAGTGACTTTGGAGTGACTCTTTGTTGCATGCTGAGGGATAGTTATGTGATCTAATTATGTTATTATTATTGAGGGAACTTGCACTAGCGAAAGTACGAACCCTAGGCCTTGTTTCAACGTATTGCAATACCGTTTGTGCTCACTTTTATCGTTAGTTACCTTGCTGTTTTTATATTTTGATATTACAAAAACCTTTATCTACTATCCATATACCACTTGTATCACCATCTCTTCGCCGAACTAGTGCACCTATACAATTTACCATTGTATTGGGTGTGTTGGGGACACAAGAGACTCTTTGTTATTTGGTTGTAGGGTTGCTTGAGAGAGACCATCTTCATCCTATGCCTCCTACGGATTGATAAACCTTAGGTCATCCACTTGAGGGAAATTTGCTACTGTCCTTCAAACCTCTGCACTTGGAGGCCCAACAACGTCTACAAGAAGAAGGTTGTGTAGTAGACATCAGGGGGTAAATACATATATATGAATGAAACTCAACACAAATGATGGTAATAAAATAAAATTGTGAATATTATTGTTTACGTACTTGATATTGTTTTTCAGAGTAGCCCCGCAGAGAGGTCGCATTGTAGATGAACTCACAAACATAGTATCCACAATCATTCCTAACTTCCTGCCACAAGCACTTTATGAGAAATAGAGTTCAATCAAACTGATAATCAAGCATGATAAATGGTATTAATGAAACTAGAATCAATGGGAGATGCCCGAAACTACGTAGTAGGACTTACTTTCGGGTGTGTAAATCGCAACTCCCTCGGCAGTCCCGGAATAATTCCGGTGAACTCTTTCCAAACCCTACTAGACAAAGAAAATAATTACTTGATATCAGGAAATGAACAAAGTTGCCGATATGGTGCGATAATGATCGATTGAACTTACTTCTGGAGCATTTCAGTCATGTCCGCATAGTCTTGGGGATCTTTTCGTCTCGAGTCTAAGACGGTTACTACTTCCCAGTCAACCTTAGGATCTAGCAAAATAAAGTGGAACGTGCGCACGCATGCATCACTCATCAGTTACATTACTATAACCTCGAGTAATAAGGGAAACCGAATATGCACAAGATAGTAACACTCACTTGAATTGGTAAGGAAAGAGTATTTTATCTTTGTTTCGATTTTAAGCAACGATTGTAGCAAGTTGTCCTCGGTATCTATGACATTTTTTTGAACCGTCCATTCACATATGATATTTGGGTTAATGAACCCAATGTCATAGATTTGTGCTTTTCTGCATTCGACGATCTTCAATCTGCATAATATAGTGAGGATAATTATATATACATGCAATGAAAGAGCTGAGCTATATATAGAGACTTAATTATAGAAGTAGTACTTACAGACACTAGCAAGTCACGAGTGTTTTGTTGAGGGCCTTTTGATTGTATAACTGGAATAACTCGTCAAATGCAAGAGGCAACAGATCAGTTCCAACGGGATCCTGCTCCTCTTTAATTCTCAGCGTCAAAGTATCCTTTCTAGACTCGCTGCAGGTTTTCATGAACCATTCATGCAATCTTCGCATCATCGTTGTTAGAGGAGGATGATCAGGTTTGACGAGAGGCTGCTCGTGCTGGTATCTGAATTCGGCCACCTCCATTGTTTCAAACTCTACTTCATCACCCAGATAATTACTAGCATTAGTACCGGGCACCATCCCTGGCTGATTATCGATGATATCGCTAGACACCTTCAGCGGGGGGGGGGCATGATTGGTTTGCCTGTTCGCCGAGCTGGGGAATTTTTCCCACTTCTTCGTTCTGTTAACCTTGCATCACTCGAAGTACTTCCCGACCGCCGCACATCTTCATATTAATTTTTAAGAAGCGGACATAGTTGGAATCTAATGGAGGCAGTGGTGGTCGCTTCAGGGCATCGATAGTGCGCTTCAGTTTCACCGGATCTATCATCTCCTTCGGAGGTGGAGGATTCTTTGCAAAAAAAGTCTCTGACTTGGGCAGCATAGATATCCGGTCCTCTCATATGGTAACTTTTCCAGAGGCTTGAGAGATGGACCGTATTTGAATTGCCTCCTGCCTTTGCTTGTACTGTTAGCCGCAGGAGCGGCGACGTCTCTCTTCTGTTGTTGCTGACGAGGTGGAGAAGGAGGCAGAGTGCTCTAACGCGCCGGAGGAGCTGGAGCAGCGGTGTCTCTCTTCCGTCGTTGCTGACGAGGCGGAGTGCTCCGACGCGCCGGAGCAGGCGAAGGAGGAGGTGGAGTGCCCTCACGTGCTAGAGGAGGCGGAGAAGGAGGCGGTGTGCGCTGATCACTCACCGGAGGAGGAGGGGGAGGAGGAGACGGAGTGGCCTTACTCGCTGGAGGAGGAGGAGGAGGCATCCAGTTTGGAAGCTTGATGTACTCCTTCCTCCATAGACATGTACTACTCAAAGCATTAACCAACTGGGTCACACCCTAGCTAGTTCATGCATTAGAGTGTTGCATCATGTTTAATTTTCCAGAAAACTGAAATGGGGATGACAGAACCCCCAGCACACCCCCTAGAACAACTAGGGTTTACTAAAAACTTTTTCAATGAACCTGAAATGCCCTTCTAAAAAGTCCACCCTTTTTGTTTCGGGTTAAAACCTTTGACAAAAATGGTGCACACTTTTCTAGGACAACTTAGGGTCATTGGATTAATCCATATAGTATTTGCATTTGGGCATTTAAATGCTATAAAATAATTTAAATGCCCAAATAATCCTGAAAGTAATTTTAGGCTGTTGAGAATATTTTCAAATGTGCCTCTGATTATTTCCAGGGTTTTTCTAAATGAAATAGTATTTTTACTGTTTCAAAACACAAAACATAATAAATAAAAATAGAAAAAGAGGGAGAAAGAGACTAACCTGGCTAAACCCCCAGCCGGCCCACCTGGCGGCCCAGCACTGTGCTGGCCCATGGCCAGTCAGCTGCTTCCTCTTGCCAGGCAGGCAGGCAGAGAGGTGGGCGCCGACGTGCCTGGGCTCGCCATGGCGCCACCTGCTTGCCGCCCGCGCACCTAAATGCCTGGACGACCTCCACGTCGTCGCCCCGACCCCGCAGACCCCTCCACTCACCCCCTGCTCTCTCCCTCGCCCTCTCCCACCATGGCCGACGCCTCTGCCACCGCACCATCGCCGTAGCCGCGCCCTCCATCATCCTCGCGCCACGCCATCGTGTCCACGAGCTCCGCCGTCGTCGACTACGTCGAGCAGGCCGAGCCCCGAGCGCTCGCCCGCTCTGGAATCGCCCCAACCTCATCCTCCCCAACTCCGGCCACCGAAGATCCCCTTCACCGTCCCCGCCGCATCAGCTCGCCCCCGACCTCGCTGACTGCCTCGTCGTGAACCCCATGAGCTCAGCCATCTCCCCATCCTCTCTGTTTCCTCTTTTGCACTCCGTAGCGACTGCACCATGCTCACCCGCAAGCGCCATCGCCCGCGCTCGTCGCCGGCGATGCTCCGGTGACCATTTGGTCTCGGGCATGCGCCCAACGCGCTCCCCGCATCGCGTAGAGCCCCCGTAGCACCTCACCGCGCTCATTTGCGCACCACAGCCTCATCCCCACCTGCACCCGAGCTTCGGCCGCCGCCAAGCTCGTCGCCGGCGTCACTCCGGCGACTCCCCGGCCGCGCCACCACCCTGGTTGGATGCGGACGAGCGTTCGCGTCCCGTAGCTGTGCTCCGTGCGCCGAACGGCGCCTTGTAGGTGAATCCCGCACTGCTTCGCCGCGTCTGGCCTCGCCGGCGGCTAAACGCCGGCGAGTTTGACCTTGTTTGACCCCGTGTGGGCCCAGATTTACCTCCCCTGAGACACTGACGTGTGGGCCATGCCCCTGTCTAATTAGAATTAGTTTAGTTAACACTAATTATTTTAGTTAACAGCTTGACTCACTGACATGTGGGCCCAGGGCCTAACTAACCTAGTTGAGTGCTAACAAAACACTAACTAACTCTGTTAGTTAGTGTTACACCGACAGATGGGGCCCACCGGTCAGGTTTGACCAGGGCTGGCACCTTTGACCCGCTGACGTCACACTGACACCAGGCTGACACAGTAAATCCTTTTCTAGATTTATTCTTATATAGGAAATTCTAGAAAATAACCAAAACTTCAAAAATTCATAACTTTTAATCTATAACCCAAAATGCAAAGATTTATAGATGAAATTTGATCAGAAAAATTCAATCTTTCCATCTGTAATGGTTCATGCATGACAAAACACTTTAACCTTGATGTTTAGGTGGAACAAGATAATACACTTATAATGCTTAATAACATAAGCTCCCATTTGAATCTTTGAGTCAAATGGACCCAATTCAACTTGTTTCACATTGCATTAGGCACGACACATCATATTGCCATGTCATAGCATGCATCATATTGTTGCATATTGCCATGTGATGATTGTATTCTGTGGTGTCTTTCGTGGTAGGTTCTGCCTCCGAGGATATCTCCGAGTATCCAACTGAAGGGCAGTACCCTACTACTACTCCATCAGGCAAGCAGCCACATTGAGCATATCGATACAATCCCATGTTCTCGCTTCTGCTCTCACTTACTGCATTAAGACAACAATGTTTCGAACTGCTGTGTGCTGCGATAGTTGAACCATTATCCTCTGCATGACCTATCATTGCCACAGTAACTAGATGAAACCCACTAGCATGTGTAGGAGTTGGTTGAGCCATGTATGTGTTTCCTACCTTGCTATGCCTGCTATGCTTAGAGTTGTGTCAGGTCTGGTTCATCTAGGTGATGGGCTAGAGTGAAATGAATATGTCGATAATGTGAGGGATGTGTTGAAAATGTTTTGGTAAAGGTATCGATGAGAGGCCATGTAGGAGTACATGGTGGGTTGTTTCATTGAGGCCGTCCATAAGAACTGAGATCTGTATGCGTGATTTAAGATTTAGCTACTACCACACATTGGGCCCTGAAATATGACCCCGCTCGACTTACTGACCCCCCTCGTCCTCTGTCCAGGACTTGCAAGTAGTTTCTAGTGTTTGTAGGTTATGTGTTGGCGGTTGTGCGTAGCGCTGACCCTAGGGGTGGGCTATGATGTGGTAGATACACCATGGCCGGGTATGCCGGGTGCCCGTTTCGCGTCTCGGGACCCTATACACATCGTTTGGGGCCATTGAGGACACCCCGGCCGGATTTCCTTGCGGATGGAACCCGAAAAGGCGATAAACTTGGACTAGAGACTTGTGTGGTTAGTTAGGTCATGGTCTACACCCACGTCGGCTTTCGCTTGAAGTCTGCCGAGCACATGTCGTGTGCAGACGCTAAGTGGTGAAAACATGTGTGACGAAGTACACCCCTGCAGGGTATAAAACTATTTGAATAGCCGCGTCCGCGGTAAAGGACTACTTGATTGCCTATATAGTTCACAGACAAGTTAATGGTTACTACTAAAAGACTCAAGATAAGTGTGAGTACAGAGGATGGCCCTCTCGTAGGATGACGAGGGAGGATCCCCGGTGGAGTATTGTGTTGGTGATTAGTGGACTCGTGTGTGGAAACTATTTTACAGTGGTGTCTCGTAGGATAGCATAGCCAATAGTCAAAGTTGGCTTGCAGCAATAACTCCACCACCTTCTTGAGAATGAGCATGTATAGTAGGTTCTGTTGTAAGACTTGGTGAGTACCTTTGTACTCATGTTGCTTTAATTACTGTTTTCAGACGACAACACCGCCCCCTCCGATGGGTTTTATGTAGACCTCGATGTCGATGAGTAACTTGCCACCCAGGTGGTGATTCTAGCCATGGAGGGCCCTATGTAGATAGACAGGCTTCGACAAGCCTTCTTTCTTTCTAGCGTGTGTACTCAGACTATTTGCTTCTACATGTGCTTGTATGCTTGTATGCTTGTTTGACTTGAGTGTCGGGTCATGTGACCCCTACCTGTATGAACATGTTATGTATGGCTCTCTGGAGCCTTTAAATAAAGTACTTGAGTTGTAGAGTTTTGTTGTGATGCCATGTTGTATTTGCGCATATCGAGCATATTGTGTGTATGATTGAAATGCTTGGTATGTGTGGGATCCGACTATCTAGTTGTTTATCCTTGGCAGCCTCTCTTATGGGGAAATGTAGTCTAGTGCTCCTTGAGCCATAGTAGTCCTCTATAGCCCGGTTCACCGGGGTCCTGCTAGCCCAGCACTACTGCTCAGGACACTTGACTGGCCGGCATGTGTTTCACTTTGTTCCTATGTCTGTCCCTTCGGGGAAATGTCACGCGGTGACATCCGGAGTCCTGCCTAGCCTGCTACAGCCCGGGTTCCCCGGAGTCCTGTTAGCCCAGTGCTACAGCCCGGATTCACACGCTGATGACCGACATGGTCGATGTGATTCATGTATGCCTGCCCCATAGGTCTGTGCCGCTTTGGATTCACGACTAGCCATGTCGGCCCGGGTTCTCTGTCATATGGATGCTAGCGACACTATCATATACGTGAGCCAAAAGGCGCAAACGGTCCCGGGCCATGGTAAGGCGACACCCGTGGGGATACCATGCGTGAGGCCGCAAAGTGATATGAGGTGTTACCGGCTAGATCGATGTGACTTGGAATCGGGGTCCTGACAAACTGATTCTCCCCTTTACCTGTAGGGTGGTCAAGCTCCAGCTCCTCAAATCCCTGCATTATTTCATCCACCGCCACAACAACATAGCCATGTGAAATTGGACGACAGTGAAAAGTTCTGTCAGGTTGAGGAGGTGCAACAAAGCTGGCAACCGCCTTCAAAGTGAGGTTCTGCGATTTCGTCATAAGCTCGCAATGTTGAGCCTCCGTGATTGTATCCACGGGGTAGCGAGGAGCCGTGAAATTAGGCTAAACGAGCAACATGGAAGCCATGCTGCTTCTCCGCTGAGATGGCGGGGTATCTTTATGCCGCTAAGATGGTTGGGCGGCAGCTGCAAGTTTCTCTACCTTTACCAGTCTTGTATTGAGCTTCTGCATTTCACTCAGATCCGCTTTCCTCTTTCTCTCCCGGCTTCTGTAACCGCCTGCGCTAGGAAACCCAACCACCTGCGAACAGAGACTGGTGAGGGAGTCCTGGACTAAGGGACCTCGGGTGTTCGATCTATTGGATATGGACCGGACTGATAGGCCGTAAGGATACAAAGACCGAAGACTCCACCCATGTACGGCTAGGACTCTCCTTGGCGTGGAAGGCAAGCTTGGCGACCAACTATGAAGATTCCTTTCTTTGTAACCAACCTTGTGTAACCCTAGATCCCTCCCGTGTCTATATAAACCGGAGAGCTAGGTCCGTAGATAGGCCGAATCCTCATAATCATAGCCAGACTAGACTCTTAGGGTTTAGTCATTACGATCTCGTGGTAGATCAACTCTTGTAATACTCATATTCATCAAGATCAATCAAGCATGACGTAGGGTGTTACCTCCATAGAGAGGGCCCAAACCTGGGTAAAACATTGTGTCCCCTGTCTCCTATTACCATCGATCCTAGACGCACAGTTCAGGACCCCCTACCCGAGATCCGCCGGTTTTGACACCGACATTGGTGCTTTCATTGAGAGTTCCACTGTGCCATCCTCAAACGGTTGGATGGCTCCTTCAATCGTCAACAACGATGCTATCCAAGGTGAGATCTTCCTTCCTGGACAGATCTTCGTGTTCGGCGGCTTCACAGTGCGGGCCAACTTGCTTGGCCATCCGGAGCAGAACGGTAGCTATGCCCCTGGCCACCAGGTCAGATTTGGGAGCTTGAACTACATTGTGGACATCCATGGAGACTTGATCTTCACCGGATTCGAGACCGCAGCAACCACTCCTGGTCACCCCGATGGACATGACCTAAATCTGTCATCGGACTGCATCCAGGAGATAGCTCCTGTAATCGCTCTGGACTTAGATCTGGAGCATACTGCGCCATCCAAGGACCGGAGGCTCAACGCCACCACGGAGGCCACAGATTCCCCGGCGTTGGAGCCGCACATGGACTTAACCTAGCACTATATCTGTGTCACCGAAACTCCGGACTTGTCTCTGGCAATAAGTTCCGAACCATGTGAGTTCGCGGACGCCGAACTTGATCATTTATCGATCTTTGAATTCAGCACTGCAGACATCTTCCAGCACTCGCCTTTGGGTGATGTGCTAAATTCATTAAAAAATCTATCGTTAGCGGGGGATTCACAGCCGAACTATATCCGGTTCGAACTAGATGCTGATGACAGGGAATTTCGCTCCCCACCCGCCACCCACTTTATAGCCACTGTCGAAGACTTAACTGACATGCTCGATTATGACTCTGATGACATCGACGGTATGGACGATGATGCCGGAGAAGAAGAGGCCCAGGACCCGTCGTTCACTGGATGTTGGATGGCCACTTCCTCATACGATATATACATGGTGGATGCACCAAAGGAGAACATCGGCGATGAGAAAGAAGATCCAATTGAGGATGAACCTCCTGAGATACAATCGAAATGCCGGCGTCAGTGGCGCCACTCTAAGTCACGCCGCAGCAAAGATAGCAACACCGACACAGGAGAAGATAACACTCCGGAAGGTGCCAAAGACAACGAAGACCCTGTTGACGCAGCTACCGAACATGACGAATGGGAAGATGGGCAGGTTAGCCCTGGTAAACAGGCCACGCACTAGGACTCAGAGGACAGTAACTATCTTTCGCTCTCCGAGGATGAGGCGAGCCTCGGCACCGAGGATTTCATCGTGCCTGAGGAACCTCTTGAGCAGGAGCGCTTCAAGAGCCAGCTAATAGCCACTGCAAGGAGCCTGAAAAAGAAGCAGCAACAGCTTCAAGCTGACCAAGATCTGCTCAACGATAAATGGACTGACGTCCTAGTAGCCAAAGAGTACGACCTCAAGCGCCCAGCCAAAAGCTACCCGAAGCGCAAATTACTACCTCAGTTCGATGATGAGGTGCCGGAACACATACCACCATCGCGCAATGCGGCTGACCGACCACTACGTGGCCAGGACAAATTGGCAACTCAAGCCGAGTACCAGCCCGTCCCGCCTCATCACAAAGGCAGAGGTAAATCTACTCATGGTCATACATACGACCTTCGATATGACCTGTACAATAAAGCAGGACATAATAGACCGATCTACGGATCGCGAGGACGCGCCCCGACACGCGACGATGACCACCTATTCGGACGTGACAAACCTAGTCACGCGCGGGCTGAAAGCCGCAGACGGACCCCATTAGAGCTACGTCGCAATACGGCCCAATATAGAGGCGCCGCACACCCTCATTGCTTCACCGACGAAGTCATGGAACATGAATTCCCAGAAGGGTTCAAACCCGTGAATATAGATTCATATGACAGCACCACAGACCCCGCAGTGTGGATCAAAGACTTTATTCTCCACATTCATATGGCCCGCGGCGATGACCTTCATGCCATTCAATACCTCCCCCTGAAACTCAAAGGACCATCACGGCACTGGTTGAACAGCCTGCCCGAAAACTCCATCGGCAGCTGGGAGGACTTGGAAGAAGCCTTCCTTGATAACTTCCAAGGTACATACGTTCGACCTCCGGACGCCGATGACTTAAGCCATATAGTTCAACAGCCCGGAGAGTCCGCCAGGAAATTCTGGACCAAGTTCTTAACTAAAAAGAACCAGATAGTCGACTATCCGGATGTCGAAGCCCTAGCGGCCTTTAAGCACAACATCCGCGACGAATGTATCGCCCGCCACCTCGGCCAAGAGAAGCCAAAGTCCATGGCAGCCCTCATGGCACTCATGACCCGCTTTTGCGCGGGCGAGGATAGTTGGCTGGCCCGTAGCAAAAATAATGCAAGCGACGCCGACACCCCTGAAGCTAAACATAGCAACGGCAAGTCTCGACGCAACAGGTACAAACATTGAAATAACAACAACAACGCCGAGGATACGGCGGTCAATGCCGGATTCAGGGGCTCTAAGCCTGGTTAGCGGAAGAAACCGTTCAAAAAGAACAATTCGGGACCATCTAGCCTGGACCGCATACTCGATCGTCCGTGCCAGATTCACGGCACCCCAGACAAACCACCCAATCATACCAATAGAGATTGTTGGATTTTTAAACAGTCCGACAAGTGAAATGCTGAAAACAAGGATAAGGGATCGCAAAGCGAAGACAACAACGAGGAGCCCCGGCCACAGAACACAGGGGTGCAGAAGAAGTTCCTTCCTCAGGTCAAAACGGTAAACATGATATACGCTACCCACATCCCGAAGAGGGAGCGCAACCGCGCGCTCAGGGACGTCTATGCGATAGAGCCAGTCGCCCCAAAATTTTACCATGGTCGTCATGCCTGATCAGTTTTGATCGCCAGTATCATCGGACCAGTATCCGTCATGGCGGTTCAGCCGCACTGGTCCTGGACCCAATAATTGATGGTTTCCACCTGACACGAGTCCTGATGGACGGCGACAGTAGCCTCAACTTGCTCTATCAGGATACAATGCACAAAATGGGCATTAACCCATTGCGGATCCCCACAAAGACTACCTTTAAAGGAGTCATACCGGGCGTAGAGGCCCGCTACACTGGCTCAATCACACTACAGGTTGTCTTCGGGTCTCCGGACAACTTTCGAAGTAAGAAGTTAATCTTCGATATCATCCCCTTTCGCAGCGGCTACCACACACTGCTCGGACGAATCGCATTTGCTCGATTCAATGCGATGCCACACTATGCTTATCTCAAGCTTAAGATGCCCGGACCGCCCGGCGTCATAACAGTCAATGGAAATAGGGAACGCTCCCTCCGCACCGAGTAGCACACCGCTGCCTTAGCGGCAGAGGTACAAGGATGCCTTGTCAAGCAGAACCTCAATTCGGCGGCCCATCCCTCGGACACTGTCAAGAGAGTCTGAACCATTCCGCAGAAGGACAACTCGGCTCGTCAAGAGCTCGACTAGCAATTTGACCTCCGTCCCCGTCTTGACCAAGTGGCGACCATCGTACCGCGCGTACATAATTACGCACTAAAAATACCATTCACCGGGATGGAGGCATAATCAGCTTGTGATCCGCAATACGGCTCGACCGCCCCGGACACTCATACTTTCAGTATTCACCTTTTTTCTTTTGTTTTTCCTTTTTACAGGCCTTTCCTGGCGTCTTGCCCATTGATTCTTTTCGAAGGATATGAACACCAAGACAACAAGAAGCATGGACGTACTGGGAAACTCTTAGGTGGTCTCTTTAACTATCCCTTTACCTATCTTCAGGACCCACACGCAGCTCTCTCTTGGTGAAGGCATAGTAAGTAGCCTTTCCGCCTCTTGTATTACTTGTACAAATGCACTTTAACGCACCAATGAAATTATAATAGAAACAGTTTGTGGCCCAAATTTTCATGGCTCTAGCTTACCACTGGTTCTTCCTTTTTCTTTCTTTTTGCCTTTTCCTTTCTGGTAATTCCATCAGATAACACCTGTACATTCAGGTGCGTTTCAATTTGCCAGGGGTTTCATAAGCGCCCCACAACACGGCAACAAAAGTCCGAACACTTTTACAGTATATTTCGGCACCCCGAATTTAGCACTATATGCATTGGCTCCGAATCATGTCTTTGGTCAATAGTTGGGTTGCCCGGCTCCTGTGCTTGCTACCTTACGTTCCGCTATATCGGCTAAGGTAGTAAAGGGAGAACTACTGCAATTGTGCCTTGGTTTATCCACAGGAGCACCTCCGTAGAGAAAGCCGAAAACTGACTGTCATGATGCGGTGAGAGCCGGTCAGCTGTTCGGAGGTTGCAAATCGTTGAAGATTTCTTCCGCATTACGTGAAGGATCGGTACTTCCCGATCAGACGCTCATAGCACTCTGGTTCGGATACTAGGGGATGCGCCCAAGTTTTATTGTCAAACTCCTATGGCTAAGTGGGGGCATTAAAGCCGCATAGTCTGATTGCCTGGTTCGTTGCACTAAACAACTCCTTCAAGGACCATATAATTGGATCAAGATTGTTTAGATTCCATCCCGAACACCTCCGTACTACCTATGTGGGGGCAGAAACCGACGACTGGCCAACCCTCAGATTTCATACAACACGGCCACACAGGAGGAAAACATTTAAACATAACAAGCATTATATTACAATCCGACTTTGTTTCAACATACAAGGCACATACAACATGCATGTATTCATTCGAAAATAATGTCTTGCCCACACTGCGTTGCTACAATTCGAGACCCCTTTAGGACATCTGCAAAATAGCGCTTGGGTGTGCGGTGCTCCTTGCCCTCTGGCGGCCCCTTGGTCAGCTCGACGGCGTCCATCTTCGCCCACCACATCTTGCAGCTGGCGAAGGCCATGCGCGCACTCTCAATACATGCCGATCGCTTGACGACGTCCAGCCGAGGACAGGCGTTCACCAGCCGCTTCACGAGTCCGAAGTAGCTGCCGGGCATCGCTTCGGCTGGCCATAGCCGGATTATCAAATCCTTCATGGCTAGTTCGGCCACCTTATGAAATTCCACCAGCTTTTTTAGCTGGTCGGTGAAGGGCACGGGATGCTGTGGCGCAAGATACTGTCACCAGAACCATTTCTCTGTGGAGCTCCCTTCTTTGGCTCGGAAGAACTCCGTGGCGTCGGACACACTGCGCGGCGGATCTGCGAAGGCTCCTGGAGAACTCCGAATCTGGGTTAATAAGAAATACTTCTTCTTCATATATTTTCTTTGCATACTAAATGCCTTACCCGACGCAATCTTCCTGGCCTCTTGGATCTCCTGGAGGTTACCCTGGGCTTCAACCCGGGCCGCTTCCGCGCTTTGATGAGCCTTGGAGAGTTCGGTCTCTCGAGCCGAAACATCGCCCTCCAGGGTCTCGTACTTCCTCACCGCGTCCTGGAGCTCTTGCTGGACCTCGTTCAGCCAGGCCTTCAGCTTCTTGCGAGCGGCCTGCTCCTTGACAGCTCTCTCCTCGGCTTCGGCCAGGGCCTTTTTCAGGGCCTCGACCTCGGTCGTCGCCCCTACACATATAATGACACTACGGTCAGTATACATCATTTACTCTTTCTGAATATATAGCGAGCCATAGCATACCTTGTTGGTCTTCCAGCTGCTTCCTTGCCTGGCCGAGCTCTTCCTTGCTTCCTTGCTTTAGTCTGGAGACTTCGGCAGTGTGATAAGTTGCGGCCAGCAGCTACGCCTGCTTATTCACATCGGACATAGTTTGTCTAGTTTCCTGCGAAATCTAATTGATCCTCTGTCCGGCTTTTCTTTCCGAACACCGGACAGTGTCTCAGGGGCTACTTTCTACGTGGGGATTTTCTCTGTTAAACGCCGCTTACCTCAAAACCTGTCAGCAGGCTGCTGCAGGCTTCGGTCAGTCCGCTTTTAACAGACTGAACCTTCTCAATCACCGTACCCATAAGGATACGGTGGTCTTCCACAATGGAAGCGCCTCGTAGCGCTTCCAATAGATTGTCCGGCGCCTCTAGCTGGACAGAGGTCACCGGCGGGATGGGCACGCCTCCTTCTCTTGAAGGAAGCTGCTTATCGGACTCCCTGGTCGTATGGGTCTCTGGATCCGTGCTCATATGGGGGCAGAATTGAGCACAGCCCCCATCGTCAGTCTCAATGGGGCCTACTCCCCCATATGTCTGGCGGCCGAGGTATCACCCTCCGGTGCCGCTTTGACGACCTCCTGAACCTCTACCTGGCCTGGGAAGGTCCTTCGGCACAGCACCTCGACGTCTCCCTTGGCCTTGGGAGAGTAAGCGGCCGGCGGTGTCTCGCTGGCCATCTCCTTTGAGTCCAACAAGCCTCTTGATGAGGATCGCTGGGGGCTGTCGTGAGTTGGACTGCAATAGCATAATTAATCATGTCAATACAACAAAGAGGAGAGGTTAGATTCATGGGCATGTATGAGTCTTAGCGCTTACAATGCGGCCCGAGGCTTGTTCCAGGAGCACCGCTCTGGACTATCGTCGACGTCTCACGCGGAGCTGCCCTCGAGAGTGCCTTTCCCCTTCTTGGGCGCCTCCGCCTCCAGAATTATGGAGGTCGCCCTCTTCTTCCTCCCCCCATCAGGGGAGAATCGCTTTCCTCCTCCTCCTCGTCGTCGTCTTTGGCGGCAGAGGAGCGGGTCTTGTCTTCGGACGTCGCGTCCGAACTGCCCTTGTGGAGGGGGCCACTCCGGACCCCCTTGGCCTTCCCCGTGGCCTTCTTCACCGGCACCGTATAGGGCGCCGGCACCAGCATCTTCGCTAAACGCGGGATGACTGGTTCTTCGGGCAGTGGAGCCGGACACTGGATCTGCTTCGCCCTATCCATCCAATCCCGAAGAAGCAATGATAATAAAAGCTTAGATATCATCCTTGAAACAAGCAAGTAGGGGATGCATTAAAAATAACATACCCTGTTGGCAAGGTGGTTAATGTCGTGCCCGTAGTCCGAATCTGTGGTCGGCGGTGTCTCGTTGCCCTTGAAGAGCAACTTCCAGGCATCTTCGTGAGTAGTTTCGAAGAGCCTCTTCAGGGTATGGTGCTTCTTCGGATTGAACTCCCATAGAGGGCAGCTTCGGCTTTGGCACGGGAGAATCCGGCGAATTAGCATCACCTGGATTATATCGACAAGCTTGGTATCCTTGTCCACCATAATTTGAACTCGCGTCTGTAGCACTATCAGCTCATCTGGCGAACACCAGTTCGGGCTCTTCTCGACCCAGGAGGTGAGCCGCATTGGGGCGCCGGAGTTAAATTCGGCAGCTGCGGCCCAGTTGGTGCTGCGGGATTCTATAATGTAGAACCATTGTTTCTGCCATTCCTTGACAGTCTCCACAAAAGTGCCTTTCGGCCAGGAGACATTGGTCAGCTTAGTCACCTTGGCTCCTCCGCACTCCGCATGCTGGCCATCCACCACCTTCGGCTTCACGTTGAAGACCTTGAGCGACAGCCCGAAGTGGGGTTGGATGTGGAGGAAGGCCTCACACACGACGATGAACGCCGAGATGTTGAGGAAAGAGTTCGGGGATAGATCATGGAAGTCTATCCGGTAATAGTACATCAGTCCACGGACGAAAGGGTGGAGTGGAAACCCTAGCCTGTGGAGGAAATGAGGGATGAATACCACCCTCTCGTTGGGCTTCGGCATGGGGATGACTTGCCCCTGGGCTGGGAGACGGTGGGCGATGTCCTTCGCCAAGTACCCAGCCGCCCGAAGCTCAGTAATGTCCTTCTCCTTGACGAAGGAGACCATCCACTTGCCTTGGCCTCCGGATCGAGACATGGTTGAGTGCTAGCTTGAGTGGGAAGAAGATGAGAACTTGGGCGCTGGAGCTCAAGAGTGGAAGGGCAGAGGAAGAGAGAAGGCGTGGGAGAAGAAGGGGGAATCCTTATCCCCTTATAAAGGCAGTGAATACGTACACCTCCCCACTTGCCCTAAAACTCGCCTATTCCCAAGGGATGTGTAACTGGCACGGTTGGGTTACCCACGCCCGCATTGATGAAAATCCCGCGATAAGGGGACACGATCTCTGCTTTAACAAGACGTGCCAATGGAAACCGTATCTCGAAACGCGGAACGGCAGACAAAAACGGTTCGATATTGTGACCGAACAGATGTGATGTCATCTTGCAAAAAGTTGTCAGCAGATGGGACTCGTGAAATACTATATTCCTTGCGGTTGTGTGTGGTACTTGTGTTGCAGATCTGGACACCTTCGTTTCATCCGAAGACTATCCTGGAGTATTCGGAAAGTAGAACCCGCCTTGCAATGTCGAAGACAATCTGCGCGCAGAACACATCGTCATTGAAGCCTAGTTCAGGGGCTACTGAGGGAGTCCTGGACTAAGGGGTCCTCAGGTGTCCGATATATTGGATATGGGCCGGACTGATGGGCCGTAAGGATACAAAGACCAAAGACTCCACCCGTGTACGGACAGGACTCTCCTTGGTGTGGAAGGCAAGCTTGGCGACCAACTATGAAGAATCCTTTCTTTGTAACCTACCTTGTGTAACCCTAGATCCCTCCCATGTCTATATAAACCGGAGGGCTAGGTCCGTAGATAGGCCGAATCCTCGTAATAATAGCCAGACTAGACTCTTAGGGTTTAGTCATTACGATCTCGTGGTAGATCAAGTCTTGTAATACTCATATTCATCAAGATCAATCAAGCAGGACATAGGGTATTACCTCCATAGAGAGGGCCTGAACCTGGGTAAATCATTGTGTCTGCTGTCTCCTATTACCATCGATCCTAGACGCAAAGTTCGGGACCCCCTACCCGAGATCCGCCGGTTTTGACACCGACACCTGGTGTGCCTCGTGTTCGTCGAGGGTGCTCAGGATTCCCAAGGGCCTCAGTCAGCTTGTCCTTCTCTCTGTCGGGAATGAACGTCCCATCCTGCGCTGCGGTGATATACTCCTGAAGCTTCTTGATAGGTATTGCAAGTTGCTCGTTTGTCCAATGACACTCCCCTGTTTCAGGGTCCAAAGTTCTCCCAACCCCGAAGAACCAAGTCCTTGAATGGTCTGGCCAGTTCAATGTTGCTGGTTGGACCCCTTTAGCAAGTAGGTCTTGCTCAGCTTTGTCCCACAATGGCCGGGCTTTGAGGTAGACACATGACCCCATGTGATGGTGATACTGCTTCTTTGTAGCATTTTTCTTATTTGTCTCTGACATTTTCTTGCCCTTGTCCGATGTCTTGTAGGCCACAAATGCGGGCCAGTGATCTCTTATCTTCTCATATCGGCCGGTGAATTCTGGAGTCCTCCATTTGTCGAAAAAATTTGTGTTCAACTCTTTCTTCCACCTCCTGAATAGATCTGCCATCTTCTTAAGAGCACATGCCTTGATCTTTGGCTCTATAACTGGCTTATTCGGATCCTCCTCTGGCAGTAGGGTGAAATTTGCCTTCAGTGAGGTCCAAAGATCATATTTCTGTCTATCATTGACAAAACAAACTTCAGGTTCGTCCTTAGGCTTATTCCATTTCTGGATGCCGATCGGGATGCTGTCCCTAACAATAGCTCTACACTAAGCAACAAATGCATCCTTGGTCCGCTTGGGTTCAATCGGTAGGCCATCATCAGCGAGTGTTGTGATCGTGAACCTTTCATCTTGGCGCAACCTTTTTTTCAGGCCTCGTCTCGTTACGGAAGTTTGGCTCGATCTGGAGGGCTATAAAAGAAGAAAGAAGCGTTAATATATGTACATACAAAAACAATTAATGCATCAATTAGTCAGCATAGGCTTAATTAATATATATACCTTGCCGGACTTTGCAACGGCTCCCTCCTCCGTTCGGTCACTGGAGCCGTCATCATGGTCTCCTTCTTCCTCCACCATTCAGTCACTGGAGCCATCATGATCATGTCCTTCCTCCTCCATTGTTCAATCACTAGAGCTTTCATCCTCTCATTCCTAACCATCGGTGTCGTTGAGAAACGAAAAGGGATCACCTCCGCCGAGGATTATATCCCCCAACAACTGTTCTTGTTCCAGGTCTCTTTGATCCATAGTTTCTGCAAATATTACAACATGGAAATTAATATACAAACATGAGAGATGGATATATTAGTGGCAAACATAGACCTAGCTAGCTAATCACAACAAGGAATCATACACATATATGAGCAATGGATTAGTTGTGAACCGCCTCTCTCATGCATGTCCGACGTCCCCTCTCATCTCGAAATTATCACAGTTATACTTTCAGGAGACGACACTTTGCAAAAAATATTCTATGAGGGTGTAGGAGATCGACAACGCTCTTTCTTCTAGGGTTTGGGTGGCCTCGGGAGTTTATCGAGTAGGGGCAGGAGGGGGTAGGAGATCGACAACACTCTTTCTTCTAGGGTTTCGGTGGCCTCGAGAGTTTGTCGGGTAAGGGCGGGTGAGGGAGTCCTGGATTAAGGGATCATCGGGCGTCCGGCCTGTGTGACATAGGCCGGACTAATGGGCTATGAAGATACAAGACAGAAGACTCTGTGTCCGGATGGGACTCTCCTTGGCACGGATGGCAAGCCTAGCATGCGGATATGAAGATTCCTTTCTCTGTAACCGACTTTGTACAACCCTAGTCCCTTCGGGTGTCTATATAAATCGGAGGGTTTAGTCCGTAGAGGCAATCATAATCTGACAGGCTAGACTTTTAGGGTTTAGCTATTACGATCTCGTGGTAGATCAACTCTTGTAACCCCCATACTCATCAGTATCAATCAAGCAGGATGTAGGGTATTACCTCCATCAAGAGGGCCCGAACCTGGGTAAAACTTCATGTCCCTTGTCTCCTGTTACCATCAACCTTGGACGTGCATTTCGGGACCCCCTACCCGAGATCCGCCGGTTTTGACACCGATAGTGGTGCTTTCATTGAGAGTTCCACTGTGTCGTCGCCAAAAGGTTCGATGGCCCATCCATCATCTGCAACGTTGCTGCCCTAGGGGAGGTTTTTCTCCCCGGCCAGATCTTCGTATTCGGTGGATTCACACTGCGGGCCAACTTTCTTGGCCATCTGGAGCAGATCGGCAGCTATGCCCCAGGTCACCAGATTAGTTTTGGAAACCTGGATTATGTCGCTGCTATCCGAGGAGACTTGATCTTCCAAGGATTCACGACCCCAACCTCCGCTCTGGCCTTAGAACCAGAGTGTTTCGCCAGGTCCGAAGACGGGATTTCTAAACCCGCTGGACTATCTGTGGCCACTAGGCCCAGTACGGGAGAGCCGGAGGAAGCAGCATTGCCGGAAACAATCACAAAGCCGGACCCTTCCCTGGATACTGCCTCCGAACTCTCGGAGTCAACATCGTGTGAGCTCGACAAGGAATTCCCTTCCCACCATACTCCATGGATTCTTTTCTCCCCCAACAAACCTCTCTTTAAGCGAGTCTCTGGACTTGATGCGATCCCTCGTGATTATGGAGGAGCAACGTCCGAACTACGCCTAGCCCGGACTAGGGGCTGAGAGCGGGGAATATTACGTCCCACCCACCACCCACTTCATCGCCACAGTTGAGGACTTAACTGACATGCTCGATTACGGCTTCGAACACATCGATAGTATGGATGATGATGCCGGAGAAGAGCAAGCCAAAAACCCGACATTTACCGGACGCTAGACGGCCACCTCTTCGTATGACGTGTACATGGTGGATACACCCAAGGAGGGTGACAGCGATAATGAGAAAAATCCAGTAGAGGATAAACCTCCCGAAATACAACCAAAGCGCCGATGGCGCCGCTCTAAATCGCGCCGCAGCAAAGACAACAATACCGGCACGAGAGACAATAACACTTCGGACGAGGCCAAAGACCAAGAAAACCCCATCGAGCAAAACTCCGAACAAGACGATTGGGAAGATGGGCAAGTTAGCCCTGACGAACAGGCTACAAACGAAGACTCGGGGCACAGTAATTACCTTTCACCCCCGAGGATGAGGTGAGCCTCGATGACGAAGACTTTATCATGCCTGAGGAACCTCTCGAGAAGGAGCACTTGAAGCAACGGCTAATAGCCACTGCAAGGAGCATGAAAAAGAAGCAGCAGCAGCTTCAAGCTGAGCAAGATCTGCTCAACGATAGATGGACTGATGTCCTGGCAGCAGAGGAATACAGCCTCGGGCGCCCAACCAAAAGTTACCTGAAGCGTAAACTGCTACCGCAATTCAATGACGAGGCACTTGAGCCCGTACCATCAGCGTGTCCGGGACAGAACGACAACTCAAGCTGAACACCAGCACGTCCCACTCACCGTAAAGGCAGAGATAAAATAGCTCAGGGATACACGTATGACCTGCTGCAGGACCTGAAGAATAAAGTAGGTCCGGCCAGATTGATCTACGGATCGCGGGGGCATGCCCCGACGCTCGATGACGACTATCAAGCCGAACATGGAAAGCACAATCACGTCCGGGCCAAAAACCGTAGAGGGACTCCATCCGAACTATGTCACGATCTGTCCCGATATAGAGGCGCTGCACACCCCCTCTGCTTCACTGATGAGGTAATGGAACATGAATTCTCAGAAGGGTTCAAACCCGTGAATATTGAATCATTTGATGGAACCACAAATCCTGTGGTATGGATTGAAGACTTTATTCTCCACATTCATATGGCCCGCGGCGATGATCTTCACGCCATTAAATACCTCCTCCTAAAACTCAAGGGGCCAGCTCGGCACTGGTTGGACAGCCTTCCCGAAAATTCCATTGGCAGCTGGGAAGACTTGGAAGACGCCTTCCGCAATAACTTCCAAGGTACATACGTCCGGCCTCCGGATGCCGATGACCTAAGTCACATTACCCAGCAGCCCGGGGAGTCATCCAGGAAGCTCTGGACGAGGTTCATAATTAAAAAGAACCAAATTGTCGATTGTCCGGACGCCGAAGCCCTCGCGGCCTTTAAACATAGCGTCCGAGACGAATGGCTCGCCCGCAACCTCGAACAAGAAAAACCAAAATCCATGGCAGCCCTTACCGCTCTGATGATCCACTTTTGTGCGGGAGAGGACAGCTGGCTCGCTCGTAGAAGCAACATCACCAGTGATCCGAGCACTTCCGAAGTTTGAGACGGCAACGGCAAGCCACGACACAATAAACACAAGCGTCGAAATAATAATGAAGGAACACAAGACACGACGGTCAACGCCGTGTTCAGCGGCTCCAAACGCGGACAACGAAAAAATCCATTCAAAGCAAATAGAGATGGACGATCCAATCTAGACAAGATACTGGATAGACCCTGCCAAATTCATGGCACCCCCGACAAACCAGCCAATCATACCAATAGAAGCTGTTGGGTCTTCAAACAAGCCAGCAAGCTCAACGCCGAATAGAAGGGGAAGGGGCCGCCCAGTGACAGCGACGACAAAGAGACTACCAACCAAACACCGGTGGTCAGAAGCAGTTTCCCGCCGAAGTAAAAACAATAAACATGGTACACGTGACACACATCCCTACGAGGAAGCGCAAATGCGCACTACAGAATGCCTACGCCATAGAGCCGGTCGCCTCAAAATCTGGCCAATGGGCGGCCTGCCCGATCACTTTTAATCGCAAAGACCACCCAGCCAGTATCCGTCACGAAGGTTCGGCCGCTCTGGTACTCGACCCAATTATCGACGGGTTCCACGAAAGTCCTTATGGATGGTGGCAGTAGCCTTAATCTACTCTACCAGGACACTGTCCGCAAAAATTGGCATTGATCCTTTAAGAATCATTCCCACCACACCTTCCTTCAAGGGAGCATTACCCAGCATAGAAGCTCACTGCACGGGTTCAATTACATTGAATGTCGTTTTCGGCTCGCCGAACAACTTTTGAAGTGAAGGCTTGACCTTCGATATTGTCCCGTTCCACAACAGCTACCATGCACTGCTCGGGCATACCACTTATTCTCGTTTTAACGTGGTCCCACACTATGCTTATCTAAAGCTTAAGATGCCCGACCCACAAGGCATCATCACAATAAATGGAAACACAAAATGCTTTCTCCGTATAGAGGAGCATACTACGGCTACTGCAGTCGAAGTACAAAGTGGCCCCATCAAGCTATGTATCCCATCGTCCATCAAGCCGCCAGTCTATTAAACAGGACCGATCAATCTCAGAGATGGATTAGCAGTTCGGCCTTCGTCATTCGCCTCATATAGATGCAAAGTTTGTACCACGCATACATAATTATGTAATTAAAATACCCTGGTCATTGGCGGAGGCACAATACGGACAGGCCTACAATACGGTATGCACTCCCATAGCCTTTTTCCCCCTTTTTCTAACTATCATCTATCTTTTACCATAGGTGACTCAAAGCATGGTCCTCTTACGGACTCTTTCCTAGTTCAGCTTCGTACAGATGGCCAAAGGCTATTCTGGCCAATAAGTCCTTTCTCCGAGGCAAGGCAACACAGACGTGTGACAGGAGGTCCAAATAATTTTTTTGGTAGACCACACTCTTTATTTCAAACCTGTAAAGTGCCTTTTCCTCAGACTTCAACCCCTGGCATGTTAAATAGTTCGGGTAGTGGCATTATAATATGAAAGATTGCATTTGACACGTCAATCGGATTCCAGTGAACATAGTCCATATTCAGTATTTGCTTTTTCTAAAGACTGAAGTTTTCTTCTTCGGTTGTTTCACGCACGCACCTCAACACAAATTGCCAGGGGCCCGATATGGCAACATATGAGCTGCCGACAAGTCTGAACAAGTTTATATGATACTTCGGTGTCACGAGTTTGCCCTGATATAGATCAGCTATGAATCATATCTTTGGTCAATGGTTGGGTTTCCTGGCTCCTATGCTTACTACCTTACGTTCCTCCCTATCGGCTAAGGTAGTAAAGGGAGAACTACTGCGATTGTGTTTCTGGTTCATCTGGTCAAGCACCTCAGTAGAGAAAGCCAACAACTGACTGTCATGATGTGGCGAGAGCTGGTCAACCACTCGATGACTTATAAGAATCTTTCGCCATTCCTTCCGTATTACACGAAGGAGCATTCTTCTGGTCACCTATGTAACGCACCGTATTCGGATAACCGCGTACATACCAGGGGTTATATCGTAGACCCACCGTCAAACTCCTATGGCTAAGTGAAAGTGTTAAAGCCCGATAGTCTGATTGCCTAGTTCGTTGCATTGGCACCTCCTTCATGGACCAAGACGTTGCGTCAAGAGTGATCAAGTGCTTTTACGAAAACCCCCGTATTATATGCGAGGGGGCTGAAGCCGATGACTGGAAAACCCTCAGATTATACAAAAAACGGCCACACAGGAGGAACCCAAACTTTCAGGCAAAAAGCATAGCCTATAATATATCATAATATTATTTTTACAATTTTGGTACAATCACTCAAAAATCATATCCTTCGAGCACCGACCCTCTATCAAGCGGGCGCCCTCAAGGACATCCTCAAAATAATGCTCCGGCGTGTGATGGTCCTTCCCCCTGGGTGGAATCCTTGTTGCAATATCGGTGGCCTTCATCTTTGCCCAGTACGTCTTGACACGCGCAAGGGCCATCCATGCACCTTCAACGCATGTTGACCGCTTAACGGCGTCAATACGCAGCACCGCATCAACAAGTTGCTGCACCAAACCAAATTAACTACTCTGAATTGGCTCCATTGGCCACAATCGGATCACGATGTCCTTCATGGCAGATCTGGATATTCTGTGGAGCTTGGCCCACTGGGCCATCTGTTCGTTCAGCAACATCGGACGCTTTGGCATGCTGAATTGCGACCAGAAAAGCTTCTCTGTTGCATGTCCTTCTTGCGATTGGTAAAACTATGCCGCATCGGAGACACTCTTCGGCAAGTCCAAGAATGCGTCTGGAGAACTCCACATTTTGTTAAGCGGGGCATACTTCGGATCACCGAATTTAGTCTATAATAAGAAGGGCTTACTGGCCGCTATTTCCCCAGCTTGCCGGATCTCCTCCCAAGCCGCTCTAGACTCGGACCGTGCTTCTCTCGCCTCTTGTAAGGCCTTGTCGAGATCGGTCACTTTGACTTTGCTATCCTTTTCAAGGAATTCACATCAGACAGTGGCATCCTTTAGCTCGCGCACCATGGTAGATATTCTCCCCTCACATTGGCACCGAGAAACCTGTTCGGCTTTTAACTCGGCGGCTGCCTTCTTGGAAATTGCATCACTCAACCTGGCTTGCTCCTTGGCCCGGACGAGCACAGCCCGCAGGGTTTCAATCGCGGTAGCACCATCTACAGTTATGCATATCTCAGTATATAATTCTCTGCTTCATGCTCATATTATTATACATACATATACTGACTGCCCCAAAACATACCTTGCGCCTCGTCAAACCATCTGTTAATAAGCGTGATGTCGTCATCCGCCACATCAAGTTTCTGCTTCAGATCAGCAACCTTTGTCGTGTGGGCAGTCACCATAGATGAAACATTTGTGTTCCAATTAGTTAGATTATTTCCTGGGCATATCTTTTGATCCTCTGATCTCCTCCTTTTGGACACCAACTAGAGTCTCAGGGGCTACTATCTATACACGGGTGCATTTTCGCATGAAGAGTGCAATTGAAGATATTACATTACATACCTCAAAGCCTCTTAGCAGGCCCGTGAAGGCTTCATTCAATCCGCTTCTCTCGGACAGAATCCTCTCAACTACCGAACCCATGAAGGTATGATGTTGCTCTGAGATGGACGCATATCGCAACACGTCCATCAATGTATCCGGCGCCTCTTGATTCCGGGAAGCGGCGGTGGGAGTACGAACTCCCTTCGAAGGGACGTATTTACTCGACCATGGAGTCGTCTCCGGCTATAAACCGGATAGCTCGGGGCCTTTATTGTTGGTCCTCGAAGGGGCTGCATGTCTCGGACCCTGGACTGCTGAAGTATCACCTTCGGGCATGGTCTTCATTGTCCCTCGCACCACTTGTTGATCAGGAGAAATCCTCTAGGACGACACTTCAAAGTCGTCTGCCCTATTGGGCGAGAGGGTCTATGGAGGCGTCTCACTTTCCATCATCTCTGGAAGAAGAGCCCCCGAGGAGGAAGACTACGCGCCGGACTGCAAACACATATTTCAGATGTTACCCTTGTAAGCGGAAAGGAACAGGATATGTTGAGACACCTTTATTCACTTAGGATTCGGCTAAAGGCTTGTCCTTACGGAGGAATGGCGCGTCAACATCGTCTTCCAAACCCGAATCGCCTGGCAAAGACATCTTCCCTCGCTTAGGAGCCTCTACCTCCAAATCTTCGGAGGCGGTCCTCTTCTTTCCATGCGGGGAAGGGATGTCAGCTTCCCCTTCTCTTTTGTCTTCGGAAGAGGGAGTCCCAATCTCCCCGGACATAGCGTCTGGTGTACCTTTAGAATGGGGGCCACCTTTGGCCTTCCCACTCTCATCCTTGTCCTCCTTCATCGGCACTTGATATGGCGCCGGAGCCAGCATCCTTGTTAACACAAGATCTGCCGAGTCTTCGGGAAGAGGGGCCGGACACCTAATTCGTTCCGCCTTCTTTATCTAGCCTTGTTCGAAGATGGTTTTCTCAGTATTACAGGATATTTAACTAAGCTGTGTTCGGGAGTCGAGTGCTTACCGAGGTATCTAAAGGAAATATGGCCTAGAGGCAATAATAAAGTTGTTAATTATATTTCCGTATATCATGATAAATGTTTATTATTCATGCTAGAATTGTATTAACCGGAAAATTAGTACATGTGTGAATACATAGAGAAACAAAGTTTCACTAGTATGCCTCTACTTGACTAGCTCGTTGAATCAAAGGTGGTTAAGTTTTCTAACCATATACATGAGTTGTCATTTGATTAACGGGATCACATCATTAGAGAATGATGTGATTTACTTGACCCATTCCATTAGCTTAGCATTTGATCGTTTAGTATATTGCTATTGCTTTCTTCATGACTTATATATGTTCCTATGACTATGAGATTATGCAACTCCCGAATACCGGAGGAACACTTTGTGTGCTATGAAACGTCACAACGTAAGTGGGTGATTATAAAGGTGCTCTACAGGTGTCTCTGATGGTACTTGTTGAGTTGGCATAGATCAAGATTAGGATTTGTCACTCCGATTGTCGGAGAGGTATCTATAGGCCCTCTCGATAATGCACATCACTATAAGCCTTGCAAGCAATGCAATTAATGAGTTAGTTGCGGGATGATGTATTACAAAACGAGAAAAGAGGCTTGCCGGTAACGAGATTGAACTAGCTATTGAGATACCAATGATCAAATCCGGGGCAAGTAACATACTGATGACAAAGGGAACACCGTATGTTGTTATGCGGTTTGACCGATAGTTCTCGAACCCGTAGGGTCCGCATGCTTAACGTTCGGTGATGATTGGTATTATGAGTTCATGTGTTTTGATGTACCAAAGGTAGTTTGGAGTCCCGGATGTGATCAAGGACATGACGAGGAGTCTTGAAATGGTCGAGACATAAAGATTGATATATTGGACGGCTATATTCGGACACCGCAAAGGTTTCGGGTGATCTCGGAGAAAACCGGAGTGCCGGAGCGGTTACCAGAACCCCCCGGGGGCTAATGGGCCTTGTTGGGCCCTAGTGGAGAGAGAGAGGGGCCGGCCAGGGCAGGCCGGCGCCCCTCCCCTTGAGTCTGAATAGGACAAGGAAGGGGGGCGGTGCCCCCCTTGCCTTTCCCCTCTCCCACTCCTTCCTCCCCCCTCCCAGTGGGACTAGGAAAGGGGAGTCCTACTCCCACTAGGAGGAGGACTCCTCCTCTTAGCGCGCCCTCCTAGGGCCGGCCGGCCTCCCCCTTGCTCCTTTATATATGGGGGCAGGGGGGCACCCCATGACACACCAGTTGATCATTGATCTTTTAGCCATGTGGGGTGCCCCCTCCACCATAATCCACCTTGTTCATATCGTAGCGGTGCTTAGGCGAAGCCCTGTGTCGGTAGCTTCATCAACACCGTCATCAAGCTGTCGTGCTGATGGAACTCTCCCTCGAAGCTCTACTGTATCGTGAGTTCATGGGACGTCACCGAGCTGAATGTATGCAGATCGCGGAGGTGCCGTACGTTTGGTACTAGGTTCGGACGATCATGAAGACGTGTGACTACATCAACCGCGTTGTCATAATGCTTCCGCTTATGGTATACGAGGGTACGTGGACGACACTCTCCCCTCTTGTTGCTCTGCATCACCATGATCCTGCGTGTGCGTAGGAATGTTTTTGAAATTACTGCATTCCCCAACAGTATCCGGATGGTTACAGTGAAGACCAATGTCTTCGGTGGTATCCGGCCACTGCTTTCGTGTCCCAAAGAATAACTTCCACATTCCTTTGTGCGTCGTGCTGAAGAAGTGATGAAGGGTCCATGGTCCTTCATGATTGAACTCCCACATGCGGAGGGGCCGTCGCTGGCACGGCAGGACCCGGCGGACTAGCATTACCTGGATTACATTGATGAGGCCGGTGTCCTTTTCGAGGAGGCTCTGGATGCGGCTTTGTAGCGGCTGGACTTCGTCAATTGATCCCCAGTCCATCCCCTTATTAATCCATGATGCGAGCTATAATGGAGGGCCAGATCGGAACGCGGGTGTAGCTGCCCACTTGGTACCACGAGGTTCGATGATGTAAAACCACTCCCGCTGCCATAGGTTGGAAGCTTCCGTGAAAAAACCTTTGGGCCAAAAATCATTGCTGAGCTTCTTCACCATCACGACACCACACTCTATTTGCTTCCCCTCAATTACCTTCGGCTTCACATTAAAAGTCTTGAGCCATAAACCGAACTCAGGGGTAATGCGGAGAAACGCCTCGCACATGATAATAAACGTCGAGATGTGAAGGAAGGAGTCCGGAGCTAGATCATGAAAATCTAGGCCGTAATAGAACATGAGACCACGAACGAAGGGATGGAGAGCGAACCCTAGCCCCCGGAGGAAGTGGGGGATGAATACGACGCTCTCGCCAGATTTGGGAGTAGGAATAACATGTCCTTTAGCATGGATCCTGTGGAGGATTTCTGCGGTCAGATATCTTGCCGCCCGGAGCTTTGCAATATCCTCCTCTGTGACAGAAGAGGCCACCCACCGGCCTTGAAGGCTGGGTCTGGACATGACTGGGAGGCTCGGAGCAATTAAGTTGAAACCTGGGTGCTGGAACTCAAGGTTGGAAAGGTTGAGGAAGAGGTAGGTGCAGAGGAGAAAGACGGGTTTGTGCCCCTTTATAGAGGCGGTGAATATCAAACGCCTCCTCATAGGCCTTAAAGCCTGCCTATTCCCAAGGGATTATGCCAACTGAACGGTTGGGTTATCCATGCCCGTATTGATGAGAATGCTGTAATAAGGGGACACGATCTCTGCTTCAACAAGACGTGCCAATAAAACTGTGTCTTAAAATATGGAGTGGGAGGCTAAAACGGTTCGAAATAACAACCGGGCTATGACATGACGTCATGCTTCAAAAGTTGTCAGTGGATCAAGCTCATAAAATATTATACTCTCTGCGGATATATGTGGTGTTTGCTTTACAGAGCCGGACACGTTCTCTGTGTTCGAGAGCTGTTTTGGAGTATTCGGAGGAGGAACCCGCCTTGCAATGCCGAAGACAATCTGCGCACTGAACACCTCGTCATTGAAGCCTGGTTCAGGGGCTACTGAGGGAGTCCTCGATTAAGGGGTCCTCGGGCATCCGGCCTGTGTGACATAGGCCGGACTAATGGGCTATGAAGATACAAGACAGAAGACTCTCTCCATGTCCAGATGGGACTCTCGTTGGTGTGGATGGCAAGCCTAGCGTGCGGATATGAAAATTCCTTTCTCTGTAACCAACTTTGTACAACCCTAGTCCCTTTCGGTGTCTATGTAAACCGGAGGGTTTAGTCCGTAGAGGCAATCATAATCTGACAGGCTAGACTTCTAGGATTTAGCTATTACGATCTCATGGTAGATTAACTCTTGTAACCCCCATACTCATCAATATCAATCAAGCAGGACATAGGGTATTACCTCCATCAAGAGGGCCCAAACCTGGGTAAAACTTCGTTTCCCCTGTCTCCTATTACCATCAACCTTAGACGCACAGTTCGGGACCCCCTACCCGAGATCCACCGGTTTTGACACCGACAACGGGTAGGAGATCGACAACGCTCTTTCTTAGGGTTTGGGTGACCTCGACAATTTATCTGGTAGGGGCGGGAGGGGATTGATCGATGTCCCCCCTCATGTCTAAGTCAATGAACAACATAAAAAATTCTAAGAGAATGAACAACTCTAAATTTTTTTACATGTACTCCTACAACATGAAAATTTCTAAGTGATTGTTAAACTGTTTGCTAATATTTTATACTTCATTTATATGAAGATCAATTGTCCAATATAACTATGTTACAAAACTCCTCTCACAACTCTCCGCGGTGCCCAACAATCTGATATCATTCACTAATATTGATGTTACTAAATATATATGCACTCCATAGTCCAATCAAGTATATAAGCCCGCGGTGATCAAACACATACATGTTACAAAAATTTCTATGCTCACAAAAATATATAAGCCCGAGGTGAATTGAAGTTATTGGGGTTATGTTTATACAACAAATGGACACCTTTTGTCAAACAACGAAAGGATGATCAGGGACCAACAGCTCCAACGTCCACGATCACTCCACGGAGATGCAACACCACAAATCCTATAATTCCACCGAGTGACAAAAATTATTAGGTCACCACAATTTTATTTTTCAATTTTTTATCAAGATCATCATGATGAAGTAACCACTCATCATATGCAAATTTTAACATTTCTTTCTCTATCTAAAAAAACCTAAAAAAGATTCTCTTCTTACTGGAGTCATGTAGGAGTTTTATATTATATATGTATGCATGCATATGTTATTTGGTTCTCGGCCTCACTTTGTTGTTGTGAACTCCACCATTTCTCTAAAAAATTCTCTATGCAAATTTCTCTAAAAAATGTCTTTGGTCAACTTTGATAATAACCTATATATGCAAATATCTCTAACTTTGATTAATGACCTATGCAAATTTCCCTAAAAATGACTTTGATCATGAATATCTCTAACTGTGCAAATATCTCTAACCATGTAAATATTTTTCTTATATTTAATAAATTCCAAAGATGGAATTTCAATTATTCATATTTCCTTTGATTTGCAAAGGAGCTATATTCTCCCCAATTCTTTTGCACCCACAAAAATTACTCCATCTATTTGACAGTACCCACAACCCATTCCGCCAAAAACATTTGGTTCTATAGTTCAAATTTCATTTAGTTCAAATTTGGACCAGATTCAAACTCCTTGGTCAAAGCGCAATTTAAATTGGACAAAAAATCCTCAAACTTTGCCAAACTCTCTTTTGTGCATTAACACCTCACCAAAAAAATTCTCAAAAATTCCTAAAATTCATAGAGCCCTTTGGCATTTCATCATACACTTGATGTGCACTATTTAGCACTATCAAAAAATTCAGTAAATTCAGGAAAATTTGGACAGAGGGGGGAATCGATGCCATGCACTCCTCATCTTCCTGTCTCCCGTACGGCGTCACTTCCTTTGAGTCACTCGGACCCCCCTTGGTCAGCGGCTCGCCGCCGATGGAATTGGGGTCGACGGCAAGGCGTCGGGGTCGGCGGTGTCGGCGACTAGTACTGGGGGGAATAGGAGCAGCAGCAGGGGATCGGGGCAACCCTCATAGCAATGACGTGTCGGCGACGAGGAGCGGGCTCTAGGGCGGCGATGACAAGGACGGGCTCGGGGCAGGGCGCTGCGACAACGACGAGGATCGGGCGGCGGCGGGGCAAGGCGCGGCGACGATGACAGCTACGAGGAGCTGGGCGTCGGCGTCGAGGTGCAGGGCATCGGCGTCGGGGAGAATGTGAGAACTTGCTGAAAAACTCCTAAGTGCTACTTATATAGGAAAGCCTTTAGTCCCGGTTCGTGGCACCAACCGGGACCAATGCCCCCCTTTAGTCCCGGTTGGTGCCACTAAACGGGACCAAAGGTCAGTTTTCAGCATCCCAAAGGGCGGAAAACAGAGTCATTTGGTCCCGGTTGGTGGCACCAACCGGGACTAAAGGGGGGAATTGGTCCTGGTTGGTGCCACGAGCCGGGACCAATGCCCCCCTTTAGTCCCGGTTGGTGCTACCAATCGGGACCAAAGGCCTTGTGCTGGCGCGATGGGATGTTTAGTCCCACCTCGCTAGTTGATACGTCTCCAATGTATCTATAATTTTTTATTGTTCCATGCTATTATATTACCCGTTTTGGATGTTTATGGGCTTTATTATACACTTCTGTATTATTTTTGGGACTAACCTATTAACCGGAGGCCCAGCCCAAAATGTTGTTTTATTGCCTATTCGAGTGTTCCGAAGAAAAGGAATATCAAATGGAGTCCAAACGGAATGAAACCTTCGGGAGAGTTATTTTTGGAACAGAACCAACCCAGGAGACTTGGAGTAGACGTTAGGGAAGCTTCGAGGAAGCCACGAGGCAGGGACACGCGCCCTACCCCCTTGGGCGCGCCCCCACCCTCGTGGGCCCCTCGTGGCTCCCCTGACCGACTTCTTTCGCCTATAAATGTCCATATACCCTAAAACATCAGAGAATAGAATAGACCGGGAGTTCTGCCGCCAGAAGCCTCCGTAGCCACCGAAAACCAATCTAGACCCATTCCGGCACCCTGCCAAAGGGGGGGAATCCCTGTCAGGTGGCCATCTTCATCATCCCGGTGCTCTCCATGACGAGGAGGGAGTAGTTCACCCACGGGGCTGAGGGTCTGTACCAGTAGATATGTGTTTGATCTCTCTCTCTCTCTCTCGTGTTCTTAAGTCGGCACGATCTTGATGTATCACGAGCTTTGCTATTATAGTTGGATCCTATGATATTTCTCCCCCTCTACTCTGTTGTGATGAATTGAGTTTTTTGTTTGAAGTTATCTTATAGGATTGAGTCTTAAAGGATTTGAGAACACTTAATGTATGTCTTGCATGTGCTTATCTATGGTGACAATGGGATATCACGTGATCCACTTGATGTATGTTTTGGTGATCAACTTGCGAGTTCCGTGACCTAGTGAACTTATGCATAGGGGTTGGCACATGTTTTCGTCTTGACTCTCCGATAGAATCTTTGGGGCACTCTTTGAAGTTCTTTGTGTTGGTTGAATAGATTAATCTGAGATTGTGTGATGCATATCGTATAATCATACCCACGGATACTTGAGGTGACATTAGAGTATCTAGGTGACATTAGGGTTTTGGTTGATATGTGTCTTAAGGTGTTATTCTAGTAAGAACTCTATGATAGATTGAATGGAAAGAATAGCTTCATGTTATTTTACTACGGACTCTTGAATAGATCGGTCAGAAAGGATAACTTTGAGGTGGTTTCGTACCCTACCATAATCTCTTCATTTGTTCTCCGCTATTAGTGACTTTGGAGTGACTCTTTGTTGCATGTTGAGGGATAGTTATATGATCCAATTATGTTATTATTGCTGAGAGAACTTGCACTAGTGAAAGTATGAACCCTAGGCCTTGTTTCCTAGCATTGCAATGCCGTTTGTGCTCACTTTTATCATTAGTTACCTTGCTGTTTTTATATTTTCAGATTACAAAAACCTACATCTACCATCCATATTGCACTTGTATCACCATCTCTTTGCTGAACTAGTGCACCTATAAAATTTACCATTGTATTGGGTGTGTTGGGGACACAAGGGACTCTTTGTTATTTGGTTGCAGGGTTGTTTGAGAGAGACCATCTTTATCCTACACCTCTCACGGATTGATAAACCTTAGGTCACCCACTTGAGGGAAATTTGCTACTGTCCTACGAACCTCTGCACTTGGAGGCCCAACAACGTCTACAAGAAGAAGGTTGTGTAGTAGACATCACTAGCTGAGAGGCGTCAAGTGTTGTTTATAAGCTCTGTTGCGTCATGATAACCCACAAGTATAGGGGGTCGCAACAGTTTTCGAGGATAGAGTATTCAACCCAAATTTAATGATTCGACACAAGGGGAGCCAAAGAATATTCTCAAGAATTTATAGTTGAGTTATCAATTCAACCGCGCCTGAAAGACTTAATATCTGCAGCTAAGTATTTAGTAGCAAAGTAATATGGAAGTAATGGTAACAGTGGCAGAAGTAACAACATTGGTTTTGTAGTGATTGTAATAGTGGCAACGGAAAATTAACTAAGCAAAGAACAATATATGAAAAGCTCGTAGGCAATGGATAAGTGATGGATAATTATGTCGAATGTGATTCCTCATGCAACAGTTATAACATAGGGTGACACAGAACTAGCTCCAGTTCATCAATGTAATGTAGGCGTTTATTCCGAATATAGTCATACGTGCTTATGGAAAAGAACTTGCATGACATAGGTCCTATTGAAAACTAAGGGATATTAAGGCCTGCTTTTAATAGAGTATCGGAACAAAGCATTAACACTTAGTGAATACATGAACTCCTCAAACTACGGTCATCACCGGGAGTGGTTCCGATTATTGTCACTTCGGGGTTACCGGATCATAACACATAGTAGGTGACTATTGACTTGCAAAATAGGATCAAGAACTCACATATATTCATGGAAACATAATAGGTTCAGATCTGAAATCATGGCACTCGGGCCCTAGTGACAAGTATTCAGCAAAGATTATGAACTAACCATATTCACAATAACATTTAGGTCTCATTTTTACTCATATCAATGGAATAATCAACTAGCGAGCAATAATAGTAAATCTCGGATGACAACACTTTCTCAAAACAATAATAATATGATATAACAAGGTGGTAGCGCGCTAGCCCTTTCTGAGACCACAAAACATAAATGCAGAGCACCTTTGTAGATCAAGGACTGACTAAACATTGTAATTCATGGTAAAAGAGATCCAGTCACAGTCATACTCAATGTAAACTAATAGTAATGCATGCAAATGACAGCGGTGCTCCAACTAGTGATTTTTAATAAGAGGATGATGACTCAACATAACAGTAAATAGATAGGCTCTTCTCAGAGGGAAGCAGGGATTTGTAGAGGTGCCAGAGCTCGATTTTGAAATAGAGATGAATAATATTTTGAGTGGTATACTTTCATTGTCAACATAACAACCAAGTGATCTCGATATCTTCCATTGCTACACACATTATAGGCAGTTCCCAAACAGAATGGTAAAGTTTATACTCCCCCTACCACCAACAAACATCAATCCATGGCTTGTCCGAAACAACGGGTGCCTCCAACTAACAACAATCCTGGGGGAGTTTTGTTTGCAATTATTTTAATTTAAGCATGGGACTGGGCATCCCGGTTACCAGCCATATTTTCTCGTGAATGAGGAGCAGAGTCCACTTCTCTTGAGAATAACCCGCCTAGCATGGAAGATATAGACAACCCTAGTTGATACATGAGCTACTTGAGCATACAAAACATAATTTTATTTGAAGGTTTAGACTTTTGGCACATACAAATTTACTTGGAATGGCAGGTAGATACCGCATATAGGAAGGTATGGTGGACTCATATGGAATAACTTTTGAGGTTGATGGAAGTGGATGCACAAGCAGTATTCCCGCTTAGGACAAGTGAAGGCTAGAAAGAGACTGGGAAGCGACCAGCTAGAGAGCAACAACAGTCATGAACATGCATTAAAATTAATCAACACTGAATGCAATCATGAGTAGGATATAATTCACCATGAACATAAATATCATGGAGGCTATGTTGTTTTCGTTTCAACTACATGCGTGAACATGTGCCAAGTCAAGCCACTCGAATCGTTCAAAGGAGGATACCACCCTATCATACCACATCACAACCATTTTAATAGCATGTTGGCACGCAAGGTAAACCATTATAAACTCCTAGCTAATTAAGAATGGCATGAGCAACTATAATATCTAATTGTCATTGCAAACATGTTTCATTCATAATAGGCTGAATCAGGAATGATGAACTAATCATATTTACAAAAACAAGAGAGGTCGAGTTCATACCAGTTTTTCTCATCTAAATCAATCCATCATATATCGTCATTATTTCCTTTCACTTGCACGACCGAACGGTGTGGATAATAATAATAGTGCAAGTGCATTGGACTAAGCTGCAATCTGCAGGCATTTAATACATGGGAGAAGACAAGGTAATATGGTCTCTTTGTCAGATCAACAATAATGCATATGGGAGCCACTCAACATTTTCATCATGGTCTTCTCCTCTCGACCCCCAAATAAAAGAAATAAAACTATTTACACGGGAAAGCTCCCAACAAGGAAAAGAAGAACGAGAAATCTTTTTGGGTTTTCTTTTAATTACTACTACATGCATGGAAAGTAAACTAGCTAAAAAGCTACAACTAATTTTTTTCGGTTTTTCTGAAGGTTTTTCAAACACACAAGAAGAATGCTGGAAAATAAAATAAACTATCATGGTTTGTACAATGAAAAAGTATGAGCACCGACAACTGGCGCGAATGTGTGAACATGAATGTAATGTCGATGAGGAATACATACTCCCCCCAAGCATAGGCTTTTGGCTTAAGTTGGTCTATGGCCACGGCTCAAAACTGGCCTCTCTGGTGTACGGAGGAGTGTCCTCTCGGTGCCACTGGTTGGCAATCTCCTCCGGGTCCCATTGATAAACAGACTGGCGGTAACGATCAAGTGGTGGCTCCGACTCTGGAGCTGATGTCAGGCTCCAGTATGCATGAACGGCTTCCGGCAACACGAGGTACGTGCCTGAAAATATGTTAAAAAAAGAGGGAGAAGGAAAGGTAATAATCTCATAGTAGTTTTTATCAAATATCAATCTATACTTAAGCATCTTCTTCTTATCCTTAACAATAAAATCATGTGCTACCATACTCTTATAATCTAGAAAAATAGGAGGCAGCAACTTTTCCTCTTTCTCATAATGCCTAATAGGTATGTTAAAGTGTGCAGCAAGGCACGAAGCAAAGATGCGTCCAAAGATGGGACCCTTTGTGTGGTTCAGATTTAACCGTTTAGCAACAATAGCTCCTAAACTGAAAGTGGTATCACGAAACAAGGCATGGCGCAAAATAACAATATCAGGGGCACTAAGGTTTCACTGTTCCCATGACCAATTAAGCATCTACTAGCAAATATTGCAAAGTAATGTAGAACAGGAAAATGTATGCTAGTAATCCTTGCATCGGAAACTTTCCTCGTTTCCCCTACAGCAATCATATCAATAAATCCCTCCACATCATTACGATGTGGTTCCTCTATGCTGCTCGCAAAGGGTATCTTACAGACCCGACAAAACTCATATAGTGACATCTCCTTAACCTCATCATATAAGTGAAATTGCATCGAAGGTGGTGATTTATTAGCATGAAAGTAAAAATTTTGCACAAAAAAATTAGTGAGGAGGAGATACTGTTCGCGCTGGTCGCGGTGGAAGTCGACGAGGCCTGCATTCTCAGCCACATAATAAAATTCCTCATATATACCGACTGCTCTCAAGAACTCATCACAAGGCCATTCGCACGGCCAAACTTCCGCAGTGCGAGGGAGATTGTATTTGGGCTTCTTATTCTCTTCACTTTGCTTATCCTTTGAGCTTCGGCTCAAAGAGCCCCTCAACAATCTCTTCATCATTTTCTTTCTCGAAGAACAATCCCCCAAAGCAGTTTTGTGAATGGAGCTTTGAGCAAGGAGATCGAAAATGGCAGCAAGATGAGTTGGTGGAGGATTTTTTTTGGAGAAAGACGGAGTGTGTGGGTGCAAGAATAAGTGGAGGGGGCCCATGTGGATGCTTGCGAGAGGGGTTAATCATAAGTGGGAGGCTTGTTCAAGTAAGAATAGCACCCAAGCACCGGTCCACCCACATATCAAATTCTTAAAGTAGCGAACTTGAATGAAACCAACATGATGAAAGTTACTAGATGAAATTCCCGTGTGTCCTCAAGAATACTTTGCTTATTATAAGAGACCGCTCCGTACTGTCCTTTGCCAAAAAAGGATTGGGCTACCTTTCAGCACCAATTGTTACTATTGCTACCCATTACTTGTTACAAATTATCTTGCTAACAAACAACTTGTTACCATAATTTCAGTGCTTGCAGAAATTACCTTGCTGGAAACCGCTTGTCATTTCATTCTGCTCCTCGTTGGGTTCGACACTCTTACTTATCAAAAGGACTACGATTGATCCCCTATACTTGTGGATCATCAGCCGTCACCTCCTTCATCCATCGACCCATCCTCACATCAGATACTGATGCATTGACCTTGCCAGGCCTCTCTGCCACGCCACCACGACGCCATACAACATCATCCTCCTATGGGAGTCCATCTCCACCCATCGGATGCCGAGTCTCCACTATCCCACACCGCCGAGATCCGCCGCCATCGATGTGTAGGATGAAGCCGAGGAGATCGGGAGGGGTGAAGATGACTCACGTCCACGATGGGGATCCTACGACCCAGTCTGGCGGAATAAAACCGAAGCCTCTTAAAATTGGGGGAATTTTACTTCCCCGGCCTATGCACCAACTAGGGATGCATACAACCTTTTAAGTATGAGTCGTAGGATTTTTAGTCTCGGTTACACACCAAGCCTGGTCCTTAATAAATGCGTGAGTACCAGAAAAATCTGGTCCTCAAGAATAAATAGGAATCTAAATTCACCTCCGTGATGATTTAAACCTGGGTGTTGGATTTATACATCCAACTTCCCCAACCAGATGAGCTAGGCTCACTCCCCATAACACGGTAAAGAAGGAGTAACTGACTTCGGTAATGTTCGACATGAAGGAAGGTTGAAAGGAATGGAGCGGATAAGAGCTAATATAATACAAATATATATGAGCATTTTTGAATACTTTTTGAATGTGAAATCAATACTTCTAATATATCGTTTTCAGGTAAATGAACATTTTCCCACTTTCCAATATACTCCCTCTGTTCCTAAATATTTGTCTTTCTAGAGATCTCAAATGGTTACCACATACGGGATGTATATAGATATATTTTAGAGTGTAGATTCACTTATTTTGCTTCGAATGTAGTCACTTGTTGAAACCTCTAGAAAGACAAATATTTAGAAACGGAGGGAGTACTTACTATGTTATTATTAAATGAATTCTTTGTAAATATTTTAGAAATTTAATAACTGAGAAATATATATTTCTGATATAGAAAAAAAGAAAGAGATGCCATAGGGACCACTACATGTTAAACAAGATCGACACATACGGGCCAACGCCACCATATCACGGTGAGAGATGTCATCGGAACCATGACATGTTCACCGGAATCATGTCGTGCCTTTGTTAGCGCGAGAGAGACTCTGAACTCGAGTGTTGTTTTGTTTGTACAAGATTCAGTTTTGAAAGCCTGCACGGTAGCGGCAGGTTCTTGTTTGCGTACCAGAGAGCGATAGAGACTCTGAACAACTCAGGGTGTTCCCAACTGCAGGAGCAGGAGCACCATGCATGTTTGACCAAGTCCATCGTCACTATTTTTTCTTTTCCTTTAATGACGTTCAATGCTAGTATTGCACAACTGTATTCTGCAGCAAGAACAAGGTAAAAACTAATCTCAAACATCATTCACATTCACATTCACAGCTCACAGTTTTTCTTCACCAATGTCAGCAGATTCTTATTCTAAAGCTACGCTGCACATCCAGCCCAAGAACTGAAGAACTGCCATCCAACAGCGCAAACCTTAACCAGCACACGCAAGGGCTGTCGCCAGCATAGCACGGTGAGAGATAAAGATGTCAGCAGAACAATGACATCGTAATCGGATCTATATTTTTTTTAGAAAAGGAGGATGACCCCCGGCCATATAATCGGATCCATATGATGCACATTCGTTTTGCCAACGCCTCAACCAATCAAAGAGAGAGATGAGCAGCTTCCTCCCTTTGGCATGGACATCTTAATCACCAGATCCATATAAAACAGCACTGGTGCTTTATTATTAGTCGCCCTTGGTTTACACTTGGTACGGTCTCCTATATAGTTCTATACCGGCACACAATAAATTACAGAAGCAGAGAGGAGGAAGGAGCAAAAAATAGAGAAAATTACAGCGGTGAATAAATAAATAAAATCGAAATTACTGCAGTGCAGATGCAGTCAGCCAGCCAGCTGATTGGATCCACTGAGCGCGTCAGCTCGGCAGATCTACCTCGCGTTCTCACCGTCGTCCTCCTCACCACAGCAGCAGCCCGGAGAGACCGAGCAGCAGTAGCGTCGCCGCGGCGGACGACGAGACGGCCGGCGCCGAGCCCTTGAGCTGGGGTGGCGGGCTGTAGTAGTAGAAGGGGAAGTAGGGCAGGAACGGGTTGGGCGGCGGGGGCGTCGGGTACGCACCGCCTCCACCTCCTCCTCCTTGTCCTCCTTGCGACCCGCCGCCGCCGCCTCCTCCTCCGTACCCGCCGGTGGGCGGAGGGTAGAAGTAGCCACCGCCACCGCCTCCTCCACCGGAGGGAGCTGGGTAGGAAGTGGGAGGCGGGTACACCGGCGCCGCGGGGGTCACCGGAGCCGGAGGAGGTGGCGACGGGTAGTTGTATCCCGGGTTGGGGTTGCAGGGGTTCCCGCAGGAGGCGCAGAGCATGCAGGTCGTGCCGTCCTTGCGCACGATGGTCACCCCGGTGTCCTCGGCGCCGGCCGCCCGCGCCGCATCGGGGAGCAGCGAGCAGAGGAGGAGCGGCGCGAGGAGCAGTAGCAGGAGGACCGGTGGGTGGGGAGCCATGACCATGTGGGAGGGGTTGGTGATGGGGATGGGAGTGGGAGTGGGAGCTTGAGTGAGTGAGTAGTGAAGGCTGTGAAGCTGACTGTCTCGGGGTGAGGGGAGTGGTACTTAATCCAGTGGGCAGCGGAAAGCGGGGCGGCGTTTGTCGGCCCTCCAGATCGACGGCGGATCCGTGGACGGTAGGAAGCCACGCCCACGCGTGGCGTGGCCGGAAGCTGCGCTGCGCTGCGCTGTCCGCCCGCCCGTCCGTCGGTACGCGAACGGAGGCGTGCGCCGAGCAGAGGAGAAGGGAAGCGGTGGCTTTTGGTGCGGTACAGTAGGTGGTGGAGCGGAGCGCGTGGGGCGCGTTGGCCGACCGCTGGAGCCGTTGTCGCTAGCTGACGGGTGCGGTGGCGGCGCACCGCTCGCGCGCGCCCGGTGCCGGCCAGCGCGAGTGACCTTGGCGTTTTACACATGGTCCTTTTTACACATGGGCACAGCGCGCTACGTCGGAGCAAGCCGGGAGCAGTTTCGCCGAGAGGCAAAAGGCCGAATGATTTGCGCATTTTGCGATTAGTTTAGGGAGATCGCCACGGTGTTCACAACCCACCTCGCTAATCACTCAACCGTGCCGCGTCTAGGGAGTGAAATGCGTAAAGCCACCGCAAAAGTGTGCTGATTAACAAAAAACCACCACAATATAAATCATGACAAAAATGCACCGGACGCAGTGTTCCACAGTGGCAAAAAATCATGGCAATGTGCACTTGCCCGTGTTTGCTTGCCTGCATTGCATATTTGTTCCAATTGGGCCTAGTTGAGTCAATATAGTCTTAAAAACAATGATCTGCATGTTGTTTGATTGCCTGCATATCCTTTAGCCCGGTTACAAATAAACAAAGTCATGTTGTTCAGTTGTGAGCTTGTTTAGGTAAAAACATAATTTAGGTTGTTTCGTTACATGCAACGCACGTCGGCTGGTAACCTCCTCGTGGAGGTGGTCAGGTTACAAGCACACTGACAAGCAAGACATAGATAGCATACCAACAAGTTTAACATACTATCAACCTTAAACAGACACTTTAAGTTGACTATCAACATTCAACAACCAATTAAGTTAGTCAACTCACCAAGCAATCCACGCAAGATAGCTATCTAGACATTTAGGACGAAGACATCGTCGTGCGTCTAGCACTTCGTCACCACCTCCACGCCTTTGTCGTTGAAGGCGATCACCTTTAGGGTGTTGGGAGTCAACTGCTTGAGAAATGACCAGTAGCTGATCTTGATGTGGTGAACATTGGCGAAGGGGGCCCAACCCTGATCAAGGGTGATCCCGTCGTTCATCAGCCAGACCATCACCCTCCAGGTGCAGCCGGTGTCGGTCTTGAGTTTTAACTCCTGAGGGATGGCGGGGAAGTGCTTCGTGAAGTCCAGAAATCTACTCATGGCACTCGGCACTAGGTAAATAGGTTATGGCAAATTATTTCTAGAGACAAAATTCACATCAATAGCATCATTATTTTGCTCAATCAAAGTAGATAGTGGCACATGAGTATGATCTAGTAGCAACCATTTTCATGAGAGCATCAATTTTATCACTCAAAGTATTAATTTCTTTGACAGAATTTACCTTCTTACCTGTTGGAACTCTTTCGGTGTGCCATTGAAAATAATTTGCCGTAATATTATCAAGGAGTTTTGTAGCTTCTCCCAATGTAATTTTCATAAAAGTACCACCTGCAGCAGAGTCTAGAAGATTTCTATAAACAAAGTTTAGTTCCACATAATTTTTTTATAATTATCCATAAGCTTAAACCACGAGTGGGACGATTTCTTATTATTAATTTCATTCTCTCCTAAGATTGTGCAACATGTCCATTCTCAAGTTGCTTGGTATTCATGATTTGATTTCTAAGAGAAATAGTCTTAGAGGGAGAAAAATACTTGGTAATAAAAGTATCCTTACACCTATCCCAAGAATCAATATTTTTTTGAGGCAAGGATGAAAACCAAGTTTTAGCACGATCTCGTAGTGAGAACGGAAATAATTTCAACTTAATAATATCATTATTCACACCTATTTTCTTTTGCATCTCACATAGTTCAAACAAAGTATTAAGATGGGATGCAACATCTTCATTAGGACTACCAGAAAATTGTTTTTTCGTAACAAGATATAGCAAAACGACATTAATATCACATGACTCCGCACTAGTGGTGGGAGGAGCAATTGAAGAACTAATAAAATCAATATTATTAGTATTGGAAAAGTCACACAACTTGGTGTTTTCCTGACACATAGCGGAAAAGCAAACAAACGAGCAACCAAAAATATTTTTGTTTTTTCGTAAAATTGTTTTAGAAGAAGGGAGATGAAAACAAGACGCAAAGGAAAATAAAATAAGAGAAAGTAGATAATAGTTTGTGCGAGGGTACTTGATAGGTTTTGCTGATGTCTCCTTGGCAACGATGCCAGAAATTCTTCCCGCTGCTTGTGATCTGTGTTGAGATTTCCTCGAAGAGGAGAGTAGAGATAAGTATTTCCCTCAGTTAAGAACTGATACGTCTCCAACGCATCTATAATTTTTTATTATTCCATGCTATTATATTATCTGTTTTGGATGTTTTATATGCATTAACTAGGAAATATGCCCGTGCGTTGCAACGGGAGAAAAATAATATCTCAACATTCCCCACATCCGAACACACACTCTTCCATGCCCTCTATGTGAACACATCGCCCGATTTATATTGTCGCTTATCCTCCTTCCTGTCATCGTCGGCGGTGGTAGTTCAACCTTATGTCAGTGGAACGATGTGGGCGGCGGCCGTCAATAATGGGAGGAGATAGTCGGTAGTAGTGCTCGGCCGCGTCGGGGTGTCGTTGGCTAGCGCCTCGCCTATAGTTACCTCCTCCATCAACCGAGCTGTTGTCAGTGTTGCAAATATAATTTGTAAGTAAGTTTGCTACAAAAATTATAGACCTAGGAATGACTCTAAAATAGTCATATACATTGTTTCTGACCTAGTCGGAGTTGTGGTTGCATCCTCATTTTGTTGCTACACGGCGATCTTCGAGGCACGGTTGCTTCGACCATTCTCTCCTACGACGATGTAACTGGATGGATTATTAATTATAGTGCATAAATTTTGTTTGATTGTCATAATTAGCTCATAACCAGGCATGAATGTCCCTTCATTATCAGGGTTTATTCTCTTCAACTATTTTTGTGCTCATGTGCCCACAATTTTTATTAATTAGAGCAAAATCAACATATTCTCTTTTATTAGCATGTGCCCACAATTTTTTTAGTTATAGGCTATAGCCAACCAGCAATATTGTATTTCATTGACACGTGCAAGTTACCTCCGACAATAATTTGTGGAGTACCTCGTTCTGCACATGATTCTCGGGACAACTTCCTTATTCTCACACAACCTTCTTATTTCCAGATAACTTAGAGACATATAAAAAGTGGTGTGATTTAGTATAAAATTCCAAGGTGGGACTATTCCATAATTGCAAGCTAGCTGAGTTGGCTTTGTCCGTCGACACAATAGGGAAGGTCATAGTTCAATCCCCTCGCGCCCTTAATTTTTTGCTACTTGTCATTGTGACAGAAAAAGAAATGTGTGGTAAGCCCAATTGGGGATAAACAAAAAAAATGGGGAACTACGTGTGGAATGGACGGAACAAAATCTATATGTATATTTTTGCTTTTCTTGGGGCAGCTGCATGGGCGCTACTATATGACGCTAGTTGCGTCAAACAGTGTGTGGAATGCACAACCGATCAAGTCTGGGACAGTTATTGGCAGACACCAAAATAACCATTGTTTGCAAGGCATGGTAATAATTCAGAAAAACGACGGGTTGAACAATCGAGCACATGACCTTAAAGACTTGAGCACGTGCTCCTAGCCATGGCAACAAACACCTACTGCTAACCAATGGCCAGCATGAATATTTAGGAACATACTGCAACGTCAGATTTATATAAAAATATTTTTTAAATATGAATTGCCGAATATTCTTGGAAAAATGAACATTTTTTTAAATTACGAGTAATGATTTTAATATTCCATCCATTTTGAAAAAAAACATTAACACAATTTGAAACGACATCATTTTCTGAAGACATTAACCTTTTATGAAAATACAAAAAAAATTGAAGTAGTGACCGACTTCTGAAAATGGAACATGTTTTGAGCATTCAGAACAATTTTATAAAATGTGTTTTAAACGTGGACATTATTTTGAATTTGTGAACAATTTACTAACATATGAATATTTTTTGAATTTGTAATTTTTTCTTAAATGAGTTTTGTTTAAATCCATAAAATTTTGGAAAAAACAAATAAATTTTGGATTTATTTAATATGTCCTGAGTTTCGAAAAAAACGGAAAGAGAATTTTTTTCCAAACATTTATAAAAACAGGAACACAATATTTTAATTCTGAATTTTTTTTGTAAATATAAAAAACAAAACTTTGTTTGAAAAGTTTTACTTACGAAATAAGGTAAATAATAAATTTGGAAGGAAAAGTGAAACGGGCCGGCACAATTTTGGGCGGCCTGTGCGAAACTCTGACTATCTGCCGCATTGGGAGTCAAATAGAGTTTTTGCAGCTTCATCAGCAGGCAAATAAGTAGGCAGGCTTGGCTGGGCCACAACGTGTGCGGCCCAAGTACGAAAATCTGGAGTTGTTAAATAAATAAACAGACGAACGCACAAAAATTTAGTACCACCTCGGATAGAAAAATAAATTTCGACGCTGAACGGATGAAAAAATTGGAGAAATACACCTTGCTTTATTAGTAGGTATAGATATGCTATTATATATGATTTTTGGGAGTAACCTATTAACCTAGAGCGTAGTGCTAGTTTATGTTTTTTTCCTTGTTTTAGAGTTTCACAACAAAGGAATACCAAACGGGGTCCAAACGGAATAAAACTTTCGCCATGATTTTTCTTGGACCAGAAGACACCCAGGAGACTTGGAGTACAAGTCAGAGGAGCCTCGAGGCGGCCACAAGGGTGGAGGGCGTGCCCGGGGGTGAGGCGCGCCCCCCGACCTTGTAGGCCCCTCGTAGCTCCCCTAACCTAATTCTTTCGCCTATATATACTCTTATACCCTAAAAACATCCAGGGGAGCCATGAAACCACTTTTCCACCTCCGCAACCTTCTGTACCTGTGAGATCCCATCTTGCGGCCTTTTCTGGCATCCTGCCGGAGGGGGAATCGATCACAGAGGGCTTCTACATCAACACCATTGCCTCTCCGATGAAGCGTGAGTCGTTTATTCAGACCCATGGGTCCATAGCTAGTAGCTAGATGGCTTCTTCTCTCTCTCTTTGATTCTCAATACAAAGTTCTCCTCGATGTTCTTGGAGATCTATTCGATGTAGTACTCATTTACGGTGTGTTTGCGGAGAAACAATGAATTATGGATTTACGATCAGCTTATCTATGAATATTATTTGAATCTCCTCTGAATTCTTATATGCATGATTTGATATCTTTGCAAGATTCTTCGAACTATCGATTTGGTTTGGCCAACTAGATTGGTTTTTCTTGCAATGGGAGAAGTGCTTAGCTTTGGGTTCAATCTTGCGGTGTCCTTTCCCAGTGACAGTAGGGGCAGCAAGGCATGTATTGTATTGTTGCCATCGAGGATAAAAAGATGGGATTTTCATCATATTGCTTGAGTTAATTTCTCTACATCATGTCATCTTGCTTAAGGCGTTACTCCGTTCTTTATGAACTTACTACTCTAGATGCATGCTGGATAGAGGTCGATGTGCGTTGTAATAGTAGTAGATGTAGAATTGTTTCGGTCTACTTGACACAGACATGATGCCTATATTCATGATCATTGCCTTAGATATCGTCATAACTTTGCGCTTTTCTATCAATTGCTCGACAGTAATTTGTTCACCCACCGTAATAATTTCTATCTTGAGAGAAGCCTCTAGTGAAACCTATATCCCCCGGGTGTATTTTTCATCATATAAGTCTCCGATCCACTCTTTTAGTTTCCGATTTACTTACTTTGCAATCTTTACTTTCCGTTCCATAAACCAAAAATACCAAAAATATTAATTTACTGTTTATCCATCTCTATCAGATCTCACTTTGCGAATAACCGTGAAGGGGTTGACAATCCCTTTGTTTTGTTGGTTGCAAGTTGGTGTTTGTTTGTGCAGGTATTCAGTGGCTTGTTGCATAGTCTCCTACTAGATTGATACCTTGGTTCTCAAAACTGAGGGAAATACTAACACTACTTTGCTGCATTACCCTTTCATCTTCAAGGGAAAAACCAACGCAAGCTCAAGAGGTAGCAAGAACTAAGGTTATCAATCCAGTAGGAGAACCACACAGAACCTCGTTAGCAGCACTTGCACACACAAAAGCAAATACTTGCACCCAATGGAAATAAGAGGGTTGTTAATCCCCTTGGCGGTTACTTGCAAGCTCAAGTCAGAAGATGGAGAAGCAAGGGGGAGAGAAGAAGATGAAGGAGAAGAACTACTCTTCGCGCAGATCTCCGTGTCTTCAGGAGGCGGCCAAGTTCGCGGCGGAGGACTAGGCTTCTCCCTTGCCGCCAGCCGCTTCTGGCTGCTGGCTGGGGAGGAGTCTGGTGAGGAGGATGGCGCCTCATCAGATCCGAGAGGTAAAATTACCATATCTCAGAAATATTTTTTGAATGCATGCCAAAACAAAGTGACTATTAGTCATAGTAAAGAAAATGAAAAAGGAAATTGTGAAAATGGATGATATGGATAATGTAGATGAGCAAAAACAGAATAGGAGAAGCTCGAAAGATGTGGGAGGAAAAGTGATTAGGGAAAGTACTGAATATAATAGAGGTATTATGGATGGTACATTGGTCATAGAGAAAATGATGAGGAAAAATGATATACCAGACTTTTGGTCTGAAATAGGTTTTGACGCTGATATCATGGTTGTTCCTAATTGTCAGATTAATGCTGTCGTTGACAGTAGAATCACAAAAAGCAACCTGTAAGAAAAATTATTCCTAATGATACCTTGGAAAATTGGGCCCTGGATCTGAGCCCAACTAGAGGACATTCAGGCCCAAGTGAGGTGGATACGGGGAGTGAAAATACGCTTTCAGGCTCCTTCTCCCACCTTAATTCCAACCTCGAACTATATATAAAAGGCAGAGAGGGAGGGGAGCCAGAGTTAGGGTTTACTAGTGCGTCGTTGGGGCAGAAGAAGACATGCATCGATTTGGAGGAAGATTTGGTGGAGGAGGTGGTCGTTTCATTAGAGGGGAGAGAGAGATGGATGGCAGTACAGAAGAAAAGAGGAAGGGGAGAATTACCACAAAAACTAGATGCCGTGGGAGGAGAGGAGAGATCTTGCTAGAGGGAGAGAGAACTAGAGGACTCAAGAAAGACAAGAAATGAGACAAGATTCAACTGCCAGAGGAGAAGTTGATGATGGAGTGCTTGAAACAACAAGAACAAAGGAAAAGTGGAAGAGACTAGAGCTGGCCAGGGAGATTCTGTTGGATCTCAAGGAAAAGGAGGACAAGATCTGCTACAACAGCAACAAGTACCACTCAATGCTTTGTTAGCGCAAATCTCATAAGCTAACCTCCTCCCTAGTAATGAGGCCAGTTTTAGACCTGGGTCTAGCACTTGACAGACTCATGGGGTGGCTGATTCTAGAGTAAGTGAAGCAAACAAGATAAATTCAGAGCCCAGGAATCAGGGGAAACATGGGAGAGAGACCGTGATGGTGAATAGTGGAGGAGGAACACAAGGACAGAGAGGATTTAGTGCCAATGACAGAGAACGGTATAAAAATAGAAATGCACAGGATGGGGGGAGGCAAGGAATTGGAAGAGTGAACAAGGTGCTGTGAAATAAGTGCAAGGATTCGAATCACTTGACAAAAGACTCATTGTGTGATTTGTGGAAAAAAGAACCATATTACTGATGACTGCAATTGGTTGAAGCGGATTAAGCCAGTTCCTAAGTTTGTGGGGTATGCAGCCAGGGGACTGGGTGTGTTGCTAGTGCAAAGTACTAAGGAAGCTCTGAAGGTTGAAAACCCAAATCCAATGGCCATAATGACTGTAGTGTCTGGAGAGATCAATGAAACACAGTTGATAGACAGACTGCACTATATCGTCAACTGGAACTGGCAATGGAGATGCAAAAAACATGGAGAAAATGCCTTTTTGGTTAGATCCCCAAACAAAGGAAGACTGGTGGAACTAAACAAGTGCAAAGATTTTACACTGCTGGGATTAGGTGCTGTGATTAATGTGAAGGGATGGAGCTTTGACTCACATGATGTTGGTAAACTTCACACTATTTGGGTCTAGTTTGGGAAAATATCTGAATGTTTTAGGCACTTTTTTGGGATGTGTGAGGTGGCTGCAACTCTTGGGCCAGTGGTGGAAATTGACATGAATAGAATTACTGAAGAGAAGATCAGAGCTAAGGTGGGAATAAGAGACTATGAAAAAAATACCATCTTACACTGAGATCACTGACAAAGAGTTGATGATCTATAGGATTGTACCAGAACTAGAGAGTGTGGTGGAAATAGGTTGGTATGGAGAACATAAGAGACAGGTGATTGATGAAACAGATGCAGACAATAGTGAAGGAGCCATGAGAAAGAGACACAAAAGGAGATGAGGATAATGTGATTGGAAATAAAGAGATGATCTCACTGGGAAGCCTAGGGCTGGCACAATTTGAGGAGCTGAAAAGGAAGAATGAGGAGATTGCAATGATACAAAAATAGCAAACCTTGGAGATGGAGGCAACGAAAAAGGTAGAATCTAATCTTGATATGATTATGAAAAAAGTGATAGATCTCGAAGAATACAAAGCAAGACAGAAAGCCCTCACAATGAAAGAGGAGAAAAAGATCATGGAGCTAGAGCAAGATAAGAAAGTTCTCATGGATCTTATTAACAAACAACAGGGAGTGATTGACAGTTGTGCTGATAAAATTGAGATGTGGGAAACAAGAGAGAAAGAAATGGAGGACATCACTGATGCTGATCTAAGAATATGGGCACTGATAGAAAGGATGATGAGCCCAACAACTACAATGAGGCAGTGGATTATAATGCTAGTCATGAGTCTGTCTCCTTTGGTACAAAAGTGGGAGTGAAAACAGGAAACAATGACACAGAAAATAGTGAGACCATATTGGAAGAACAACTTAGAAGATGTGGGAGATTGGCAGACAAACAAGATGCTAAAATTAAGGAGCTGGCCAAGGAAAGAGCTGCTGCCAAAGATAACTATGGTACGATGCATAACCTAAATTGCCATGATGTTTCCTTATTAGCTATGGCAGACAAAATTGGAATTGACCTAGGTTGCTCTATTAATATGGTTGAGACTAACTTAGATATCATAGCTAAGATGGAGCAATGTAGAAAAGAATTCTATTTGCAACATATTTGTCAAAAGAAAGAAGAGGAAGGTCATCATGATGGATCTAACCTCATTGACATTGGGGATGTTGATCTCAAGGAACTATGTTCTCATGAAGATCATTCTAATGCTGAACTAGAAATGGATCATTTTACACATCTAAAAAACTTCTTTTCTAGGACAAGAAAGACTGGCTTGAACTCACCAGGGTTCTCTTGGGGGAAGACAGCTAGTGTGCTTGGGGGAAAAAGGTAAACTTATAAAAATAAAGTAAAATTATAGGTATGTTTTGGAATGTCAGAGGGATTGGAAAGGACAACAAGAAAATTTTTATTAGAGAAAATATAAATAATAGAAAACTAGATTTTATTGGGATCCAGGAAACTATTAAAGATAATTTCTCCAAAACCGAACTACACAATTTGAGTGGTGGGAGAAATTTTGAATGAAAATGGTCCCAACCAAGGGGGAGATCTGGTGGGATTCTAGTGGGGATTAATTGTGACAATTTTGATATCATCAATGTGGAAATTGGGGTTTATTTTATAAGAATTTTGGTGTTTGACAAAAAAGCAAATTTGGATGGAATCTCATAGTGGTTTCTGGAGATGCTGAAACTACTGGCAAAAATGCATATCTAGCTGAATTGTCCAGAGTATATCAAAGCAACTCCTATATGCCAATGATGATAGGAGGTGATTTTAATGTTATCAGAAAAAGTGATGAAAAAATCAAACCCATTGGCATTGATCATTGGAGCTAACCCTGGGTGGGAGAAAATATACTTGGGCCAATAATGAAAGTGACCCCACATATGAAACGTTAGACATAGTTCTCATCTGTCCTGATTGGGAAGAACATTACCCTTTAACTATTCTACAAGCTTTGGAAAGAGAATTATCTAACCACACACCATTGGTAGTAGACTCTGGAGAGAAACTGAATAATAATGCAATATTTAGATTTGAAAATTCCAGGATGGTTAAATAAGGATTTAAAGAATATGTATATAAAGTGTGGAATGTCCAAATAATAGGAAACAACATAGAGAGTTGGCAAAACAAACTGAGAATATTTAGATAAAAAGTGAGAGGATGGATCCTGAATTCAGATGCATTATGCAGGAAACTAAAAAAAATATCATGTGTAAACTGGATGAGATACATAAGAGGACAAAATTAATAGGAATGTCTGTTGCTGATAGAATTGAACAAAAATAATTAAGGGCCCAATTGGGGAGACTAATGAAACAAGAGGAGATGAAGTGGTTGCAAAGGTACAAAGACAGAGAGATCAAAGATGGAGATAATAATACCAAGTACTACCATGCCAAAGTGAATGGGAGAAGGAGAAAGAACATAATATTTTCACTAAGTCAAGATGAGAGAGAGATAGAGGGGGATGAGGAATTGACCAAATATATCACTAAATTTTACAAAGACCTATTTGGCCAATATGAAGTCTCTACTATAAACTTAAACATTCAAGATGCTCCTCGCATCATAGAAGAGCAAGCTAGAGCTTTGGTTGAACCTTTTAGTATGCAAGAATTACACGAAGTAGCTTTTAATATGGAAAAAATAAAAGTCCTAGACCAGATGGCTTACCCATTGAATTTTATCAGAATTTCTGGGATTTAATAAAATGGGAGCTTAAAGGATTACCGGATGACTTACACTGTAGTGAACTGGATATATCTAGGCTGAACTATGGGATTATCACCCAAGTACCCAAAGTCAAAGATGCCAGACAAATACAGAAATTCAGACCTATTTGCTTGCTTAATGTGAGCTTCAAAATAATCACTAAAGTATTAATGAATAGACTTAGCAAGGTGATCAGACCAATTATTTCCCCAAATCAAACAGCCTTTATAAAAGGGAGATACATAATGGAGGGTGTGGTGGTGTTACATGAGGCTTTAAATACAATACATAAAAAGAAACAAAGTGCCCTCCTATGTAAGGTGGACTTTGAAAAAGCATATCACAAGATCAAGTGGCCCTTTGTGTATAAAATGATGAAACTTAAAAAAATTCCTGATAAATGGTGTGACATGGTGATGCACACCATGGTGGGAGAACATGTTGGGGTTAAAGTAAATGATAAAATTGGGCCATATTTTAAAACATTTAAAGGGCTAAGACAAGGAGATTCCCTGTCACCCTTGCTATTTGACATTGCTGCAGATGCCTTAGCCATTATATTGGACAAAGCTATGCAGGAAGTATTTGTAAAAGGGGTACTTTCTGAATTGAATAACTATAAAGTAAATATGCTACAATATGTAGATGATACAATTTTCTTACTACAAGATGATAAAGATAGTGCGAAAAACCCGAAGTTCATTCTGACATCATTTGAACAGATGTCTGGATTGAACATAAATTTTCATAAGAGTGAAATCTTTTTGTTTGGAGAGGCAGTTAACAAGCCTAGGACATACCAGGAGACCTTTACATGTGAGGTGGGAAGAATATCCATTAAATACTTAGGATTGCAAGTGGCTGATGTTAGCTTGGGGAATAAATTCTAGAAGGGAGTCACAGAAAAAATCTAAAAAAGGTGTGCATGCTGGCAGGGTAGGCTCGTCAATATGGCTGGGAGAGTAACTCTTGTACAGGCATGCCTCACCAACATACCACTATTCATGATGTCTTTCTATCCTCCCCTTGTTGGGGTGAGGAAGAAAGCTGATTTCTTTAGAGCCAGGCTTGTGTGGCAAGAAGATGAAAACAAGAGGAAATACCATCTGGTCAACTGAAAACATGCTATCTACCAAAAGAATAGGGGGGACTTGGGATTATTAACTGAGATATTATGAACAAGGCCCTTCTAGCTAAAGGGTTATGGAAATTGGAAACTGAATCAGGAACATGGGTGAGTATTTTGAAAAACAAATACATACAACACAAATGTTCGTCTGGGCTGGAAAACAAACCCAGGGATTCTCAGTTCTGGAGCAGCCTGATGGGAGTCAAAAAAAATATACTTCCATCATGTTAAGAAAATGATTGGGGATGGAAATGAAACTAGATTTTGGAAAGACTGGTGGGTAGGGTCTAGACCTCTAAAATACCTATATCCTAGGCTGTATAATATCAGCTTTGACCACAATATTTTAGTGGCAGAAGCTGTGAGCAGAGGGTGGCAGGGGTTTAGCTTTACGAGAAATCTGAATGGAGAAACAACTGAACTTTGGAACAGTATGAAACAAAGAAGTGAGGAGGTAAGGATGCATGGGGGAAAAGATCAACCCCTGTGGATGCTTACTAAAAGTAGAAAGTTCTCAGTTAAATCTCCATATTCCTTTCTGATCAATGATGGGGTGGGATTTCCACACAAATTCTTGTGGAATATTAACATCCAATCAAAAATCAAAATGTTATTTTGGCTTTTGGTCAGAAGAAGCATTTTGACAAAAGAAAACTTGATCAGAAAAGGATGGAAATGACCAAAAGAATGTGTATACTATGGAAAGGAAGAAAATATAGATGATTTTTTTGATTGCTCGCGGCCAGATTGGTCTGAAGCCTGATCAAATGTGCTTTTGATCTTAGACGTATCCTAGTCAATCTCAATGAGGGTGGCTAAAAACCTTTAAGAAACCAGAGAAAAAAATAGTTTTGGTGGGTCGTGCTGCAATATTCTGGCTCTTTGGAAATGTAGAAATGATATAATGTTCAGCTTGAGAAAAATTTAAGATCTGATGATATTCATTCGACTTATGTGCAATTGTATTGTTGATTGGTCGATTTTGCAGAGAAAAAAATCTGGAGGAAAGACTACTGCAGCTGGGAGCAAAAGTAATCGAGCGGGTGGCAAGTGAGATATACAAGGCGACATAGGGGTGGAGACTGGGAGTTCGGCCGCTAGAGGCCTAACCAGCGAAAGAAGAACATGCCTTTCCTTTCTGTGTTTGTTCTGCTTGTAATCCTGAACTTGCGGGAGAATAACTATCTGGCAAAAGATGTATGCGATGCATCCCCCTTTTGTAATCCCATGTGGCAGAGGGTAGAACTTAGTCCTTAGCGTAGCTTTGATGCGCCTGTGATAGAACCTAATGGAACTCATTTATGTTGCTCGCTTTTGGTTTCATTAATGAAATTGTAGGGAAACCTCTTTCATTCAAAAAAAACTTGCAAGGTTTAAATCTTGTAGTGGTGGATAGGTAAATTGCAAAGATAGAATAAAATAAAATAGAAAAAGTGCAGCAAGGTATTTTCGTGTTTTATATATGATAAAAGTGTTGGGTTACGAAGCATGAAAATCAAAAAGTTCCCTACGAACACCCAAGATCTGTCTAGGAGAAGAATAGCAACGAGAGGGAAGAGTGTGTCTACGTACGCTCGTAGACCAAAAGTGGAAGCGAAAGTGGAAGCGAACCGATCACCATCAAACCAATCTAGTGCCGAACGGACGACACCTCCGAGTTTTGCACACGTGCGGCTCGATGGCGTCTCCTCCTCCTTGATCCATCAAGAGAAGGCGGAGAAGTAGATGGGATCACAACCAACAAGATGGCATGATAGTGATGGTGGTGGTGGAGCAACGGAAGCGCTTCGCTATGCGAGAAAAACATGGACGAGAACTATGACGGTAGGGAGAGACGGGGCAGCAGCCAAGGACAATGTATTGAGCTCCCTTGTTGCGCCCCTCCCCTATATTTATATGCATGGAAGGGCTGGGAGTCCAGCCCCACTCCTAATAGGAGTTGGCTCCAAGGGGGAGAATACTTGGACTCCAAGTCCAATCCTATTCCTACTAGGACTCCCCTTTTTCCCTTTCCTAGCCACATGAGCTTTGGAGGACTTGGTGCACCTAGCCAAATAACGCCAAGGCACCTCCCCTCAGCCCATGCCAGCCCTTGGGATGCGCTGGACCTGAAAGTGCAACTAATTAATATCTATTCAAGTTGAATATTTCAGAAAGTTCAGTGATTGGCATGGCATGGACTAGAGATGTGGACCCCTCACAATGCTAAGGACGAAGATTTGCAAAAGCTCAATACTCTTCATTTCTATTTGAGTGATCCAAGATCACACTGAGTCCATAGGAAAGCCAATACTATTAAAAAGGGATGAGGTGTTGCTTAATGGTCTACTTGCTCAAAGTCCTTAGTGATATTGCTCCAAAAACCCTCATCTACTTTCTCATTTCCACATTTCTCCAAAACCTCAAAGTCAAAACTCGGCCCCACCGAACCATAGCCACTGCCAAAAACCCTCTGTTGACATAGCCACTACCAAAAACCCTATACGATTCGGTCACACCGATACGGATCTCGGTGTCACCGAGATGGCCTTGCAAACTCTCTGTTGCCTGTTGCAATTATTTCGGTGTCACCGAAATGTGCAATCGGTGCCACCGAGTTTGCTTGACATCCTCTCTGTTGCCTGTTGCAATTATTTTGGTCTCACCGAAATGTGCAATCGGTGCTACCGAGTTGATGTTTGCCCTAAGACCTAGCACATTGGTCACATCGAGTTGATCCAGTCGGTCCCACCGAGATTCCTAACATTCACATTTTGAACTAAATCGGTCTCACCGAGTTCTTCTATTCTGTCTAGCCAGGTTGGGTCAAATGTGTGTAGCGGTTGGATTTTGTGTGGAGGCTATATATACCGCTCCACCCCCTTCTCCATCTGAGAGAGAGCCATCATAACGTGCCTACACTTCCACTACTCATTTCCTGAGAGAGAACCACCTACTCATGTGTTGAGACCAAGACATTCCAATCCAACCACAAGAATCTTGATCTCTAGCCTTCCCCAAGTTGCTTTACACTCAAATCATCTTTCCAGCATAGCCAAATCTGTGTGTGAGAGAGAGAGTTGAGTGTTGGGGAGACTATCATTTGAAGCACAAGAGCAAGGAGTTCATCATCAACACACCATCTATTACCTTTTGGAGAGTGGTCTCTCCTAGATTGGTTAGGTGTCGCTTGGGAGCCTCCGACAAGATTGTGGAGTTGACTAAGAAGTTTGTAAGGGCAAGGAGATCGCCTACTTTGTGAAGATCTATCCGAGTGAGGCAAGTCCTTCGTGGGCGATGGCCATGGTGGGATAGACAAGGTTGCTTCTTCTTGGACCATTCGTGGGTGGAGCCCTCCGTGGACTCGCACAACCGTTACCCTTCATGGGTTGAAGTCTCCATCAACGTGGACGTACGATAGCACCACCTATCGGAACCACGCAAAAAATCACCGTGTCGACATTGCGTTTGCCTTCTCCAAACCATTCCCTTTACCTTCATGTTTTACTTTCCGCTGCTACACTCTTAGAATTGCATGTGTAGGCTGATTGCTTGACTTGTCCTAGTTGCTAAAATCTTCCAACACTTAAAATTGAGAAAAAGTTAGTTTTTTATTTGGTCAGGTAGTCTAATCACCCTCCTTCTAGACCTACTTTCCGTCCTACAAGTGGTATCCGAGCTTTGGTGTCCATTTGCCTTGATTTCTATAGCTTTGGTGATCATAGCCTTGGTGTCACAACCTGGTAGAATATGGCGTCTAGCGAGGGAAATTAGCACTGTAGAGGTCCTTACTTTGATGGTACTAATTTTGCTAGTTGGAAGCATAAGATGAAAATGCATATTCTTGGTCATAACCCCGCCGTTTGGGCTATTGTGCGTATTGGCTTGCAAGGTGAATACTTTGAGGATGGAAGAAAACCGGATCATGAAGCATCCACAGAAGAATTTAAGATGTTACAATACATCGCTCAAGCTTGTGATATTCTTTTCAACGTATTGTGCCCCAAAGAATTCAGCAAAATCAACCGTCTTGAGAATGCAAAGGAAATTTGCGATACCTTCGTTGATATGCATGAAGGTACCGAGTCCATCAAGGAATCTAAATTGGATGTGCTTCAAAGTCAACTTGACAAGTTCAAAATGAAGGATGGTGAAGGATTCTCTAAGATGTACTCTAGGCTTGCTCTCATCACAAATGAGATTGCTGGCTTAGGAAGCGAAGAGATGACCGACAAATTCATCATCAAGAAGATCCTAAGAGCCTTGGATGGAAAGTATGATACTGATGACCCAAAAGTATAGGGGATCTATCGTAGTCCTTTGGATAAGTAAGAATGTCGAACCCAACGAGGAGCAGAAGGAAATGACAAGCAGTTTTCAGTAAGGTATTCTCTGCAAGCCTGTAATTATCGGTAACAGATAGTTTTGTGATAAGGTAATTCGTAACGGGTAACAAGTAATAAAAGTAAATAAGGTGGAGCAAGGTGGCTCAATCCTTTTTGTAGCAAAGGACAACCCTGGAAAAACTCTTATATAAAGGAAGGCCCTCCCGAGGACACATGGGAACTATCATCAAGCTAGTTTTCATCATGCTCATATGATTTGTGTTCGTCACTTTGATAATTTGATATGTGGGTGGACCGGTACTTGGGTACTGCCCTTCCTTGGACATGCGTCCCACTTATGATTAACCCCCTTCACAAGCATCTGCAACTACGAAAGAGGAATCAAGGTAAACCTAACCATAGCCTGAAACATATGGATCCAAATCAGCCCCTTATGAAGCAACGCATAAACTAGGGTTTAAGCTTCTGTCACTTGTAACACCCCCAGTGTCATGCTACAGTAAACCTCTACGATTAAGCTAATCATTTTCTAAACAGTGCTTAATCACGTTTTTTCAATATCCCATTTGAAATTCCAGTCAATTCAAATTCAAGTGAAGTTTGAAGTTGCTCAAGAGTTGCTGGAAAAATGTTCATCATTTGTAAAAAATTCCATAACAATTATTTGTTAAGGAAGACAACATCACTTTTGTGCAAAGATGAGCATTAGCAATTATAATAGCACCAATTCAGCATTTTTAAATGCTATCCTATAATTAAAAATACCAAAAGAATTCTTCTGGTCTCCAAAATATTTGTGGCACTTTCTATAATCACGAGGGATTTAATGGGATACCTCCCATATTTTTCCTTAGTAAATAATTCCCTTTCTATCTTTGTTAAGTAAACAAAAGATTTTATAAAAAAGAAAAGAAAAGGGGAAAGCAGATGGGAGAGAGAGAAAGCCCCTGCCCCACTAGGCCAAATGGCCCAGCCGGCCGTCGGCCCACCCTAGCTGGCCCACTTCCCCTCCCCTGTCGTCTTCCCCTTCCTCTTGTTCAATCGACCCACATGAGTGGTCGCCGTCAAACCTGCTCGTCGCCCCGTGCCTCGCCGACGAGGGGATAAGGATCTCCTCCCTCCCTGTCGCCTCGATCCTCTCTCCCCATCCCCACTTGCGCCTCTTCCTCGCCCATTCTCCCCTTCTCCCTCTCCTTCGTTTTGGAGAGGAGGCCGACGCGGTCACTGTCGTGCCTCACCCGTCCTCGCAGCCACCGAGCCCCGTTCTCCTCGCCATCGTGCCCATCTTCTTCGCCGTCGTCGTCTACCCCGTCCCCGTCCATGAGCGCGAGCCGGGAGCCACTGCGGGGAGTGGATCGAGCCGCCCCCTTTCGCCTCTATCGCCGGTGAACTCCGCCATCTCCGTCAACTACTGCTTCTACTAAACCTTTCACCGGCCTCCGTGTGCCGCTCGGTGAGCTCCTCTACCTCCTACTCCTCCTCGTTTTCTCCCTCGCACGCCCTAGCTAGTTGTAGCCGAAGTGCCCAAACGCAGCGCCATGGAGCTCATCGCCGGCGACTCTTCGGTGACCAAATGGTCATGGGCCAGTGCCGGTTGCATTCACCGCGCCTCGTAGATCCTCCCCTGCCTCTCCATTTTCTCGCTAGCTCGCCGTAGCACCATTTTCTTTGAGCTCCTGTACGCACCGCTGCCTTCGGTCATTGCCGGCTCCGAATTCGGCCAAGCCCGGCCGTGCCACCATCCCCAAACGAAGCGGTGTCGAGTGGCTGTTCGAACGGACCCAGCCGCGCGCCGAACGGCGCCGTAAAACGCTATCTCGACGCGGCCCGAGCGGCTCCGCCGCATTTAGGCGTCGCCGGCAGCGAGACGCCAGCCGCCGCCGACGTGGCACACCTGGGGCCACCCATGGGTCACTGCCAGCGGGCTCCACATGCCCGTTGACTGGGTTGACCCAGTCAACGTGCTGACTGGGCAGCCCGGTGCCACTGACATGTGGGCCCGCGCTAATTAAATATGTTTTATAAATAAATAAAACATCAATTAATCTTTTGTTTAATTAGTAATTAGTTAGTCACGGACACCGGGGCCCCACCCCTCTAATTAGCCTGTTAGTTTAGTAAATTACTGTTAGACTAACAAAGGCTGACATGTGGGTCCTATTGGACCCACAGGTCAGGTTTGACCCTGGTCAGCGAGTCTGTTGACTGCTGATGTCATCCCCACGAAATGCTGACATCATAATGAATTTTGTTAATTTAATTAACTTCAGAAAACTTTTAAAACTTTAGAAAGTCATAGTAATTAAATTGTAGCTCGGATGAAAATGTTTTCTACATGAAAGTTTCTCAGAAAAATGCACCAAATTCGAATAGGCGGTCCATTCATCTGTCACATGCCCCTAGCATGCCGAACATGAACCGTCCCCTCTCTTTCACCTATCCACAATCTTCCTAACGCCTGAAATTCATCCTCAGATGTTTACCCTCTCCGTCTGCAACGTGTAGTACTGTGTTAGAATACCCCTAGTTCTGCATATCGTCATGTCATGCTTTGTATCACATCTATTTGCTTATATTTACTGTTTCTTCCCCCTCTTCTCTCCGGTAGACCCCGAGACTGATGATGCCCCTATGATCGACTACGTCGACGACACTTCTTCTTTTTCAGCAGACCTTCCAGGCAAGCAAACCCCCCTTGAGCATTCCGATATCACCCATTTCTTTCCCTCTCATGCTTGCAGTAGAACTGCTACTGCTTTCTGTATGGTCCTACTCTTATGCATAGCCTATTTTTATTACCAGCTTTCATACCTTACCTGTTTATTCTAAACTGCTTAGTATAGGTTGGTTAGAGATCCATCAGTGACCCCCACCTTGTCCCAGTTGCCCCGCTTTATGTTCGATGACTCGATCAATGTGATCGACGTCCAGGCCTCGACACCACACATCGCCCCCCTTAGTTGTATGACTCTCCAGAGTTACTATCGAGTGCCGAGGGTGGTACCTCGACCGAACTTCTGATGTTAACCATGTAGTGTTGCTATTTGGTCATGGTCATCAAGTGTGATTCCTCCTTAACCACTTACGATATGACTCTATCGTGCAACCCCTCAAGTGTGAACCTCGAGGGTGATTTCTCCTACGTTCACCTTGATGATTACATCGAGTGGAATCCGCCGAGGGTGATTCCTCGGGGTTTCCCCTTGGTTTTTGGACACACGGATACTTGGACTTTACAACTGTTACTTGGAAAGGCGGGTCGACCCTGAGGGGTACCCGCGAGTGATGTAGGGACGGGTTGACCTGGAGGGTACCCGCAAGTTTTCCATGCGGCGCAGTCGGGCATTCTTAGCCCTTGCTGCAAGTCCGTGAGATGGGGCGATGGGACCACATATCATGGATCATTGATTGTTACCGCACTATCAAGACACTAACAATTTGGATATTTGATCCGAGTAGGCCTCTGGCCTTTTATTTAGTGACCACCACGTGGGAATAAGTATGGGCACTCTGCGTCGTATGTATCAGCCGAAAGCTCAACAGACGTCTACGATGGAGCGGCGCGCGCCGGGTTGGACTGGAAGACCTCGCCTTGTATAAGGGAGGCTAGGTCTGCTCACCGTCCGCGTACCCAATGTGCAAGATTGCAAAGGGCGATGGCCCATGACCCCTTCACATTTAGGATGTAGACCGGTGTGCTAGCCTCTCTATTGAGCCTAGGTAGTACTGCTATGTGTTGATCGGCCGAGGCCAGTCATGACCTGATGGTGTGTCCGGCCGGAGTTGATCGAGCGTGTTGGGTAAGTTGGTGCACCCCTATAGGGAAGAAAACATCTATCGATAGCCTGTCCTACGGTAATGGGCGCTCGGGGTTGTATCCCGATCAATACAACTAGAACTGGATACTAGTTGCTGAGGCATGTAATGGATATGATGTCTCCGGGATTGTTTCCTCGCAGGGAGTCGAGGAAGTGATCTCTGGGCAATGTTACAACATACTTACTAATTATAATATGCCACTCTTATCTCTTCTAATGCTGCAAGATGCTTGGAGCTGCTTGAAGATGCTAGTCTTTGATAGGCTAGGCTTTCCCCTTCTCTTCTGGCATTCTACAGTTTAGTCCACAGACACAACCCATTCCTTTGATACAAATGCATACTTAGTTTAGATCTGATGTAAGTCTTGCGAGTACTTTGGACAAGTACTCATGGTTGCTTTTCTACCTCTTTTTCCCCCATACCCTATTGTTGCGACCAGATGCAGGATCCCAGGAGCCAGACGACACCACTGATGACTACTGCTACCCCGAGGGTGCCTACTACTACGTGACGGCTACTGACGACTTGGAGTAGTTAGGAGGCTCCCAGGCAGGAGGCCGTGCCTTTTGGATCGTTGATGTTTGTGCTAGCCTTCTTAAGGAAGAACTTGTTTAACTTATGTCTGTACTCATATATTATTGCTTCCGCTGACTCTTGTGTATTCGAGCTTATGTATTCGAGCCCTCGAGGCCCCTGGCTTGTAATATAAAGCTTGTATTATTTTAATTTGTGTCTAGAGTTGTGTTGTGATATCCTCTCGTGAGTCCTTGATCTTGATCATACACATTTGCGTGTATGATTAGTGTACGATTGAATTGGGGGCGTCACAAGTTGGTATAAGAGCCGACTACCTGTAGGATCCCCCTTTTAAACTCCTTGGCCGAAGTTGAGTCTAGTCACTGAAAAACTTTTACTAACATGGCTGTGTGTCTTACAGGCCACGTCTCCATTGGGTGGTATTAGGATCTTTTATTCCTTGTGTTACTCTGAGATTCTGATCTCTCTTCTCCTCGGCTTAAAGGTTTTACTAACTCTAATATTAGGATCTCGTGATCACATCCACCCGGAGAGCCCCTTATTAGAGATGATCGCCTACTGCACCAGAAGATTTCGAAGATACTCTACGATGTTCTTCAAGACTTTGTGTCATCGCTTTTGCAATTCCCTCTCATTGATAAATCCCTATGGATGACCACCTACACTTTTCATTCATACCATCATTCCCCGTTGATCTTGTTATCACAAGATACCCCGAAGTTCTCTCTTTTGTTCTGAGAATACTTTGTGCCTACTACCTTGTAGTTCCTTGTCACATGAATACCTCTACGGATAATTCTTCGCCCTTACCGAGTATCTGCTCATCCCCATTTGTTCATGTGTTTCACCAAATTCTCTGAAATACTATTCTATCTTCCAAAATCCTTAGTAGCGTATTGCTCTTCAAATGCTTGCCTACTTGCATTATGGTTAATTCCATATGTCTAGCAATATTCCTTAAAATCCTTTGTGATTCCCATTTTGATCCTATTGATTCAATAGGTGTGCGCATGCTTGCAATCATCAGTCGATCCTTTTAAATTATCTCTCCGACTCAGACGTCATTTTGAACATGAGCCGGTCCTCGACCAATATATTTTTCATCAATTGTACCTCTAGGTCTATTCAACATATCCATCCTTGATCAAAGCGTTTGCTTCTAATCCTTCATTTTGGAAATCATAATTCCTTTGTTATCTAAGCATCAAATTATTCAGATGTTCTATAATCCGATGCCCTTGCATTCTTTCTTCCTCTCATTCAGTACCAATAATCACATCAGCTCCATTGTGGACCGCTAGGCCCATTGCTGGGTTATTAGCCGATAGTATCCTTCACATTCAAAATTCTTGTGAGTTATTCCCATGATACATAATTTCTTTGACATTTTGTATCCTCTGTTTTTGTCAACCATGCTCTACCTTCCGAGCTTGTATCATTTACTCTTGGAGTTTGTGGCATATGTTCCCAAGATGCCCCCATGGGTTGAATCTATTCTTTTGCCATTTGTGTGAACCCGAAAGGTTTCACGGGTCATACTGATACTTCCATTTTGCATCATGCTTTTATATCGATATTTATTGCATTATGGGCTGTTATTACACATTATGTCACAATACTTATGCCTATTCTCTCTTATTTTACAAGGTTTACATGAAGAGGGAGAATGCCGGCAGCTGGGATTCTGGGCTAGAAAAGGAGCAAATATTAGAGACCTATTCTACCCAGCTCCAAATATCGTGAAACTTCACAGAAGTTATTTCCAGAATATATAAAAAATATTGGGCGAAAGAAGTTCTAGAGGGGGGGCACACCCTGGCCACGAGGGTGGGGGGCGCGCCCTACCCCCTGGGCACACCCCCTGCCTCAAGGGCTCCCTGGTGGTCCTCCAATGCCCATCTTCTGCTATATGAGGTCTTTCGTCCAAGAAAAAATAATAAGCAAGATTTGGGGAAGAAACTTCATCGCCATGAGGCGGAACCTTGGCGGAACCAATCTAGGGCTCCGGCAGAGCTGTTTTGCCGGGGAAACTTCCCTCCGGGAGGGGGAAATCATCACCATCGTCCTCACCAATGATCCTCTCATCGGGTGGGGGTCAATCTCCATCAACATCTTCACTAGCACCATATCATCTCAAACCCTAGTTCATCTCTTGTATCCAATCTTTGTATCCAAACCTCAGATTGGTACCCGTGGGTTGCTAGTAGTGTTGATTACTCCAAGTAGTTGATGCTAGTTGGTTTACTTGGTGGAAGATCATATGTTCAGATCCATTATGCATATTAATACACCTCTGATTATGAACATGAATATGCTTTGTGAGTAGTTATGTTCGTTTCCGAGGACATGGGAGAAGTCTTGCTATATGTAGTCATGTGAATTTGGTATTCGTTCGATATTTTGATGAGATGTGTATGTTGTCATCCCTCTAGTGGTGTCATGTGAACGTCGACTACATGACACTTCACCATTGTTTGGGCCTAAAGGGAGGCATTGGGAAGTAACAAGTAGATGATGGGTTGCTAGAGTGACAGAAGCTTAAACCCTAGTTTATGCGTTACTTCGTAAGGGGCTAATTTGGATCCATATGTTTCATGCTATGGTTAGGTTTACCTTAATACTTCTGTTGTAGTTGCGGATGCTTGCAATGGGGGTTAATCATAAGTGGGATTCTTGTCCAAGTTAGGACAGTACCCAAGCACAATTCCACCCACATATCAAATTATCGAAGCACCGAACGCGAATCATATGAACATGATGAAAACTAGCTTGACGATAATTCCCATGTGTCCTCAGGAGCGCTTTCCTTCATATAAGAGTTTGTCCAAGCTTGTCCTTTGCTACAAAAAGGATTTTGCCACTTTGCTGCACCTTATTTACTTTTATTACTTGCTACTCGTTACAAATTACCTTATCACAAAACTATCTGTTACCGATAATTTCAGTGCTTGTAGAGAATACCTTACTGAAAACTGGTTATCATTTCCTTCTGCTCCTCGTTCGGTTCAACACTCTTACTTATCGAAAAGCTATGATAGATCCCCTACACTTGTGGGTCATCAAGACTCTTTTCTGGCGCCGTTGCCGGGGAGTGAAGCGCCTTTGGTAAGGAAAAATTTATATAGTGTGCTAAAATTTACTGTCACTTGTTACTATGGAACATAATCCTTTGAGGGGCTTGTTCGGGGTATCTTCAGTCCGACCAGTGGATCAAAGAGTTGCTCCTCAGCATACTGAACCTACTGAAAATGTGTACTTTGAAATTCCTTCGGGTATGATAGAGAAACTGCTAGCTAATCCTGTTGCAGGAGATGGAACATTGCATCCCGATGTATACTTAATCTATGTGGATGAAGTTTGTCGATTATTTAAGCTTGCAGGTATGCTCGATGATGTTATCAAGAAGAAGGTCTTCCCTTTATCTTTGAAGGGAGAGGCATTGACATGGTATAGGCTATGTGCTGATATGGGATCATGGGACTACAAGTGATTGAAATTGGAATTTCATCAGAAGTTTTATCCTATGCATCTTGCTCATTGTGATCATAATTATATTTATAATTTTTGGCCTTGCGAAGGAGAAAGCATCACTCAAGCTTGGGGGAGGCTTAAGTCAATGTTATATTCATGCCCCAATCATGAGCTCTCAAGAGAAATGATTATTCAAAAAATTTATGCTCGGCCTTCTCTCAGTAATCGCTCCATGCTCGATACTTCTTGTACTGGATCTTTTATGATGAAGACTATTGAATTCAAATGGGATTTATTGGAAAGAATTAAACGCAACTCTAAAGATTGGGACCTCGACGAAGGTAAGGAGTCAGGCATAACACCTAAGTTTGATTGTGTTAAATCTTTTATGGATACCGATGCTTTCCGTGAATTTAGCACTAAATATGGACTTGACTCTGAGATAGTAGCTTCTTTATGTGAATCCTTTGCTACTCATATTGATCTCCCTAAGGAGAAGTGGTTTAAATATAATCCTACCATTGAAGTAAAAGCAGTTGCACCTATTAAAGATGAAGAAAAGACTATCACTTATGATAATCCTGTTGTTCCTGTTGGAAATATGCCCTAGAGGCAATAACAAATTAGTTATTATTATATTTCCTTGTTCATGATAAGCGTTTATTATCCATGCTAGAATTGTATTGATAGGAAACTCAGATACATGTGTGGATACATAGACAACACCATGTCCCTAGTAAGCCTCTAGCTGACTAGCTCGTTGATCAATAGATGGTTACGGTTTCCTAACCATGGACATTGGATGTCATTGATAACGGGATCACATCATTAGGAGAATGATCTGATGGACAAGACCCAATCCTAAGCCTAGCACAAGATCATGTAGTTCGTATGCTAAAGCTTTTCTAATGTCAAGTATCATTTCCTTAGACCATGAGATTGTGCAACTCCCGGATACCGTAGGAGTGCATTGGGTGTGCCAAACGTCACAACGTAACTGGGTGGCTATAAAGGTACACTACAGGTATCTCCGAAAGTGTCTGTTGGGTTGGCACGAATCAAGACTGGGATTTGTCACTCCGTGTAAACGGAGAGGTATCTCTGGGCCCACTCGGTAGGACATCATCATAATGTGCACAATGTGATCAAGGAGTTTATCACAGGATGATGTGTTACGGAACGAGTAAAGAGACTTGCCGGTAACGAGATTGAACAAGGTATCGGGATACCGACGATCGAATCTCGGGCAAGTATCGTACCGCTAGACAAAGGGAATTGTATACGGGATTGATTAAGTCCTTGACATCGTGGTTCATCCGATGAGATCATCGTGGAACATGTGGGAGCCAACATGGGTATCCAGATCCCGCTGTTGGTTATTGACCGGAGAGTCATCTCGGTCATGTCTGCATGGCTCCCGAACCCGTAGGGTCTACACACTTAAGGTTCGGTGACACTAGGGTTATAGAGATATTAGTATGCGGTAACACGAAAGTTGTTCGGAGTCCCGGATGAGATCCCGGACGTCACGAGGAGTTCCGGAATGGTCCAGAGGTAAAGAATTATATATAGGTAGTGCTATTTCGGCCATCGGGACAAGTTTCGGGGTCACCGGTATTGTACCGGGACCACCGGAAGGGTCCTGGGGGTCCACCGGGTGGGGCCACCTGCCCCTGGGGGCCACATGGGCTGTAGGGGGTGCGCCTTGGACTACATGGGCCAAGGGCACCAGTCCCAAGAGGCCCATGCGCCAAGAGAAGAGGAAAGGAAGAGTCCTAAAGGGGGAAGGCACCTCCGAGGTGCCTTGGGGAGGAGGGACTCCTCCCTGGCCGCACCCTTCCTTGGAGGAAGGGCCAAGGCTGCACCCCCCCTCTCCCTTGGCCCTATATATAGTGGGGGGAAGGGAGGGCAACCATACCTAAGCCCTGGCGCCTCCCTCTCCCTCCCATGACACATCTCCCTCCTCCCGCAGCGCTTGGCAAAGCCCTGTTGGAATCCCGCTACTTCCACCACCACGTCGTCGTGCTGTTGGATCTCCATCAACCTCTCCTCCCACCTTGCTGGATCAAGAAGGAGGAGACGTCGCTGCTCCGTACGTGTGTTGAACGCGGAGGTGCCGTCCGTTCGGCGCTAGGATCATCGGTGATTTGGATCACGACGAGTACGACTCCATCAACCCCGTTCTCTTGAACTCTTCCGCGCGCGATCTACAAGGGTATGTAGATCCACTCCTCCCTCGTTGCTAGATGACTCCATAGATTGATCTTGGTGACACGTAGGAAAATTTTGAATTATTGCTACGTTCCCCGACAGTGGCATCATGAGCTAGGTCTATGCGTAGTTTCTATGCACGAGTAGAACACAAAGTAGTTGTGGCGTTGATTTTGTTCAATATGCTTACCGTTACTAGTCCAATCTTGATTCGGCGGCATTGTGGGATGAAGCGGCCCGGACCGACCTTACACGTACTCTTACGTGAGACTGGTTCCACCGACTGACATGCACTAGTTGCATAAGGTGGCTAGCGGCTGTCTGTCTCTCCCACTTTAGTCGGATCGGATTCGATGAAAAGGGTCCTTATGAAGGGTAAATAGCAATTGGCATATCACGTTGTGGTTTTGCATACGTTAGAAACGTTCTTGCTAGAAACTCATAGCAGCCACGTAAAACATGCAAACAACAATTAGAGGACGTCTAACTTGTTTTTGCAGGGTATGCCATGTGATGTGATATGGCCAAAAGGATGTGATGAATGATATATGTGATGTATGAGATTGATCATGTTCTTGTAATAGGAATCACGACTTGCATGTCGACGAGTATGACAACCGCCAGGAGCCATAGGAGTTGTCTTAATTTATTTATGACCTGCGTGTCAACATAAACATCATGTAATTACTTTACTTTATTGCTAACCGTTAGCTGTAGTAGTAGAAGTAATAGTTGGCGAGACAACTTCATGAAGACACGATGATGGAGATCATGATGATGGAGATCATGGTGTCATGCCGGTGACGATGATGATCATGGAGCCCCGAAGATGGAGATCAAAAGGAGCAATATGATATTGGCCATATCATGTCACTATTTGATTGCATGTGATGTTTATCATGTTTATACATCTTATTTGCTTAGAACGACAGTAGTAAATAAGATGATCCCTCATTAAAATTTCAAGAAAGTGTTCCCCCTAACTGTGCACCGTTGCGACAGTTTGTTGTTTCGAAGCACCACGTGATGATCGGGTGTGATAGATTCTAACGTTCACATACAACGGGTGTAAGACAAATTTACACACGCGAAACACTTAGGTTGACTTGACGAGCCTAGCATGTACAGACATGGCCTCGGAACACAAGAGACCGAAAGGTCAAGCATGAGTCGTATGGTAGATACGATCAACATGAAGATGTTCACCGATGATGACTAGTCCGTCTCACATGATGATCGGACACGGCCTAGTTGACTTGGATCATGTAATCACTTAGATGACTAGAGGGATGTCTATCTGAGTGGGAGTTCATAAGATGAACTTAATTATCCTGAACATAGTCAAAAGGTCTTCGCAAATTATGTCGTAGCTCGCGTTTCTGTTCTACTGTTTAGATATGTTCCTAGAGAAAATTTAGTTGAAAGTTGATAGTAGCAATTATGCGGACTAGGTCCGTAAACTGAGGATTGTCCTCATTGCTTCATAGAAGGCTTATGTCCTTAATGCACCGCTCAGTGTGCTGAACCTCGAACATTGTATGTGGATGTTGCGAACATCTGACATACACATTTTGATAACTACGTGATAGTTCAGTTAAACGGTTTAGAATTGAGGCACCAAAGACGGTTTTGAAACATTGCAGAACATATGAGATGTTCCAAGGACTGAAATTGGGATTTCAGGCTCATGCCCACGTCAAGAGGTATAAGACCTCCGACGATTTTCTTAGCCTACAAACTAAGGAGAAAAGCTCAAGTGTTGAGCTTGTGCTCAGATTGTCTGAGTACAACAATCATTTGAATCGAGTGGGAGTTGATCTTCCAGATGAGATATTGATGTTTCTCCGAAGTCATTACCACCAAGCTGCTAGAGCTTCGTGATGAACTATAATGTATCAGGGACATATATGATGACCCTTGAGATATTCGCGATGTTTGACACCACAAAAGTAGAGATCAAGAAGGAGCATCAATTGTTGATGGTTGGTGAAACCACTAGTTTCAAGAAGGGCAAGGGCAAAAAGGGATGCTTCATGAAACGGCAAATCAGCTGCTGCTCTAGTGAAGAAACCCAAGGTTGAACCCAAACCCGAGACTAAGTGCTTCTGTAATAAAGGGAAAAGCCACTGGAGCAGAATTACCCTAGATACTTGGTAGATGAGAAGGCTGGCAAGGTCGATAGAAGTATATTGGATATACATTGTGTTGATGTGTACTTTACTAGTACTCCTGGTAGCACCAGGGTATTAGATACCGGTTCGGTTGCTAAGTGTTAGTAACTCGAAATAAAAGCTACGGTATAAACGGAGACTAGCTAAAGGTGAGATGAGGATATGTGTTGGAAGTGTTTCCAATGTTGATATGATCAAGCATCGCACGCTCCCTCTACCATCGAGATTGGTGTTTGCGTTGAGCATAGACATGATTGGATTATGTCTATCGCAATACGGTTATTCATTTAAAGAGAATAATGGTTACTCTGTTTATTTGAATAATACCTTCAATGGTCTTACACCTGAAATGAATGGTTTATTGAATCTCGATCGTAGTGATACACATGTTCATGCCAAAAGATATAAGATAGTAATGATAGTACCACATACTTGTGGCACTGCCACTTGAGTCATATTGGTATAAAACGCATGAAGAAGCTCCATGTTGATGGATCGTTGGACTCACTCGTTTTTGAAAAATATTGAGACATGTGAACCATGTCTATTGGCATATATGCATGAAGAAACTCCATGAAGATGGATCGTTTGGACTCACTTGATTTTGAATCACTTGAGACATGCAAATCATACCACATGGGCAAGATGACTGAAAGACCTCGTTTTCAGTAAGATGGAACAAGAGGGCAACTTGTTGGAAGTAATACATTTGATGTGTGCAGTCCAATGAGTGCTGAGGCATGCTGTGGATATCGTTATGTTCTTACTTCACAGATGATTTGAATAGATGCTGAGTGTATTTACTTGATGAAACACAAGTCTGAATTATTGAAAGGTTCAAGTAATTTCAGAGTGAAGTTGAAGATCATCGTGACAAGAGGATAAAATGTCTATGATGTGATCATAGAGATGAATATCTGAATTATGAGTTTGGCACAGAATTAAGACATTGTGGAAATTGTTTCACAACTAATACAGCCTGGAACACCATAGTGTGATGGTGTGTCCGAACATCATAACTGCACCCTATTGGATATGATGCATACCATGATGTCTCTTATCGAATTACCACGATAGTTTATGGGTTAGGCATTAGAGACAACCACATTCACTTTAAATAGGGCACCACGTAATTCCGATGAGATGACACCGTACGAACTATGGTTTAGAGAAACCTAAGCTGTCATTTCTTAAAAGTTTGGGGTTGCGACGCTTATGTGAAAAAGTTTCAGGCTGATAAGCTCGAACCCAAAGCGGATAAATGCATCTTTATAGGACACCCAAAACAGTTGGGTATACCTCCTGTCTCAGATCCGAAAGCAATAAGGGATTGTTACTAGAATCGGGTCCTTTCTCGAGGAAAAGTTTCTCTCGAAAGAATTGAGTGGGAGGATGGTCGAGACTTGATGAGGTTATTGAACTGTCTCTTCAACTAGTGTGTGGCAGGGCACAGGAAGTTGTTCCTGTGGCACCTACACCAATTGAAGTGGAAGCTTATGATAGTGATCATGAAACTTCAGATCAAGTCACTACCAAACCTCGTAGGATGACAAGGATGCGTACTACTTCAGAGTGGTACGTAATCCTGTCTTGGAAGTCATGTTGCTAGACAACAATGAACCTACGAGCTATGGAGAAGCGATGGTGGGCCCGGATTCCGATAAATGGCTCGAGGCCATAAAATCTGAGAGAGGATCCATGTATGAAAACAAAGTGTAGACTTTGGCAGAACGGCTCGATGGTCCTAAGACTATTGAGTACAGATGGATTTAAAAGGAAGACGGACAATGATGGTAAGTATTACCATTAAGAAAGCTCGACTTGTCGTTAAGATGTTTTCCGACAAGTTCAAGGAGTTGACTGCGATGAGACTTTCTCACTCATAGCGATGCTAAGAGTCTGTTGGAATTATATTAGTGATTACTGCATTATTTATGAAATATTGTAGATAGGATGTCGAAACATTGTTTCCTCGACGTTTTTGAGGAAAGGTTGTATGTGATACAAACCGGAAGGTTTTGTCAATCCTGAAAGATGCTAATAAGTATGCAAAGCTCCAGCAATCCTTCTGAGGACTGGAGTGGGCATCTCGGAGTTGGAATGTATGCTTTGATGAGATGATCAAAGTTTTGGGTTTATACAAATTTTATGAGAAACTTGTATTTCCAAAGAAGTGAGTGGGAGCACTATAGAATTTCTGATGAATATATGTTGTTGACATATTGTTGATCAGACATGAAGTAGAATTTCTGGAAAGCATATAGGGTTATTTGGAAAGTGTTTTTCAATGGAAAGCCTGGATTAAGCTACTTGAACATTGAGCATCAAGATCTATAAGGATAGATCAAAACGCTTAATGGTACATTCAAATGAGCACATACCTTGACATGATCTTGAAGGGGTTCAAGATGGATCAGTCAAAGAAGGAGTACTTGCCTGAGTTGTAAGGTATGAAGTTAAGACTTAAAGCTTGACCACGACAGAAGAAAGAGAAAGGACGAATGTCGTCCCCTATGCTTAAGACATAGGCCCTACAGTATGCTTTGCTGTGTACCGCACCTGAAATGTGCCTTGCCATGAGTCAGTCAAGGGGTACAAGAGTGATCCAAGAATGGATCACAAGACAGCGGTCAAAGTTATCCTTAGTAACTAGTGGACTAAGGAATTTTCTCGATTATGGAGGTGGTAAAAGAGTTCGACGTAAAGAGTTACGTCGATGCAAGCTTAACACCTATCCGGATAGCTCTGAGTAGAGATACCGGATACGTATAACGGAGCAACAATTTAGAATAGCTCCAAGTAGAACAGTTATTTGAAATGGCTCCAAATATAGCGTAGTAGCTGCATCTACAAGATGACATAGAGATTTGCGAAGTACATACAGATCTGAAAGATTCAGACCCGTTGACTATAACATCTCTCAGAAGCATAACATGATCAAACCCAGAACTCATCGAGTGTTAATCACATGGTAATGTGAACTAGATTATTGACTCTGGTAGACTCTTTGGGTGTTAGTCACATGGGGATGTGACCTTGAGTGTTAATCACATATCGATGTGAACTGGATTATTGACTCTAGTGCAAGTGGGAGACTGTTGGAAATATGCCCTAGAGGCAATAATAAATTAGTTATTATTATATTTCCTTGTTCATGATAATCATTTATTATCCATGCTAGAATTGTATTGATAGGAAACTCAGATACATGTGTGGATACATAGACAACACCATGTCCCTAGTAAGCCTCTAGTTGACTAGCTCATTGATCAATAGATGGTTACGGTTTCCTAACCATGGAAATTGGATGTCATTGATTACGGGATCACATCATTAGGAGAATGATGTGATGGACAAGACCCAATCCTAAGCCTAGCACAAGATCATGTAGTTCGTATGCTAAAGCTTTTCTAATGTCAAGTATCATTTCGTTAGACCATGAGATTGTGCAACTCCCGGATACCGTAGGAGTGCTTTGGGTGTGCCAAACGTCACAACGTAACTGGGTGGCTATAAAGGTACACTACAGGTATCTCCAAAAGTGTCTGTTGGGTTGGCACGAATCGAGACTGGGATTTGTCACTCCGTGTAAACGGAGAGGTACCTCTGGGCCCACTCGGTAGGACATCATCATAATGTGCACAATGTGATCAAGGAGTTTATTACGGGATGATGTGTTACGGAACGAGTAAAGAGACTTTCCGGTAATGAGATTGAACAAGGTATCGGGATACCGATGATCGAATCTCGGGCAAGTATCGTACCGCTAGACAAAGGGAATTGTATACGGGATTGATTAAGTCCTTGACATCGTGGTTCATCCAATGAGATCATCGTGGAACATGTGGGAGCCAACATGGGTATCCAGATCCCGCTGTTGGTTATTGACCGGAGAGTCATCTCGGTCATGTCTGCATGTCTCCCGAACCCGTAGGGTCTACACACTTAAGGTTCGGTGACACTAGGGTTATAGAGATATTAGTATGCGGTAACCCGAAAGTTGTTCGGAGTCCCGGATGAGATCCCGGACGTCACGAGGAGTTCCGGAATGGTCCGGAGGTAAAGAATTATATATAGGAAGTGCTATTTCGGCCATCGGGACAAGTTTCGGGGTCACCGGTATTGTACCGGGACCACCAGAAGGGTCCCGGGGGTCCACCGGGTGGGGCCACCTGCCCCCGGGGGCCACATGGGCTGTAGGGGGTGCGCCTTGGCCTACATGGGCCAAGGGCACCAGCCCAAGAGGCCCATGCGCCAAGAGAAGAGGAAAGGAAGAGTCCTAAAGGGGGAAGGCACCTCCGAGGTGCTTTGGGGAGGAGGGACTCCTCCCTGGCCGCACCCTTCCTTGGAGGAAGGGCCAAGGCTGCGCCCCCCCCTCTCCCTTGGCCCTATATATAGCAGGGGGAAGGGAGGGCAACCATACCTAAGCCCTGGCGCCTCCCTCTCCCTCCCATGACACATCTCCCTCCTCCCGCAGCGCTTGGCGAAGCCCTGTTGGAATCCCGCTACTTCCACCACCACGCCGTCGTGCTGCTGGATCTCCATCAACCTCTCCTCCCCCCTTGCTGGATCAAGAAGGAGGAGACGTTGCTGCTCCATACATGTGTTGAACGTGGTGGTGCCGTCCGTTCGGTGCTAGGATCATCGGTGATTTGGATCACGACGAGTACGACTCCATCAACCCCGTTCTCTTGAACGCTTCCGCGCGCGATCTACGAGGGTATGTAGATCCACTCCTCCCTCGTTGCCAGATGACTCCATAGATTGATCTTGGTGACGCGTAGGAAAATTTTGAATTATTGCTACGTTCCCCGACAGTTCCTGCTGCTTATATTAAGAAACCACCTTTCCTTGTTAGAATAAAGAATCATGCTAAAGCTTCAACTGCGGTTAACAAAAGTAATATTAAGACACCTAAACCCCCTGAGCAAATTAAAGTTGAACCTAGTATTGCTATGGTTAAAGATCTCTTGGCCGATAATATTGATGGGCATGTTATTTACTTCTAGAATGAAGCTGCTAGAATTGCTAGACCTGATGCTAAAAATAAACATAGACCTGTTGTAGGCATGCCTGTTATTTCTATTAAAATAGGAGATCATTGTTATCATGGCTTATGTGATATGGGTGCTAGTGCAAGTGCAAGTGCAATACCCGATTCCTTATACCAAGAAATTATGCATGATATTGCACCTGCTGAGATCGAAGATATGAATGTTACCACTAAACTTGACAATAGAGATACTATTTCACCGATTGGGATTGTTAGAGATGTTGAAGTCTTGTGTGGGAAAGTTAAATATCCTCCTGATTTTCTTGTTCTCGGTTCCCCACAAGATGACTTTTGTCCCATTATATTTGGTAGACCCTTCTTGAATACTGTTAATGCTAGGATAGACTGCAATAAGAATATTGTTTCTGTTGGTTTAGGGGACATGTCTCATGAGTTTAATTTTGCTAAATTTCAGAGACAACCCCATGATAAAGAATTTCCTAGTAAAGATGAAATTATTGGTCTTGCTTCTATTGTTGTGCCTCCTACTGATCCTTTAGAAAAATATTTGCTAGACCATGAAAATGATATGTTCATGAATGAAAGAAGGGAAATAGATGAAGTATTCTTTAAACAGGGACCTATTCTGAAACACAACTTGCTTGTTGAAATCCTAGGGGATCCTCCTCCACCCAAGGGTGATCCCGTGTTTGAGCTTAAACCATTGCCTGCTACTCTTAAATATGCTTATCTTGATGAAAAGAAGATATATCCTGTTATTATTAGTGCTAACCTTTTAGATCATGAAGAAGAGAGATTATTGAAAACTCTGAAGAAGCACCGTGATGCTGTTGGATATACTCTTGATGATCTTAAGGGCATTAGTCCTACTCTATGTCAACACAAAATAAATTTGGAGAAAGATGCCAAACCAGTTATTGATTACCAACGACGGCTAAATCCTAAGATGAAAGAAGTGGTAAGAAAGGAAATATTAAAGCCCCTTGAGGAAGGTATAATTTATCCCATTGCTAATAGTCAGTGCGTAAGCCATGTCCATTGTGTCCCTAAGAAAGGAGGTATTACTGTTGTTCCTAATGATAAAGATGAATTGATTCCGCAAAGAATTATTACAGGTTATAGGATGGTAATTGATTTCCGTAAATTAAATAAAGCTACTAAAAATGATCATTACCCTTTGCCTTTCATTGATCAAATGCTCGAAAGATTATCTAAACATACACACTTTTGCTTTCTAGATGGTTATTCTGGTTTCTCTCAGATAACTGTGTCAGCTGATGATCAAGAAAAGACTACTTTTACTGACCCTTTCGGTACCTTTGCTTATAGACGTATGCCTTTTGGTTTATGTAATGCACCTGCTACCTCTCAAAGATGCATGATGGCTATATTTTCTGACTTTTGTGAAAAGATCTGTGAAATTTTCATGGATGATTTATCTGTTTATGGATCCTCTTTTGATGATTGCTTGAGCAATCTTGATCGAGTTTTGCAGAGATGTGAGGAAACTAACCTTGTCTTGAATTGGGAGAAGTGCCACTTTATGGTTAATGAAGGTATTGCCTTGGGGCATAAAATTTCGGAAAGAGGTATTGAAGTTGACAAAGCTAAAGTTGATGCTATTGAAAAGATGCCATGTCCCAACGACATCAAAGGTATAAGAAGTTTCCTTGGTCATGCCGGTTTTTATAGGAGGTTCATTAAGGACTTCTCAAAAATTTCTCGTCCTCTGACTAACCTATTACAAAATATATTCCATTTGTCTTTGATGATGATTGTGTAGAAGCATTTGAAATACTTAAGAAAGCCTTGATTTCTGCACCTATTGTTCAGCCACCTGATTGGAATTTACCCTTTGAAATTATGTGCGATGCTAGTGATTATGCTGTAGGTGTTGTTCTAGCACAACGAGTTGATAAGAAATTAAATGTTATCCAATATGCTAGTAAAACTCTAGACAACGCCCAAAGAAATTATGCTACTACTGAAAAAGAATTCTTAGCAGTTGTATTTGCTTGTGATAAGTTCAGACCTTATATTATTTATTCTAAAGTAACTATTCATAGTGATCATGCTGCTATTAAATATCTTATGGAAAAGAAAGATGCTAAACCTAGGCTTATTAGATGGGTTCTCCTGCTACAAGAATTTGATTTGCATATTATTGATAGAAAGGGAGCTGAGAACCCCGTTGCAGATAACTTGTCTAGGTTAGAGAGTGTTCTTGATGACCCACTACCTATTGATGATAGCTTTCCTGATGAACAATTAGCGATCATAAATGCTTCTCGTACTGCTCCATGGTATGCTGATTATGCTAATTATATTGTTGCTAAATTTATATCACCTAGTTTCACATACCAGCAAAAGAAAAAGTTCTTCTATGATTTAAGACATTACTTCTGGGATGACCCACATCTTTATAAAGAAGGAGTAGATGGTGTTATTATATGTTGTGTACCTGATCATGAACAGGAACATATCTTATGCAAATGTCACTCCGAAGCTTATGGAGGACACCATGCTGGAGATAGAACTGCACACAAGGTATTGCAATCAGGTTTTTATTGGCCTACTCTCTTCAAGGATGCTCGTAAGTTTGTTTTTTCTTGCGATGAATGTCAAAGAATTGGTAATATTAGTAGACGTCAAGAAATGCCTATGAATTATTCACTTGTTATTGAACCATTTGATGTTTGAGGCTTCGATTATATGGGACTGTTTCCTTCCTCTAATGGGTGTACACATATTTTAGTTGCTGTTGATTACGTTACTAAGTGGGTAGAATCTATTCCAACTAGTAGTGCTGATCATAACACCTCTATTAAGATGCTTAAAGAAGTTTATTTTCCGAGGTTTGGAGTCCCTAGATATTTAATGACAGATGGTGGTTCACATTTTATTCATGGTGCCTTTCGTAAAATGCTTGCTAAGTATGATGTTAATCATAGAATTGCATCTCCACATCATCCATAGTCTAGTGGTCAAGTAGAACTTAGCAATAGAGAGCTTAAATTAATTTTGCAAAAGACTGTTAATAGATCTAGAAAGAATTGGTCCAAGAAACTTGATGATGCATTATGGGCTTATAGAACTGCATACAAATATCCTATGGGTATGTCTCCGTATAAAATGGTTTATGGTAAAGCATGTCACTTACCTCTTGAATTAGAACATAAGGCATATTGGGATATTAAAGAGCTCAACTATGACTTCTAACTTGCCGGTGAGAAGAGGCTTTTTGACATTAGCTCACTTGATGAATGGAGAACCCAAGCTTATGAAAATGCCAAGCTGTTTGAAGAGAAAGTTAAAAGATGGCATGATAAACGGATACAAAAACATGAGTTCAATCTAGGTGATTATCTATTGTTATACAACTCTCGTTTAAGATTTTTTGCAGGCAAACTTCTCTCTAAATGGGAAGATCCTTACGTTATCGAGGAGGTCTATCGTTCCGGTGCCATAAAAATCAACAACTTCGAAGGCACAAATTCGAAGGTGGTGAACGGTCAAAGAATCAAACATTATATATCAGGTAATCCGATAAATGTTGAAACTAATATTATTGAAACCATAACCCCAGAGGAATACATAAGGGGCACTTTCCAGAACGTTTCAGACTCCGAAAAGGAATAGGTACATGGTACGGTAAGTAAACCGACTCCAGAACAGTTCTAATGGTAATATTTCTCCGTTTTGGAATATATAAAAATTAGGAAAAATAAGAAGCAGAATGGAAAGGACACGGGGCTTCCACGAGGGTGGAGGGCACGCACCCCTGCCTCGTGGGCACCTCGTGTGCTCTTCGGACTCCATTTTCTTGCACGATACTTCTTTTGGTCGGTAAAAATTCATTATATAACCTCCCGAAGGTTTTGACCACCGCATCACGCAAGAATCTCATGTTCTTGTTTCAAGCTGTTTTCTGCCAGGGTTGTCAAGGCCAAGCATCATGTCGTCTACCTCCTCCTCCAACTATGAGGGCAACTATGCTTGGATAATGAACATAGAGCTGAAGAGAGAAGAACCCAGAGAGATCAACAAGGATGATGGGATCAAGAAGGCCATGGGGATCAAGTTCCGGCAGTAGTAGAAGAAGACATCCTTCCACCTCACCACAATCTCTTTACCCCAACGGAGATTGAGGCTTTCAAGATGATTGAATTAGCTCGTATTCAAAACAAGTATCTCACAAGTGAAAATATTTTGTTGAAGGAGCATATGATCACACTCAAGGGAATTATCCACAAATTGGAGGATCTCTTACGCTCGATGTGCGACTACCCATCAACACCAACACCTTATTAACCAACAAAGAAGAACCGAGCATCGGGTATGGGCACTCCCCTTGGCAACTGCCAAGCTTGGGGGAGTGTCCCGGTATCGTATCACCATCACTTTTATCTCTACCTTTTCTTAGTTCGATCCTTTTGATAATATCTTGATCTAGTAGAATAAAGTTTTAGTATGATCTAGTTGTGAGCTTTGCTTTATGATCTTCCATTGTAATCGAGTCCGTGAGCTATATAATAAAGATTAGTGTTGAGTCAAGGGCTTGATTATTTTGCTATGATCTTGAGGGAATAAAATAAAAGAGAAGAAATAAAAAGAAATAAAGAGATCATATGGATCTTATGAAGAGTAATGAGCTCACATATAAAGAGTATGATGAATAAAAGTTGTTGAGAGTTGACAAACATAGTTTTGGTCACCGTTGCAATTAATAGGAAGTAATAAAGGAAGAGAGGTTCACATATATGTTGGAGATATGCCCTAGAGGCAATCATGTATGATGATATTTTCTATGTGTTTGTGAATAAATATAGTCCTTGGACATTATCAATGATGTGTATCAGCAAGTACGTGACTTGTTTGTGGGACTATGCATTGTATGATGACTGTCCTAAAAGGTGCCTAGTCGAAAGGGTTGTGTGGAAGCGTAGCCAACTAGACTAGCATATGACACGGTCGATGGCTTGGTCTCACTAGCCATGGAGCATTGGATGCTAACCGGATAATATGGACTTGGATGGATCTGGTCGGATTCGACGTAGTCGGATCCAAGTCGAGATAAGGTCTGAGTCGGACAAACCCAACTATGAGACGCAGCGATATGTCATCTGTGAGTCTCTAGTACAACATATGTTCTATGTCCTAAGACCTGAGATGACACATGTACTCGGGATGGTGACAGACTTGCTTTGGGCCGACCAAACGCTACTCCGTAACTGGGTAGTTATAAAGGTAGGTTTCAGGTTTGTCCAGAACCATGCTGCGAGACGTGGTCGAGCAAGATGGGATTTGCCCCTCCGATCAGGAGAGATATACTCTGGCCCCCTCATGTGATCCGACTAGGATAAGCATGGCCATGCGACAAGGATTATGAGATAATCCGGTTTGTGGTCGACATCACTGGAACGAGAAAGAGGTTGGGCTAGCACAAGGATGACAGACTCGCCTTGAGCTCGACAACATATATCGTGTGGCAAAAGGAATGCAAGTGTGATGTACATGTTCGCTAACCAGCTTCATAGTCTGCTTGGTGTTCGGCATGCCTTGCTAGAGGCCGCTACCAACCGTGCAGTTCGGAGGTGATCCGAACTGCGACCAAGCCGACTTGAACCTAAGGGGTCGCGCGCTTAAGGGAAGGAACCTACGAGGTCAGATCCGAGGAAACTGGTCGGATGTGATCCGAACTATATTTGGATTGTGTCCGAGTAGACTTATGGGCTTTAGGGTCCGTGCGAGGCCCAAGTGTTGAGACCGCGACGGACGCCTATATGTAGTGGAGGTGCTGCACACTCACGTAGTTGATTGCTTCGGCACTGGCACTAGGGTTTGCATGTGTTGCGAATAGACACCTCCACTCACCGCCGGTTGTGTGATCGGACCTAGCAGTCCACCGCACGACGTTCCTCCTGCACGCACGGATACCGTTAGAGGCGATGCACTTGCGCCGCTCCGGCGAACCTGTACGTGGGAACCGACCACCGGTTGTACGAGGGAGACCGAACAAGGAGGAGACGTTCCACACGGACGCGCTGCCCCAACTCTTCTTCCGCTGCACGGCACTGCGCGTCTAGTGGTAACAAACTGTGATCCATCTCCCGTAGCATGTTCTTGGTTGTTCTGCGCGTAGGAAAATTTAATTTGCAGTCGACGCACCCTACCGTAGATCCCAACAATATAAATATACTATCTTGGACATCTTTTATGATTGTGAGCACTCATTAAAATATGACATGCTAAAGAGTTGACGTTGGACAAAGAAGACAACGTAATGGGTTATGTTCTCTTACATCTAAGATAAATTATATTGTCATGGATTATCCAACATATTGAGCTTGCCTTGCCCTCTCATGCTAGCCAATTTATTTGCACCAAGTAGAGATACCACTTATGCTTCCAAATATCCCTAAACCCAATTTTTCCATGAGAATCCACCATATCTACCTATGGATTGAGTAAGATCCTTCAAGTAAGTTGTCATTGATGCAAGCAATAAAAATTGCTCTCTAAATATGTATGACTTATTAGTGTGGAGAAAATAAGCTTTATATGATCTTGTGATATGGAAGAAATAAAAGCGACGGACTGCATAATAAAGGTCCATATCACAAGTGGCAATATAAAGTGACGTTCTTTTGCATTAAGATTTTGTGCATCCAACCATAAAAGCGCATGACAACCTCTGTTTCCCTCTGCGAAGGGCCTATCTTTTATTCTTGTCTTATACTTCATGCAAAGAGTCATAGTGATATTCACCTGTCCCTTTTTTGTTTTATCCTTTGGAAAGCACAATGTGTTGGAAAGATCTAGATATATATACCAAATAGGATGTGAGTTTTCATGAACTATTATTGTTGACATTACCCTTGAGGTAAAACGTTGGGAGGCAAAACTATAAGCCCCTATCTTTCTCTGTGTCCGATTAAAACTTCATAACCATAAATATCGCGTGAGTGTCAGCAATTGTGAAAGACTAAATGATAGTTGAGTATGTGGACTTGCTGAAAGGCTCTTATATTGAATCTTTCCTATGTTATGATAAATTGCAATTGCCTCAATGACTGAGATTAGAGTTTGTTGGTTCTCAATGAAGTTTATGATTCATACTTGAAATTGTGATTGAATTATTACTTTAGCATAAGAGATCATATGACAATATATATATATATATATTGATGTTCTAAGAATGATCATGATGCCCTCATGTCCGTAGTTTATTTTTATCCACACCTCTATCTCCAAACATGTGGACATATTTTTCGATTTCGGCTTTCGCTTGAGGACAAGCGAGGTCTAAGCTTGGGGGAGTTGATACGTCCATTTTGCATCATGCTTTTATATCGATACTTATTGCATTATGGGCTGTTATTACACATTATGTCACAATAGTTATGCCTATTCTCTCTTATTTTACAAGGTTTACATGAAGAGGGAGAATGCCGGCAGCTGGGATTCGGGGCTGGAAAAGGAGTAAATATTAGAGACCTATTCTGCACAGCTCAAAAAGTCCTAAAACTTCACGTGAATTCTTGCTATATGTAGTTATGTTCGTTCCTGAGGACATGGGAGAAGTATTGCTATATGTAGTCATGTGAATTTGGTATTCGTTCGATATTTTGATGAGATGTGTATGTTGTCATCCTTCTAGTGGTGTCTCGACTACATGACACTTCACCATTGTTTGGGCCTAGAGGGAGGCATTGGGAAGTAATAAGTAGATGATGGGTTGCTAGAGTGACCGAAGCTTAAACCCTAGTTTATGCGTTGCTTCGTAAGGGGCTGATTTGGATCCATATGTTTCATGCTATGGTTAGGTTTACCTTAATACTTCTATTGCAGTTGCGGATGCTAGCAATGGGGGTTAATCATAAGTGGGATGCTTGTCCAAGTAAGGATAGACCCAAGCGCCGGTCCACCCACATATAAAATTATCAAAGTACCGAACGCGAATCATATGAACATGATGAAAACTAGCTTGACGATAATGTGTCCTCGGGAGAGCTTTCCTTCATATAAGAGTTTGTCCAGGCTTGTCCTTGCTACAAAAAGGATTGGGCCACCTTGCTGCACCTTATTTACTTTTATTACTTGCTACTCGTTACAAATTACCTTATCACAAAACTATCTGTTACCGATAATTTCAGTGCTTGCCGAGAATACCTTACTAAAAACTGCTTATCATTTTCTTCTGCTCGTCATTGGGTTCAACACTCTTACTTATCGAAAAGCTACGATAGATCCCCTACACTTGTGGGTCATCACATACTCATCTGATATTTCACCAATTAAAACCTTCAACACCAATGCCATTTTCAAAGTGAGAAGTAAATGAAATGTTATGTATTGGAGAAGTGGGAGTCGACCTTGAACTTTATGTTCATGCCCATGCAAACGATGTAGATCTTATCATGGAAGCTTCTCCTAAAATTAATTGTCCCCTTGGTATAAGTTCTTATATTTGGGATTTGGTCTATTGCAAACGTGGTTCCGACCATATTGTTCTTCTTTGATCTCATTTCTCGAACGTTAAAGTACTGGTCTTCTGTAGATGAATACACATGTCCAAACTCTATTATGCCCTATCTTCGAGTATTACCCTCTAGTATCTCGAGGATATCATGCATTGCACTACATCTTACTCACTTCATGGGTTCTGGGTTGTTTGTCAACCGAGAACACTGATAGGTGAATCGATTCCACACTCTGATTCAATAACTCTTAAGTAATTTTCGATGCTTACGAGTATAATAATCCTTCAAGTCATTCCTAGCTTGATGGGCAATATCATTATCGTGCCATATTTTAACTATGCTATGTGGTCCTTCTTCCCGGAGCAAAATTTTTGACGATGAGCTAAGCTTACGTCAATCTTCCTCGTCATATCATTTCCCCTTGAACAACAAGCTTGATTTCAAGTTTGTGTAGTATCCGTGGCTTAAATAATCTCGTGCTTCATCCTCCCTTTGACTAGATTGTTGGGTTTCGTAGTAATTTCAAAAAAATTCCTACACACACGCAAGATCATGTGATGCGTAGCAACGAGAGGGGAGAGTGTTGTCTACGTACCCACGCAGACCGACTGCGGAAGCATTGACCAATGTAGAGGAAGTAGTCGTACGTCTTCACGATCCAACCGATCAAGTACCGAAACTACGGCACCTCCGAGTTCGAGCACACGTTCAGCTCGATGACGATCCCCGGACTCCGATCCAGCAAAGTGTCGGGGAAGAGTTCCGTCAGCACGACGGCGTGGTGACGATCTTGATGCACTACAGCAGGAGGTCTTCACCTAAACTCTGCTACAGTATTATCGAGGAATATGGTGGCTGGGGCACCACACACGGCTAAGGAATAGATCACGTGGATCAACTTGTGTGTTCTTGGGTGCCTCTACCTCAGTATATAAAGGACCAAAGGGGGGGAGGCTGGCCGGCCACAAGGGGTGCGCCAGGA
>NC_041384.1:731280114-731298859 GCF_002162155.2 Triticum dicoccoides | reverse complement strand
CCCCCCCCCCCCATCCAATCCTAGTTGGAATAGGATTCGCGGAGGGGGAAAAGAGAAGGAGGGGGCCGACCACCTCTCCTAGTCCTAATAGGACTAGGGAAAGGGGGAGGCGCGCAGCCCATGTAGGGCTGCCTCTTCTCTTTTCCACTAAGGCCCATCATGGCCCATTTAGCTCCCGGGGGGTTCTGGTAACCTTCCCGGTACTCCGGTAAAATCCCGATTTCACCCGGAACACTTCCGATATCCAAACATAGGCTTCCAATATATCAATATTTATGTCTCGACCATTTCGAGACTCCTCGTCATGTCCGTGATCATATCCGGGACTCCGAACAACCTTCGGTACATCAAAATGCATAAACTCATAATACAACTGTCATTATAACCTTAAGCGTGCGGACCCTACGGGTTCGAGAACAATGTAGACATGACCGAGACACGTTTCTGGTCAATAACCAATAGCGGGACCTGGATGCACATATTGGCTCCTACATATTCTATGAAGATCTTTATTGGTCAGACCGCATAACAACATACGTTGTTCCCTTTGTCATCGGTATGTTACTTGCCCGAGATTCGATCGTCGGTATTCCTATACCTAGTTCAATCTCGTTACCGGCAAGTCTCTTTACTCGTTCTGTAATAATCATCCCGCAACTAACTCATTTAGTTGCAATGCTTGCAAGGCTTAAGTGATGTGCATTACCGAGAGGGCCCAGAGATACCTCTAGGACAATTGGAGTGACAAAACCTAATCTTGAAATACGCCAACCCAACATGTACCTTTGGAGACACCTGTAGTACTCCTTTATAATCACCCAGTAACGTTGTGACGTTTGGTAGTACCCAAAGTGTTCCTCCGGTAAACGGGAGTTGCATAATCTCATAGTTATAGGAACATGTATAAGTCATGAAGAAAGCAATAGCAACATACTAAACGATCGGGTGCTAAGCTAATGGAATGGGTCATGTCAATCAGATCATTCTCTTAATGATGTGATCCCGTTAATCAAATAACAACTCATTGTTCATGGTTAGGAAACATAACCATCTTTGATTAACGAGCTAGTCAAGTAGAGGCATACTAGTGACACTTTGTTTGTCTATGTATTCACACATGTATTATGTTTCCCGTTAATACAATTCTAGAATGAATAATAAACATTTATCATGATTATAAGGAAATAAATAATAACTTTATTATTGCCTCTAGGGCATATTTCCTTTCAGTCTCCCACTTGCACTAGAGTCAATAATCTAGATTACACAGTAATGATTCTAACACCCATGGAGCCTTGGTGCTGATCATGTTTTGCTCGTGGAAGAGGTTTAGTCAACGGGTCTACAACATTCAGATCCGTATGTATCTTGCAAATCTCTATGTCTCCCACCTGGACTAGATCCCGGATGGAATTGAAGCGTCTCTTGATGTGTTTGGTTCTCTTGTGAAATTTGGATTCCTTTGCCAAGGCAATTGCACCAGTATTGTCACAAAAGATTTTCATTGGACCCGATGCACTAGGTATGACACCTAGATCGGATATGAACTCCTTCATCCAGACTCCTTCATTTGCTGCTTCCGAAGCAGCTATGTACTCCGCTTCACATGTAGATCCCGCTACAACACTTTGTTTAGAACTGCACCAACTGATAGCTCCACCGTTTAATGTAAACACGTATCCGGTTTGCGATTTAGAATCGTTCGGATCAGTGTCAAAGCTTGCATCAACGTAACCATTTACGACGAGCTCTTTGTCACCTCCATATACGAGAAGCATATCCTTAGTCCTTTTCAGGTATTTCTGGATGTTCTTGACCGCTGTCCAGTGATCCACTCCTGGATTACTTTGGTACCTCCCTGCTAGACTTATAGCAAGGCACACATCAGGTCTGGTACACAGCATTGCATACATGATAGATCCTATCGCTGATGCATAGGGAACATCTTTCATATACTCTCTATCTTCTGCAGTGGTCGGGCATTGAGTCTTACTCAATTTCACACCTTGTAACACAGGCAAGAATCCTTTCTTTGCTTGATCCATTTTGAACTTCAAAATTTTGTCAAGGTATGTTGTTTTTGAAAGTCCAATTAAGCGTCTTGATCTATCTCTATAGATCTTAATGCCTAATATGTAAGCAGCTTCACCGAGGTCTTTCATTGAAAAACTCTTATTCAAGTATCCCTTTATGCTATCCAGAAATTCTATATCATTTCCAATTAATAATATGTCATCCACATATAATATCAGAAATGCTACAGAGCTCCCACTCACTTTCTTGTAAATACAGGCTTCTCCAAAAGTCTGTATAAAACCAAATGCTTTGATCACACTATCAAAATGTTTATTCCAACTCCGAGAGGCTTGCACCAGTCCATAAATGGATCGCTGGAGCTTGCACACTTTGTTAGCTCCCTTTGGATCGACAAAACCTTCTGGTTGCATCATATACAACTCTTCTTCCAGAAATCCATTCAGGAATGCATTTTTGACATCCATCTGCCAAATTTCATAATCATAAAATGCGGCAATTGCGAACATGATTCGGACAGACTTAAGCATCGCTACGGGTGAGAAGGTCTCATCGTAGTCAATCCCTTGAACTTGCCGAAAACCTTTTGCGACAAGTCGAGCTTTGTAGACAGTAATATTACCGTCAGCGTCAGTCTTCTTCTTGAAGAGCCATTTATTCTCAATTGCTTGCCGATCATCGGGCAAGTCAACCAAAGTCCATACTTTGTTCTCATACATGGATCCCATCTCAGATTTCATGGCTTCAAGCCACTTTGCGGAATCTGGGCTCACCATTGCTTCTTCATAGTTCGTAGGTTCATCATGATCAAGCATCATGACTTCCAGAACGGGATTACCGTACCACTCTGGCGCAGATCCTACTCTGGTTGATCTACGAGGTTCAGTAGTATCTTGTTCTGAAGTCTCATGATCATTATCATTAACTTCCTCACTAACTAGTGTAGGTGTCACAAGAACAGTTTTCTGTGATGTACTACTTTCCTCCCACTCACTTCTTTCGAGAGAAGCTCCTTCTCTAGAAAGTTTCTGAATTTAGCAACAAAAGTCTTGCCTTCGGATCTGTGATAGAAGGTGTATCCAATAATTTCCTTTGGATATCCTATGAAGACACATTTCTCCGATTTGGGTTCGAGCTTATCAGGTTGAAACTTTTTCACATAAGCATCACAGCCCCAAACTTTTAGAAACGACAACTTTGGTTTCTTGCCAAACCACAGTTCATAAGGTGTCGTCTCAACGGATTTTGATGGTGCCCTATTTAACGTGAATGCAGCCGTCTCTAGAGTGTATCCCCAAAACGATAGCGGTAAATCAGTAAGAGACATCATAGATCGCACCATATCCAGTAAAGTACGATTACGACGTTCGGACACACCATTACGCTGAGGTGTTCCGGGTGGCGTGAGTTGCGAAACTATTCCACAATTTTTCTTCATTGGACCACATACATCTGTATGTATGATTTCCAACAAATCTGTTGCTCTCTCTGTAGTACCGGAGAACGGAGTTTTAGTCATCTTGCCAATGAGGCACGGTTCGCATGTACCAAGTGATTCATAATCAAGTGGTTCCAAAAGTCCATCAGTATGGAGTTTCTTCATGCGCTTTACACCGATATGACCTAAAGGGCAGTGCCACAAATAAGTTGCACTATCATTATCAACTCTGCATCTTTTGGCTTCAACATTATGAATATGTGTATTACTACTATCGAGATTCAATAAGAATAGTCCACTCTTCAAGGGTGCATGACCATAAATGATATTACTCATATAAATAGAACAACCATTATTCTCTGATTTAAATGAATAATCGTCTCGCATTAAACAAGATCCAGATATAATGTTCATGCTCAACGCTGGCACCAAATAACAATTATTTAGGTCTAATACTAATCCCGAAGGTAGATGTAGAGGTAGCGTGCCGACCGCGATCACATCGACTTTGGAACCGTTTCCCTCGCGCATCGTCACCTCGTCCTTAACCAATCTTCGCTTAATCCGTAGTCCCTGTTTCGAGTTGCAAATATTAGCAACAGAACCAGTATCAAATACCCAGGTGCTACTGCGAGCATTAGTAAGGTACACATCAATAACATGTATATCACATATACCTTTGTTCACCTTGCTATCCTTCTTATCCGCCAAATACTTGGGGCAGTTCCGCTTCCAGTGACCAGTCTGCTTGCAATAGAAGCACTCAGTTTCAGGCTTAGGTCCAGGTTTGGGTTTCTTCTCTTGAGTAGCAACTTGCTTGCCGTTCTTTTTGAAGTTCCCCTTTTTCTTCCCTTTGCCCTTTTTCTTGAAACTAGTGGTCTTGTTGACCATCAACACTTGATGCTCCTTCTTGATTTCTACCTCCGCAGCTTTCAGCATTGCGAAGAGCTCGGGAATAGTCTTGTTCATCCCTTGCATATTATAGTTCATCACGAAGCTCTTGTAGCTTGGTGGCAGTGATTGAAGAATTCTGTCAATGACACAATCATCTGGAAGATTAACTCCCAATTGAATCAAGTGATTATTATACCCAGACATTTTGAGTATATGCTCACTGACAGAACTGTTCTCCTCCATCTTGCAGCTATAGAACTTATTGGAGACTTCATATCTCTCAATTCGGGCATTTGCTTGAAATATTAACTTCAACTCCTGGAACATCTCATATGCTCCATGACGTTCAAAACGTCGTTGAAGTCCCGATTCTAAGCCGTAAAGCATGGCACACTGAACTATCGAGTAGTCATCAGCTTTGCTCTGCCAGACGTTCATAACATCCGGCGTTGCTCCTGCAGCAGGCCTGGCACCCAGTGGTGCTTCCAGGACGTAATTATTCTGTGCAGCAATGAGGATAATCCTCAAGTTACGGACCCAGTCCGTGTAATTGCTACCATCATCTTTCAACTTTGCTTTCTCAAGGAACGCATTAAAATTCAACGAAACAACAGCATGAGCCATCTATCTACAAGAAAACATAAGCAAGCAAGATACTAATCAGGTACTAAGTTTCATCATAAATTTAAGTTCAGTTAATCAAATTAATTAAAGAACTCCCACTTAGATAGACATCCCTCTAATCCTCTAAGTGATTACGTGATCCAAATCAACTAAACCATAACCGATCATCACGTGAGATGGAGTAGTTTTCAATGGTGAACATCATTATGTTGATCATATCTACTATATGATTCACGCTCGACCTTTCGGTCTACGTGTTCCGAGGCCATATATGTATATGCTTGGCTCGTCAAGTATAACCTGAGTATTCCGCGTGTGCAACTGTTTTGCACCCGTTGTATTTGAACGTAGAACCTATCACACCCGATCATCACGTGGTGTCTCAGCACGAAGAACTTTCGCAACGGTGCATACTCAGGGAGAACTCTTCTTGATAATTTAGTGAGAGATCATCTTATAATGCTACCGTCAATCAAACCAAGATAAGATGCATAAAAGGATAAACATCACATGCAATCAATATAAGTGATATGATATGGCCATCATCATCTTGTGCTTGTTATCTCCTTCTCCGAAGCACCGTCGTGATGACCATCGTCACCGGCGTGACACCTTGATCTCCATCGTAGCATGATTGTCGTCTCGCCAAGTTTATGCTTCTACGACTATCGCTACCGCTTAGTGATAAAAGTAAAGCATTACATCGCGATTGCATTGCATACAATAAAACGACAACCATATGGCTCCTGCCAGTTGCTGATAACTCGGTTACAAAACATGATCATCTCATACAATAAAATTCAGCATCATGCCTTGACCATATCACATCACAACATGCCCTCCAAAAACAAGTTAGACGTCCTCTACTTTGTTGTTGCAAGTTTTACGTGGCTGCTACGGGCTTAAGCAAGAACCAATCTCACCTACGCATCAAAACCACAACGATAGTTTGTCAAATAGACTCTGTTTTAACCTTCGCAAGGACCGGGCGTAGCCACACTTGGTTCAACTAAAGTTGGAGAGACTGTCGCCCGCAAGCCACCTATGTGCAAAGCACGTCGGGGGAACCGGTCTCGCGTAAGCGTACGCGTAATGTTGGTCCGGGTCGTCTCGTCCAACAATGCCGCCGAACCAAAGTATGACATGCTGGTAGGCAGTATGACTTATATCGCCCACAACTCACTTGTGTTCTACTCGTGCATATAACATCAACATAAATAACCTAGGCTCTGATGCCACTGTTGGGTTTCGTAGTAATTTCAAAAAATTTCCTACGCACACGCAAGATCATGTGATGCATAGCAACGAGAGGGGAGAGTGTTGTCTACGTACCCACGCAGACCGACTGCGGAAGCATTGACGCAACATAGAGGAAGTAGTCGTACGTCTTCACGATCCAACCAATCAAGTACCGAAACTACGACACCTCCGAGTTCGAGCACACGTTCAGCTCGATGACGATCCCCAGACTCCGATCCAGCAAAGTGTCGGGGACGCGTTCTGTCAGCACGACGGCGTGGTGACGATCTTGATGCACTACAGCAGTAGGGCTTCACCTAAACTCCGCTACAGTATTATTGAGGAATATGGTGGCTGGGGCACCGCACACGGCTAAGGAATAGATCACGTGGATCAACTTGTGTGTTCTAGGGTGCCTCTACCTCAGTATATAAAGGACCAAAGGGGGGAGGCGGGCCGGCCACAAGGGGTGCGCCAGGAGAGTCCTACTCCCTCTGGGAGTAGGATTCCCCCCCCCCCCCCACAATCCTAGTTGGAATAGGATTCGCGGAGGGGGAAAAGAGAAGGAGGGGGCCGGCCACCTCTCCTAGTCCTAATAGGACTAGGGAAAGGGGGAGGCGCGCAGCCCATGTAGGGCTGCCTCTTCTCTTTTCCACTAAGGCCCATCATGGCCCATTTAGCTCCCGGGGGGTTCCGGTAACCTTCCCGGTACTCCGGTAAAATCCCGATTTCACCCGGAACACTTCCGATATCCAAACATAGGCTTCCAATATATCAATATTTATGTCTCGACCATTTCGAGATTCCTCGTCATGTCCGTGATCATATTCGGGACTCCGAACAACCTTCGGTACATCAAAATGCATAAACTCATAATATAACTGTCATTGTAACCTTAAGCGTGCGGACCCTACGGGTTCGAGAACAATGTAGACATGACCGAGACACGTTTCCGGTCAATAACCAATAGCGGGACCTGGATGCCCATATTGGCTCCTAGATATTCTACGAAGATCTTTATCGGTTAGACCGGATAACAACATACGTTGTTCCCTTTGTCATCGGTATGTTACTTTCCCGAGATTCGATCGTCGGTATTCCTATACCTAGTTCAATCTCGTTACCGGCAAGTCTCTTTACTCTATCTGTAATACATCATCCCACAACTAACTCATTTAGTTGCAATGCTTGCAAGGCTTAAGTGATGTGCATTACCGAGAGGGCCCAGAGATACCTCTCGGACAATTGGAGTGACAAAACCTAATCTCGAAATACGCCAACCCAACATGTACCTTTGGAGACACCTGTAGTACTCCTTTATAATCACCCAGTAACGTTGTGACGTTTGGTAGTACCCAAAGTGTTCCTCCGGTAAACGGGAGTTGCATAATCTCATAGTTATAGGAACATGTATAAGTCATGAAGAAAGCAATAGCAACATACTAAACGATTGGGTGCTAAGCTAATGGAATGGGTCATGTCAATCAGATCATTCTCTTAATGATGTGATCCCGTTAATCAAATAACAACTCATTGTTCATGGTTAGGAAACATAACCATCTTTGATTAACGAGCTAGTCAAGTAGAGGCATACTAGTGACACTTTGTTTGTCTATGTATTCACACATGTATTATGTTTCCGGTTAATACAATTCTAGCATGAATAATAAACATTTATCATGATTATAAGGAAATAAATAATAACTTTATTATTGCCTCTAGGGCATATTTCCTTTCAGTCTCCCACTTGCACTAGAGTCAATAATCTAGATTACATAGTAATGATTCTAACACCCATGGAGCCTTGGTGTTGATCATGTTTTGCTCGTGGAAGAGGTTTAGTCAACGGGTCTGCAACATTCAGATCCGTATGTATCTTGCAAATCTCTATGTCTCCCACCTGGACTAGATCCCGTATGGAATTGAAGCGTCTCTTGATGTGTTTGGTTCTCTTGTGAAATCTGGATTCCTTTGCCAAGGCAATTGCACCAGTATTGTCACAAAAGATTTTCATTGGACCCGATGCACTAGGTATGACACCTAGATCGGATATGAACTCCTTCATCCAGACTCCTTCATTTGCTGCTTCCGAAGCAGCTATGTACTCCGCTTCACATGTAGATCCCGCTACAACGCTTTGTTTAGAACTGCACCAACTGACAGCTCCACCGTTTAATGTAAACACGTATACGGTTTGCGATTTAGAATCGTCCGGGCAGTGTCAAAGCTTGCATCAACGTAACCATTTACGACGAGCTCTTTGTCACCTCCATATACGAGAAGCATATCCCTAGTCCTTTTCAGGTATTTCAGGATGTTCTTGACCGCTGTCCAGTGATCCACTCCTGGATTACTTTGGTACCTCCCTGCTAGACTTATAGCAAGGCACACATCAGGTCTGGTACACAGCATTGCATACATGATAGATCCTATCGCTGATGCATAGGGAACATCTTTCATATTCTCTCTATCTTCTGTAGTGGTCGGGCATTGAGTCTTACTCAATTTCACACCTTGTAACATAGGCAAGAATCCTTTCTTTGCTTGATCCATTTTGAACTTCAAAATTTTGTCAAGGTATGCTGTTTGTGAAAGTCCAATTAAGCGTCTTGATCTATCTCTATAGATCTTAATGCCTAATATGTAAGCAGCTTCACCGAGGTCTTTCATTGAAAAACTCTTATTCAAGTATCCCTTTATGCTATCCAGAAATTCTATATCATTTCCAATTAATAATATGTCATCCACATATAATATCAGAAATGCTACAGAGCTCCCACTCACTTTCTTGTAAATACAGGCTTCTCCAAAATTCTGTATAAAACCAAATGCTTTGATCACACTATCAAAACGTTTATTCCAACTCCGAGAGGCTTGCACCAGTCCATAAATGGATCGCTGGAGCTTGCACACTTTGCTAGCTCCCTTTGGATTGACAAAACCTTCTGGTTGCATCATATACAACTCTTCTTCCAGAAATCCATTCAGAAATGCAGTTTTGACATCCATCTGCCAAATTACATAATCATAAAATGCGGCAATTGCGAACATGATTCAGACAGACTTAAGCATCGCTACGGGTGAGAAGGTCTCATCGTAGTCAATCCCTTGAACTTGCCGAAAACCTTTTGCGACAAGTCGAGCTTTGTAGACAGTAATATTACCATCAGCATCAGTCTTCTTCTTGAAGATCCATTTATTCTCAATTGCTTGCCGATCATCGGGCAAGTCAACCAAAGTCCATACTTTGTTCTCATACATGGATCCCATCTCAGATTTCATGGCTTCAAGCCACTTTGCGGAATCTGGGTTCACCATTGCTTCTTCATAGTTTGTAGGTTCATCATGATCAAGCATCAAGACTTCCAGAACGGGATTACCGTACCACTCTGGCACGGATCTTACTCTGGTTCATCTACGAGGTTCAGTAGTATCTTGTTCTGATGTCTCATGATCATTATCATTAACTTCCTCACTAACTGGTGTAGGTGTCACAGGAACAGTTTTCTGTGATGTACTACTTTCCAATAAGGGAGCAGGTACAGTTACCTCGTCAAGTTCTACTTTCCTCCCACTCACTTCTTTCGAGAGAAACTCCTTCTCTAGAAAGTTTCCGAATTTAGCAACAAAAGTCTTGCCTTCGGATCTGTGATAGAAGGTGTATCCAATAATTTCCTTTGGATATCCTATGAAGACAGATTTCTCCGATTTGGGTTCGAGCTTATCAGGTTGAAGCTTTTTCACATAAGCATCACATCCCCAAACTTTTAGAAACGAAAACTTTGGTTTCTTGCCAAACCACGGTTCATAAGGTGTCGTCTCAACGGATTTTGATGGTGCCCTATTTAACGTGAATGCGGCCGTCTCTAGAGCGTATCCCCAAAACGATAGCGGTAAATCAGTAAGAGACATCATAGATCGCACCATATCCAGTAAAGTGCGATTACGACGTTCGGACACACCATTACACTGAGGTGTTCAGGGTGGCGTGAGTTGCGAAACTATTCCCAATTTTTCAAATGTACACCAAACTCGTAACTCAAATATTCTCCTCCACGATCAGATCGCAGAAACTTTATTTTCTTGTTACGATGATTTTCAACTTCACTCTGAAATTCCTTGAACTTTTCAAATGTTTCAGACTTCTGTTTCATTAAGTAGATATACCCATATCTGCTTAAATCATCTGTGAAGGTGAGAAAATAATGATATCCGCCACGAGCCTCAATATCCATCGGGCCACATACATCTGTATGTATGATTTCCAACAAATCTGTTGCTCTCTCCATAGTACCGGAGAACGGTGTTTTAGTCATCTTGCCCATGAGGCACGGTTCGCAAGTACCAAGTGATTCATAATCAAGTGGTTCCAAAAGTCCATCAGTATGGAGTTTCTTCATGCGCTTTACACCGATATGACCTAAACGGCAGCGCCACAAATAAGTTGCACTATCATTATCAACTCTGCATCTTTTGGCTTCAACATTATGAATATGTGCATTACTACTATCAAGATTCAATAAGAATAGACCACTCTTCAAGGGTGCATGACCATAAATGATATTACTCATATAAATAGAACAACCATTATTCTCTGATTTAAATGAATAACCGTCTCGCATTAAACAAGATCCAGATATAATGTTCATGCTCAACGTTGGCACCAAATAACAATTATTTAGGTCTAATACTAATCCCGAAGGTAGATGTAGAGGTAGCGTGCCGACCGCGATCACATCGACTTTGGAACCGTTTCCCTCGCGCATCGTCACCTCGTCCTTAACCAATCTTCGCTTAATCCGTAGTCCCTGTTTCGAGTTGCAAATATTAGCAACAGAACCAGTATCAAATACCCAGGTGCTACTGCGAGCATTAGTAAGGTACACATCAATAACATGTATATCACATATACCTTTGTTCACCTTGCCATCCTTCTTATCCGCCAAATACTTGGGGCAGTTCCGCTTCCAGTGACCAGTCTGCTTGCAATAGAAGCACTCAGTTTCAGGCTTAGGTCGAGGTTTGGGTTTCTTCTCTTGAGTAGCAACTTGCTTGCCGTTCTTTTTGAAGTTCCCCTTTTTCTTCCCTTTGCCCTTTTTCTTGAAACTAGTGGTCTTGTTGACCATCAACACTTGATGCTCCTTCTTGATTTCTACCTCCGCAGCTTTCAGCATTGCGAAGAGCTCGGGAATAGTCTTGTTCATCCCTTGCATATTATAGTTCATCACGAAGCTCTTGTAGCTTGGTGGCAGTGATTGAAGAATTCTGTAAATGACGCAATCATCTGGAAGATTAACTCCCAATTGAATCAAGTGATTATTATGCCCAGACATTTTGAGTATATGCTCACTGACAGAACTGTTCTCCTCCATCTTGCAGCTATAGAACTTATTGGAGACTTCATATCTCTCAATCCGGGCATTTGCTTGAAATATTAACTTCAACTCCTGGAACATCTCATATGCTCCATGACGTTCAAAACGTCGTTGAAGTCCCGATTCTAAGCCATAAAGCATGGCACACTGAACTATCGAGTAGTCATCAGCTTTGCTCTGCCAGACGTTCATAACATCCGGCGTTGCTCCTGCAGCAGGCCTGGCACCCAGCGGTGCTTCCAGGACGTAATTCTTCTGTGCAGCAATGAGGATAATCCTCAAGTTACGGACCCAGTCCGTGTAATTGCTACCATCATCTTTCAACTTTGCTTTCTCAAGGAACGCATTAAAATTCAACGGAACAACACCACGAGCCATCTATCTACAACCAAACATAAACAAGCAAGATACTAATCAGGTACTAAGTTTCATGATAAATTTAAGTTCAGTTAATCAAATTAATTAAAGAACTCCCACTTAGATAGACATCCCTCTAATCCTCTAAGTGATTACGTGATCCAAATCAACTAAACCATAACCGATCATCACATGAGATGGAGTAGTTTTCAATGGTGAACATCGTTATGTTGATCATATCTACTATATGATTCACGCTCGACCTTTCGGTCTCCGTGTTCCGAGGCCATATCTGTATATGCTTGGCTCGTCAAGTATAACCTGAGTATTCCGCGTGTGCAACTGTTTTGCACCCGTTGTATTTGAACGTAGAACCTATCACACCCGATCATCACGTGGTGTCTCAGCACGAAGAACTTTCGCAACGGTGCATACTCAGGGAGAACATTTCTTGATAATTTAGTGAGAGATCATCTTATAATGCTACCGTCAATCAAAGCAAGATAAGATGCATAAAAGGATAAACATCACATGCAATCAATATAAGTGATATGATATGGCCATCATCATCTTGTGCTTGTGATCTCCTTCTCCGAAGCACCGTCGTGATCACCATCGTCACTGGCGTGACACCTTGATCTCCATCGTAGCATCGTTGTCGTCTCGCCAAGTTTATGCTTCTACGACTATCGCTACCGCTTAGTGATAAAAGTAAAGCATTACATCGCGATTGCATTGCATACAATAAAACGACAACCATATGGCTCCTGCCAGTTGCCGATAACTCGGTTACAAAACATGATCATCTCATACAATAAAATTCAGCATCATGCCTTGACCATATCACATCACAACATGCCCTGCAAAAACAAGTTAGAGGTCCTCTACTTTGTTGTTGCAAGTTTTACGTGGCTGCTACGGGCTTAAGCAAGAACCAATCTCACCTACGCATCAAAACCACAACGATAGTTTGTCAAATAGACTCTGTTTTAACCTTCGCAAGGACCGGGCGTAGCCACACTTGGTTCAACTAAAGTTGGAGAGACTGTCGCCCGCAAGCCACCTATGTGCAAAGCACGTCGGGGGAACCGGTCTCGCGTAAGCGTACGCGTAATGTTGGTCCGGGTCGTCTCGTTCAACAATGCCGCCAAACCAAAGTATGACATGCTGGTAGGCAGTATGACTTATATAGCCCACAACTCACTTGTGTTCTACTCGTGCATATAACATCAACATAAATAACCTAGGCTCTGATGCCACTGTTGGGTTTCGTAGTAATTTCAAAAAATTTCCTACGCACACGCAAGATCATGTGATGCATAGCAACGAGAGGGGAGAGTGTTGTCTACGTACCCACGCAGACCGACTGCGGAAGCGTTGACGCAACGTAGAGGAAGTAGTCGTACGTCTTCACGATCCAACCGATCAAGTACCGAAACTACGGCACCTCCGAGTTCGAGCACAGGTTCAACTCGATGATGATCCCCGGACTCCGATCCATCAAAGTGTCGGGGAAGAGTTCCGTCAGCACGACGGCGTGGTGACGATCTTGATGCACTACAGCAGCAGGGCTTCACCTAAACTCCGCTACAGTATTACCGAGGAATATGGTGGCTGGGGCACCGCACACGGCTAAGGAATAGATCACGTTGATCAAGTTGTGTGTTCTAGGGTACCTCTACCTCAGTATATAAAGGACCAAAGGGGGGAGGCTGGCCGGCCACAAGGGGTGCGCCAGGAGAGTCCTACTCCCTCTGGGAGTAGGATTCCCCTCCTCCCAATCCTAGTTGGAGTAGGATTCGCGAAGGGGGAAAAGAGAAGGAGGGGGCCGGCCACCTCTCCTAGTCCTAATAGGACTAGGAAAAGGGGGAGGCGCGCAGCCCATGTAGGGCTGCCTCTTGTATTTTCCACTAAGGCCCATCATGGCCCATTTAGCTCCTGGGGGGTTCCGGTAACCTTCCCGGTACTACGGTAAAATCCCGATTTCACCCGGAACACTTCCGATATCCAAACATAGGCTTCCAATATATCAATCTTTATGTCTCGACCATTTCGAGATTCCTCGTCATGTCCGTGATCATATACGGGACTCTGAACAACCTTCGGTACATCAAAATGCATAAACTCATAATATAACTGTCATTGTAACCTTAAGCGTGCGGACCCTACGGGTTCGAGAACAATGTAGACATGACCGAGACACGTTTCCGGTCAATAACCAATAGCGGGACCTGGATGCCCATATTGGCTCCTACATATTCTACGAAGATCTTTATCGGTTAGACCGCATAACAACATACGTTGTTCCCTTTGTCATCGGTATGTTACTTGCCCGAGATTCGATCGTCGGTATTCCTATACCTAGTTCAATCTCGTTACCGGCAAGTCTCTTTACTCGTTCTGTAATACATCATCCCGCAACTAACTCATTTAGTTGCAATGCTTGCAAGGCTTAAGTGATGTGCATTACCGAGAGGGCCCAGAGATACCTCTCGGACAATTGGAGTGACAAAACCTAATCTCGAAATACGCCAACCCAACATGTACCTTTGGAGACACCTGTAGTACTCCTTTATAATCACCCAGTAACGCTGTGACGTTTGGTAGTACCCAAAGTGTTCCTCCGGTAAACGGGAGTTGCATAATCTCATAGTTATAGGAACATGTATAAGTCATGAAGAAAGCAATAGCAACATACTAAACGATTGGGTGCTAAGCTAATGGAATGGGTCATGTCAATCAGATCATTCTCTTAATGATGTGATCCCGTTAATCAAATAACAACTCATTGTTCATGGTTAGGAAACATAACCATCTTTGATTAACGAGCTAGTCAAGTAGAGGCATACTAGTGACACTTTGTTTGTCTATGTATTCACACATGTATTATGTTTCCGGTTAATACAATTCTAGCATGAATAATAAACATTTATCATGATTATAATGAAATAAATAATAACTTTATTATTGCCTCTAGGGCATATTTCCTTTCATAGATGTCATCACCGATCGATTTCTTCTTCTTCAAATCCCTCGATAAATGTGTCGTGATCACCAACACTTTTTTGTCTCCCTCGGAAATGTCCATTGAATTCATGGCTAGAAATACCATCCCTGCCCCTCGATGATTTGTGATATCATCGATGACATCCTTGTCTTTCTGCCAACACAGACCTAGTTGTGTTTGGTTAATCCTTACGTTGCGAGATAATCTTGGAAGTGTTCCTTTTTATCTCTTGTGATCTTTTGATCCAACCCTTACTTGAAACACCATGTTATCGCTACCTTGGGGTATGACTATGGTATTCTGAATATCATTGAGAATAGTGGAAGCGCAATGGTACATGATTATTGATCAATTATCCAAACACCATTGTATGGGTAATATCATGATTCTCCCCTCATCCCTTTATCTAAATGCTTTTGAACTTGCTGTCCTATCATGTATACCATGCTCCACTTTTCCTTGGGAAGGATATACTTCCAATTCTTGAGGGTAAACAAATTTTTCTTTCCGTTGTTTTGTTTACTCTGAAGATTTCGTTTCCCTCTCCATTGGTAGGTTTAACGTTTCTTGTGATTTATGAGACTAAGCAGTAATAGTTCCCTACTTATGTAAACACCTCGGTGTAATTTGTTAGTAAGACCATGTTATTATTGCTGTTGATATTCCAATAGCTACCGATGGATAAGAACTTTGCCTATTGGTCTGCCTCTTTTTAATGAGCAGGAAAACAGTTCTCTTTGTCCCTCGCCCTTGGTACCAATGTTGTTGCCAACATAACTGACAGGCTATCCTCTGACATGCCTTGCTACCATGACCATGCAATATGTCAGCATCCTTCCTACTTTTGAACCACATGGTGGGCCCATAACCCACAGTTCCATAGGATCAAAACCTGACTCTCCTATACATCCTTGATTCCGAAGTATACTTTCCACTTGCCTTCGTTTGTAATTCATGAGCCACCCTCCTAGAGATGACCTATTCTAGTATCAGACACAATACTTTTTTCGCTGCTATGAACCCTCTTCACACTCTACTTCAGGTATCGAACGATTGGTTACCCGTTTGAAACTTTCGTACCCCCTATAATGCTCTTGAGGTGTTTCATGGAAACAACTCGAGAGACACTTTATGCTTCTTCCCCTGGGTTAATCATCCGATGCACAATCTTCTTATAACCCGTCCTTACAGAGTTTACCCTCTCATCCTTTCGTAAGTATGGTAAAGATCCTGAAGAGAGGACGGTGACTTCATCATGATGCCCTGATGGAGCAAAATGAAGGCATCAACGAAAGGGATCAACTTCTTCGAGAAAGGAAACCAAGACCGTGAAGACTCGTTAGAATTTCGTAACCAACTCTGTCCCCCTCACACCACCCCTTAAATCTCGGTACGAGATTTCTTGTAGTGGAGAAGATTTGTAACACCCCCAGTGTCATGCTACAGTAACCCTCTATGATTAAGCTAATCATTTTTCCAAACAATGCTTAATCACCTTTGTTCAATATCCCATTTGAAATTCCAGTCAATTAAAATTCAAGTGAAGTTTGAAGTTGCTAAAAAGTTGCTGGAAAAATGTTCATCATTTGTCAAAAATTCCATAACAATTATTTGTTAAGGAACACAACATCACTTTTGTGCAAAGATGAGCATTAGTAATTATAACAGCACCAATTCTGTATTTTTAAATGCTATCCTATTATGAAAAATACCAGAAGAATTCTCCTGGTCTCCAAAATATTTATGGCACTGTCTATAATCACCAGGGATTTAATGGGACACCTCCAATATTTTTCCTAAGTGAAATAGTTGACCAAATAATTCCCTTTCTATGTCTGTTAAGTAAACAAAATATTTTATTAAAAACAAAAGAAAAGGGAAAAGCAGAGCGGAGAGAGAGAAAGCCCCTGCCCCACTGGGCCAAACGGCCCAGCCGGTCGTCGGCACATCCTAGCCGGCCCACTTCCCCTCCCCAGTCATCTTCCCCTTCCTCCTGTTCGACCGACCCGCGTGAGTGGTCGCCGTCGAAACCGCTCATCGCCCTGCGCCTCGCCGACGAGGGGATAAGGATCCCCTCCCTCCTCGTCGCATCGATCCTCTCTCCCCACCTCACCACTTGCGCCTATCCCTCGCCCGCTCTCCCCTTCCCCCCTCTCCCACTCCTTCGCTTTGGAGAGGAGGCCGACGCGGTCGCCGCTGTGCCTCGCCCGTCCTCGTGGCCACCGAGCCCCGTTCTCCTCGCCATCGTGCCCATCGTCTCCGCCGTAGTCGTCTACCGCATCCCCGTCTGTGAGCGCGAGCCGGGAGCCACTGCGGGGAGCGGATCGAGCCGCCCCCTTTTGCCTATGTCGCCGGCGAACTCTGTTGTCTCCGGCAACTGCTGCTGCTACTAAACCTTTCACCGGCCTCAATGTGCCGCTCGGTGAGCTCCTCTCCCTCCTACTCCTCCCCGTTTGCTCCCTCGCGTGCCCTAGCTAGTTGCCGCTGAAGCACCCAAATGCAGCGCCATGGAGATCGTTGCTGACGAGTCTCCGGTGACCAAATGGTCATGGGCTAGTGCCGGTTGCACTCACGTTCCCTGTAGATCCTCCCCAGCCTCTCCATTTTCTTGCTAGCTCGCCGTAGCACCGTTTTCTTCGAGCTCCCGTAGGGACCGCCTCCTCCGCTAATCGCCGGCGCTGAATGCGGCCAAGCCTGGCCGTGCCACCACCCCAAACGAAGCGCCGTCGAGTGCCGTTCGAACGGACCTAGCCGTGCGCCGAACGGCGCCATAAATGCTATCCCGACGCGGCCCGAGCTGCTCCGCCGCGTTTAGGTGTTGCTGGCAGCGAGACGCTAGCCGCTGCCGATGTGGCACACCTGGGCCACCCCTTGGTCACTGCCAGCGGGCTCCGCAGGCTCCGTTGACTGAGTTGACCGAGTCAACGTGCTAACTGGGCAACCCAGTGCCACTGACATGTGGACCCCGTGCTAATCAAATAGGTTTTAAAATAAATAAAACATTAATTAATCAATTAATTAATTAGTAATTAGTTAGTCACTGACACTCGGGCCCACCCCTCTAATTAGCCTGGTAGTTTAGTAAATTACTATTAGACTAACATAGGCTGACATGTGGGTCCCATTGGACCCATTGGTCAGGTTTGACCCTGGTCAGCGAGTCTGTTGACTGCTAACGTCATCCCCATGCAATGCTGACGTCATAATGAATTTTTGTTAATTTAATTAATTTCAGAAAACTTTTAAAACTTTAGAAAATCATAGTAATTAAACCGTTGCTCGGATAAAAATGTTTTCTACATGAAAGTTGCTTAGAAAAATCCAACGAATCCGAATACGCGGTCCGTTCATCTGTCGCATGCCCCTAGCATGATGAACATGAACCGTCCCCTCTCTTTCACCTGTCTGGAATCTCTACTACTAAAGGAGGATCGAACGTCGTGATGATTCGACCTCTCCCCTCGTTCGATCGATCCCCACGCACAGAAAAATTGAGGAGAAACCCCTCGAGACGGAAAAACTATCACGACCTCCACTTCTCCCACGACCTGCCAGTCTCATCTCTCATCTCCTGATCTCTCCCGGCTCCCGCGACCACCCGAGCACACTCCCTCTCCACCTCTTCTCCCTACTACCTCCACTACCACCACCCCCATCCGTGAAACCGCCGTGCATCTGTTCCGCGCATCCGGCTACGCGCCGCCGGCCAGGGAAGCCGAAAAGAGGAACTACTGGCACCTCCGGCGGTATCCTTCCTCGGCCAGGTAGGAACCTCCA
>NC_041384.1:731159717-731279899 GCF_002162155.2 Triticum dicoccoides | reverse complement strand
CGCCGAGAACTGGTCCAGCACCATTGTCTCACATAAGGACGGCCTGTCTCTTCCTCCTCCCCGCTCAAATTTTTATGGCAGCTGCCTAGGAGCTTCTTCTTCCTTTATCTTGATTTGTTACTCACAACCCTGGTACAAATCTTTAGTTTTATCCTATATTTCAATCGACTGGTTTTGATTGGTGCTACTGCTAAGACGAATTTTATGGCCATGTCCGATGGAAGGCACGAATGTAGGCCTCCTCGGAGGCTCGGACTCGTATCTCGTGTCCATCAGTCACAACCATGAGTGGACGAGCTGGTGGTAGGAAGCAATAGAGGGGGTGGGCATGGCGGCAAGGTCAGCGGGGAGACCCCATCGCACGCGCCCCAGCGGAAGCAGCAGGGGAGGGTGCCATTGGCGAGACAGGTAAGCCACTCCCCGCTTCTTCCTTTCTTCAGTTTCCATTTTCTCGTCCGCGTAGCCTCGCCGGCGATCCAGGTGTTCCGTCTAATCCCTGGTTAGCTTCCCACTTCAATGCGCCCTATATGATTCCCCATTGGCTTCCTCATGCAGGAATTTATTTTATGTGTTATTCAATTTAGTTCTTGCGCCCCTATATATGATTTGTTTTGGTGATTATACAGTACTAAACTTTCGATCAACGATGGAACATGAGTTATACTTCAAGGATTCAAGTTCGAGACTTGTGGCTTTATGTGTTCTTTTTTTGTGTGGAAGTGGGGGTGTCTCGGCGGCATGAGACTGATTTTTTGTGTGTGTGGATTGACTCCTAATTTGTGTTGGATGTTCTGGTCTGCTAGCCTGGGAGTGGTGCAGTGGATTTGTAGGTAGATTTTTTTGGGATTCGAGCATCAAGAGCGAAGGGTTCAGTACTTAATTCGTTAGGATTCAGAATCTCAGTATACATTTGTTATGAGGAATTATTCAGTCTTTTCTGGACACACTCTTAAGCTACTTGTGTTTTTTCATTGATCTTTTCACATTACAAACCAGTTGATCCTTTTGTTGCTAGCTCTCCTCCCCCCCACCACACACACACCCCTATATCTTCACTCATTTTCGTATGTCAGTCTTCAGTAGTGGGAACCAAATGAGGTTTTAAATCAGATAAGTTTTGTCAGTCTTGTTTTTGTCAGTGTTCTTTGTGTTAAATACTTCAGAGTAGGTCCGTGTTCAGTTTTCATTAGCGAAACTGGTAATGAAAAAGCATGGACGGCCTTTCTTATAAAGCGGTTGGTTACTAGGCTGGGTACGAGATTCCCGGGCTGGATTTAGACGTCGTGCGCGAATTGTCAAAGATGTGTCGTCCGTATAGCATGGTTTTTTCATTAAAGGTAGTAACCAAGGCCTCTACATTCTGTAGTGGTTTCTTTCTTTTTCAGCTTTATAGCATTCCCTCTGTCGTATTTCATGCTTATATTTCCATTTTATTTCTCAAGCCTCTGTTTTAGGCTTTTAGCAAGGCTCAACTTAAGGTACTAATGAAGATATCTTCACTCCTTCACTATATTCTGCAGTCAGCAGCCCTTCATTTCATTTTTATCCTAATTGGCCGAATCGTCAAATGGACTTGCAAAACTAAGTTGTATGAGCATTGAACTAACCAAGCTGCTCGTGGATGAGGGAGACATAGTAAGAGGGGTTCGGTTCACCATTGGACAACCTGCAGACATGGTCAGTGCACTAGACAGAAACATTCAACCTAGACCCAAATCAAAATTACTTGACTGATAGTTAGGCACTCCCTAAATATTTTTTCGTCCAGATAACGTGCACCATTGATGGTGGCACAGCGACCTATGTTGTGGTCACCGGCGCTCTCATTGTGACCTCAGCCCAAGGTTTGTCGGTGAAGCTAGCATGCGCCGTCCTCCTCAAGCCTCACTAACAAGGGCGCCACCATTTCTCATGCCTCTCTCCTTGACCATCTGATTAGTTACTCTCTTACTCGGTTAATAATCACCCCCACCACAAAACCCTCTGTTTGATCTATTCTTTTCAGAATTTCATGTGTACATCGGCAATATCACATTTGCAATGGAGTAATGGCAAGATCTAATGCCATTAGAAATTCAAACATGACAAGCCCTACAGGAGTAAATTAATTTTCGAGAAGGTGACGTAGTCACATCTGTAGGCAACAGCAGCATTTTTTGTCTATGCTTATTTCTGAAAAATGCACTGATTGGTGAATACTTTGTATATTTGTGAAGTAATGTTCATTGGGAAAGAAATTATGCATGAGCTAGACCTTGGGGTCACTTGAATCAATTAAAACACGCATGAGTTTTATTGGAGGTATTAAAACTTAATTCATGTTTTCATCTATGTTGACCTGGTCGAACTTGAGTATGACCAGCTTAATTTGCTGTCTCTTGTTTTTTAAACATGAAAGTCCAACAACATGTAGGTGATTATTTTGCCTTGCCTACAGTTTTCTAAAGGAGGTGAGGAACTGTACTGTTTGTTAGTTATTTCCTAGAAGCAAAGTCAGCTGGGATTCTATAAAGCTTGAAAATGCATTAGAATAAACATTATGCTCTAGCACTATCAAGGGAAGTCATCACATTATGAAGAGAACATGGAAAGCGAATTTGGGGTTTGCAGTCATCTATGTTGTTCATCCAATCTTCTAATTTTCAGATGTTTGACACTTTATCTTCACGCAATTATTTATTACAGGACAGTACAAAATTCACATCCAATTGATAGATATACTGCTGGTTCTTCATCTGATTGCCTTGCCTAAAGTTTTATAAAGGAAATGGGGAACTATACTATTTATGAACCCTGTTACCGCTAAGATCCTTGTACTGGTAGTTTGTGCTATAAAGAAAGAAGCGTCACTTTGGGCTACTACGGGTGCTCACGAGAGTAATCCGTTCGTGTTGTGTCGCTGTGGTGGTGTGTGTCTTACTACAAACTCTTCTTCTTAATCAATGAAATGGCAAATCTTTTGCCTTGCTTCAACAAAAGTAGATCTTTGTACTGAGGTAGCTTTTGTATTGCCCCTTCTTTTTTCTTTTACTTGTCTATATGCAGCTATTTTTTGCGACAATCTATATATGCAGTTAGAGTTGAGAAAATGGGATATCTTTGTTTTAGAAAAAAGTTGAAAGATCTTTATTATTTGGGTATCAAATTATTCCCGCTCTGCAGAATCACGCCTTCTCTTTAAAGACGTGATATTCGAATTTTGATTTTTGCCAGTACTGCATGTTTGCCTGTACTGCGTCCATGTCTGCTTCCGATGGGTGCCCCACCTGCAGACATCCTCTCAGTCGTCTCTATGGGTACTCTGTCCTTGAGGCGCCTGATCTCATTGACCTCTTAATTCCTGAAGGAATCGACAAACATCTCTACTGGCTGCTATTTCCAAACGTATTTTTTGGAGATCTAACAATGTGCATGTTTATTATGAAAAGGAAATAAATAAAATATTAATAAACAATATCAAAAAGAGAATGATTCTAAAGTAATTGAGAAGGGCATGTGGGGTGTGTGAGGACTATGATTTAATTTTATTTCATCGTGAAGATCAGTTGAGTGCCATGATGCAGCAACAGGTGTGGCTTGGGGAGTACAAAGGTAATTATTCCACATGTGAAGAAAATTCAAATTGTCGATCCATAGAAACACAAGGATATATAGCTAGCTCCACCTATACTCTTTATGACATAGCTAATGGGGGGCGTGCATTTTGTAGTTGTGTCATGCCATCTGGTGTGAGAGGTCTGCATGATGAAAATGGCATCAGTGAGAATATGGCGAGCGTTCGTAACGGGGAAAGGGCTGCAGGTGTGCGACTAGGGGTTGTAGATATGATGGCGGGTTCATCACATCCGCGGGGAGAAGCGGCTCGGTGTGCTCGCATAGAGGAAAAAGTACATATCGTTCCGTGGCAATGCACGGGCACTCAGCTAGTCCGCCTAACGTCGGGAATTTATCCTCGGATGTTTACCCTCTCCGTCTGCAACGTGTAGTACTGCATTTGAATACCCCTAGTTCTGCAAGTCATCATGTCATGCTTAGTGTTGCATCTGTTTTCTTATATTTACTGTTTCTTCCCCCTCTTCTCTCCGGTAGACCCCGAGACCGATAATGCCCCTGTGATCGACTACGTCGATGACACTTCTTCTTTTTCAACAGATCTTCCAGGCAAGCAAACCCCCCTTGAGAATTTTGATATCGCCCATTTCTTACCCTCTCATGCTTGCATTAGAAATGCTACTGCTTTCTGTATGATCCTACTCTGATGCATATCAAGTTTTTGTTACCTGCTTTCATACCTTACCTGCTTATTCTAAACTGCTTGGTATAGGTTGGTCAGAAATCCATCAGTGACCCCCACCTTGTCGCAGTTGCCGCGCTTTATGTTCGATGACTCGATCAACGTGATCAACGTCCAGGCCCCGACACCGCACATCACCCCCCTTAGTTGTACGACTCTACAAAGTTACTATCGAGTGCCGAGGGTGGTACCTCGACAGCACTTCTGATGTTAACCCTGTAGTGTAGCTATTTGGTCGTGGTCATCGAGGGTGATTCCTCCTTAACCACTTCCGATACAAGTCTGTTGTGCAACCCCTCAAGTGTGAACCTCGAGGGTGGTTCCACCTACGTTCACCTTTATGATTACATCGAGTGGAATCTGCCAAGGGTGTTTCCTCGGGGTTTTCTCTTGGTGTTTGGACACACGGATACTTGGACTTTACAACTGTTACTTGGAAAGGTGGGTTGACCCTGAGGGGTACCCGCGAGTGATGTAGAGACGGGTTGACCTGGAGGGTACCCGCAAGTTTTTCCACGCGGCACGGCCGAGCATTCTTAGCCCTTGCCGCAAGTCCGTGAGACGGTGCGATGGGACCACATATCATGGATCATTGATTGTTACCACACTATCAAGACACTAACGGTTTGGATATTTGATCCGAGTAGGCCTCTGGCCTTTTTCGCACTAACCACCACGTGGCAATACGTATGGGCACACTGTGTCGTATGTATCAGTCGAAAGCTCAACGGACGTCAGTTATGGAGCAGCACACACCGGGTTGGACTGGACTGCCTCGCCTTGTATAAGGGAGGCTAGGTCTGCTCACCGGCCGCGTACGCAATGTGCAGGATCGCAAATGGCGATGGCCCATGACCCCTTCGCATTTAGTATGTAGACCGGCGTGCTGGCCTCTCTGTTGAGCCTAGGTAGGATTGCGGTGTGTTGATCGGCCGAGGCCGGTCATGACCTGATATTGTGTCCGGACGGAGTTAATCGAGCATCTTGGGTAAGTTGGTGCACCCCTGCAGGGAAGAAAACATCTATCGGTAGACTGTCCTATGGTGACGGACGCTCGGAGTTGTATCCCGATCGATACAACTAGAACTGTATACTGGATGCTGAGGCATGTAATGGATATGATGGCTCCGGCATTGTTTCCTCGCAGGAGTTGAGGAAGTGATCTCTGGGCAATGTTACAACATACTTACTAATTATAATATGCCACTCTTATCTCTTCTAATGCTGCAAGATGCTTGGAGCTGCTTGAAGATGGTAGTCTTTGATAGGCTAGGCTTTCCCCTTCTCTTCTGGCATTCTGCATTTTAGTCCACAGATACTGTTGGAAATATGCCCTAGAGGCAATAATAAATTGGTTATTATTATATTTCCTTGTTCATGATAATCGTTTATTATCCATGCTAGAATTGTATTGATAGGAAACTAGGATACATGTGTGGATACATAGACAACACCATGTCCCTAGTAAGCCTCTAGTTGACTAGCTCGTTGATCAATAGATGGTTACGGTTTCCTGACCATGGACATTGGATGTCATTGATAACGGGATCACATCATTAGAAGAATGATGTGATGGACAAGACCCAATCCTAAGCCTAGCACAAGATCATGCAGTTCGTATGCTAAAGCTTTTGTAATGTCAAGTATCATTTCCTTAGACCATGAGATTGTGCAACTCCCGGATACCATAGGAGTGCTTTGGGTGTGCCAAACGTCACAACGTAACTGGGTGGCTATAAAGGTACACTACAGGTATCTCCGAAAGTGTCTGGTGGGTTGGCACGAATCAAGACTGGGATTTGTCACTCCATGTAAACGGAGAGGTATCTCTGGGCCCACTCGGTAGGACATCATCATAATGTGTAGAATGTGATCAAGGAGTTGATCACGGGATGATGTGTTACGGAACGAGTAAAGAGACTTGCCGGTAACGAGATTGAACAAGGTATCGGGATACCAACGATCGAATCTCGGGCAAGTAACGTACCGATAGACAAAGGGAATTGCATACAGGATTGATTAAGTCCTTGACATCATGGTTCATCCGATGAGATCATCGTGGAACATGTGGGAGCCAACATGGGTATCTAGATCCTGCTGTTGGTTATTGGCCGGAGAGTCGTCTCGGTCATGTCTACGTGTCTCCCGAACCCGTAGGGTCTACACACTTAAGGTTCGGTGACGCTAGGGTTATAGAGATATTAGTATGCGGTAACCCGAAAGTTGTTCGGAGTCTCGGATGAGATCCCGGACGTCACGAGGAGTTCCGGAATGGTCCGGAGGTAAAGATTTATATATGGGAAGTCTTGTTTTGGTCGCCGGAAAAAGTTTCGCGCATTATCGGTATTGTACCGGGAGTTCCGAAAGGGTTCCGGGGGTCCACCAAGGGGGTCCACCTGCCCCGGGGGCCACATGGGCTGTAGGGGTGTGCGCCTTGGCCTATATGGGCCAAGGACACCAGCCCCAAGAGGCCCATGCGCCAAGAGATAAGGGAAAGGAAGAGTCCTAAAGGGGGAAGGCACCTCCTAGGTGCCTTGGGGAGGATGGACTCCTCCCTGGCCGCACCCTTCCTTGGAGGAAGGGCCAATGCTGCGACCCCCCTCTCCCTTGGCCCTATATATAGTGAGGGGATGGGAGGGCAGCACTACCTAAGCCCTGGCGCCTCCTCTCCCTCCCATGACACATCTCCCTCCTCCCGCAGTGCTTGGCGAAGCCCTGTTGGAATCCCGCTACTTCCACCACGCCGTCGTGCTGCTGGATCTCCATCAACCTATCCTCCCCCATTGCTGGATCAAGAAGGAGGAGACGTCGCTGCTCCATACGTGTGTTGAACGCGGAGGTGCTGTCCGTTCGGCGCTAGGATCATCGGTGATTTGGATCACGACGAGTACGACTCCATCAACCCCGTTCTCTTGAACGCTTCCGCGCGCGATCTACAAGGGTATGTAGATCCACTCCTCCCTCGTTGCTAGATGACTCCATAGATAGATCTTGGTGACACGTAGGAAAATTTTGAATTTATGCTACGTTCCCCAACAGTGGCATCATGAGCTAGGTCTATGCGTAGTTTCTATGCACGAGTAGAACACAAAGTAGTTGTGGGCGTTGATTTTGTTCAATATGCTTACCGTTAGTAGTCCAATCTTGATTCAGTGGCATTGTGGGATGAAGCAGCCCGGACCGACCTTACACGTACTCTTACGTGAGACTGGTTCCACCGACTGACATGCACTAGTTGCATAAGGTGTCTAGCGGGTGTCTGTCTCTCCCACTTTAGTCGGATCGGATTCGATGAAAAGGGTCCTTATGAAGGGTAAATAGTAATTGGCATATCACGTTGTGGTTTTTGCGTAGGTAAGAAACGTTCTTGCTAGAAACCCATAGCAGCCACGTAAAACATGCAAACAACAATTAGAGGACGTCTAACTTGTTTTTGCAGGGTATGCCATGTGATGTGATATGGCCAAAAGGATGTGATGAATGATATATGTGATGTATGAGATTGATCATGTTCTTCTAATAGGAATCATGACTTGCATGTCGATGAGTATGACAACCGGCAGGAGCCATAGGAGTTGTCTTTATTTATTATATGACATGCGTGTCATTAAACAACGCCATGTAATTACTTTACTTTATTGCTAACCGTTAGCTGTAGTAGTAGAAGTAATAGTTGGCGAGACAACTTCATGAAGACACGATGATGCAGATCATGATGATAGAGATCATGGTGTCATGCCGGTGACGATGATGATCATGGAGCCCCGAAGATGAAGATCAAAAGGAGCAATATGATATTGGCCATATCATGTCACTATTTGATTGCATGTGATGTTTATCATGTTTATACATCTTATTTGCTTAGAACGACGGTAGTAAATAAGATGATCCCTCACTAAAATTTCAAGAAGGTGTTCCCCCTAACTGTGCACTGTTGCGAAAGTTCGTCGTTTCGAAGCACCACGTGATGATCGGGTGTGATAGATTCTTACGTTCAAATACAACGGGTGTTGACGAGCCTAGCATGTACATACATGGCCTCGGAACACATCCGAAACACTTAGGTTAACTTGACGAGCCTAGCATGTACAAACATGGCCTCAGAACACAAGAGACCGAAAGGTCGAGCATGAGTCGTATAGAAGATACGATCAACATGAAGATGTTCACCGATGATGACTAGTCCGTCTCACGTGATGATCGGACACGGCCTAGTTGACTCGGATCATGTAATGACTTAGATGACTAGAGGGATGTCTATCTGAGTGGGAGTTCACAAGATGAACTTAATTATCCTGAACATAGTCAAAAGGTCTTCGCAAATTATGTCGTAACTCGCGCTTCAGTTCTACTATTTAGTTATGTTCCTAGAGAAAATTTAGTTGAAAGTTGATGGTAGTAATTATGCGGACTAGGTCTGTAAACTGAGGATTGTCCTCGTTGCTTCATAGAAGGCTTATGTCCTTAATGCACCGCTCAGTGTGCTGAACCTCGGACGTTGTCTGTGGATGTTGCGAACATCTGACATACACATTTTGATAACTACGTGATAGTTCAGTTAAATGGTTTAGAGATGAGGCACCGAAGACATTTTGAAACGTCGCGAAACATATGAGATGTTTCGAGGGATGAAATTGGGATTTCAGGATCGTGCCCATGTCAAGAGGTATAAGACCTCCGACGATTTTCTTAGCCTGCAAACTAAGGGAGAAAAGCTCAATTGTTGAGCTTGTGCTCAGATTGTCTGAGTACAACAATCATTTCAATCAAGTGGGTGTTGATCTTCCAGATGAGATAGTGATGTTTCTCTGAAGTCATTACCACCAAGATGCTAGAGCTTCATGATGAACTACAATATATCAGGGACATATATGATGATCCTTGAGATATTCGCGATGTTTGACACCACAAAAGTAGAAATCAAGAAGGAGCATCAATTGTTGATGGTTGGTGAAACCACTAGTTTCAAGAAGGGCAAGGGCACGAAGGGATACTTCATGAAACGGCAATTCAGCTGCTGCTCTAGTGAAGAAACCCAAGGTTGAACCCAAACCCGAGACTAAGTGCTTCTGTAATAAGGGGAACAACCACTGGAGCAGAATTACCCTATATACTTGGTAGATGAGAAGGCTGGCAAGGTCGATAGAAGTATATTGGATATACATTGTGTTGATGTGTACTTTACTAGTACTCCTAGTAGCACCAGGTTATTAGATACCGGTTCGGTTGCTAAGTGTTAGTAACTCGAAATAAAAGCTACGGAATAAACGGAGACTAGCTAAAGGTGAGCTGACGATATGTGTTGGAAGTGTTTCCAATGTTGATATGATCAAGCATCGCACGCTCCCTCTACCATCGAGATTGGTGTTTGCGTTGAGCATAGACATGATTGGATTATGTCTATCGCAAGACGGTTATTCAATTAAGGAGAATAATGGTTACTCTGTTTATTTGAATAATACCTTCAATGGTCTTGCACCTAAAATGAATGGTTTATTGAATCTCGATCATAGTGATACACATGCCAAAAGATAGTAATCATAGTACCACCTACTTGTGGCACTGCCACGTAAGTCATATCGGTACAAAATGCATGAAGAAGCTCCATGTTGATAGATCTTTGGGCTCACTCGTTTTTGAAAAGTTTGAGACATGCGAACCATGTCTATTGGTGTATATGCATGAAGAAACTCCATGCAAATGGACCGTTTGGACTCACTTGATTTTGAATCACTTGAGACATGCAAATGATACCACATGGGCAAGATGACTGAAAGCCTCGTTTTGAGTGAAATGGAACTAGAAAGCAACTTGTTGGAAGTAATACATTTTGATGTGTGCAGTCCAATGAGTGCTGAGGCGTGTAGTGGATATCGTTATGTTCTTACTTCACAGATGATTTGAGTAGATGTTGAGTACATTTACTTGATAAATCACGAGTCTGAATTATTGAAAGGTTCAAGTAATTTTAGGGTGAAGTTGAAAGATCGTCGTGACAAGAGGATAAAATATCTATGATATGATCATAGAGATGAATATCTGAATTACGAGTTTGGCACAAAATTAAGACATTGTAGAAATTGTCTCAAAACTAATACAGCCTGGAACACCATAGTGTGATGGTGTGTCTGAACATCATAACTGCACCCTATTGGATATGATGCATACCATGATGTCTCTTATCGAATTACCACGATAGTTTATGGGTTAGGCATTAGAGACAACCACATTCACTTTAAATAGGGCACAACGTAATTCCGATGAGATGCCACCGTATGAACTATGGTTTAGAGAAACCTAAGTTGTCATTTCTTAAAAGTTTGGGGCTGCAACGCTTATGTGAAAAAGTTTCAGGCTGATAAGCTCGAACCCAAAGCGGATAAATGCATCTTCATAGGACACCCAAAATAGTTGGGTATACCTCCTGTCTCAGATCCGAAAGCAATAAGGGATTGTTTCTAGAATCGGGTCCTTTCTCGAGGAAAAGTTTCTCTCGAAAGAATTGAGTGGGAGGATGGTGGAGACTTGATGAGGTTATTGAACCGTCTCTTCAACTAGTGTGTGACAGGGCACAGGAAGTTGTTCCTGTGGCACCTACACCAATTGAAGTGGAAGCTTATGATAGTGATGATGAAACTTCAGATCAAGTCACTACCAAACCTCGTGGGATGACAAGGATGCATACTACTTCAGAGTGTTACGTAATCCTGTCTTGGAAGTCATGTTGCTAGACAACAATGAACCTACGAGCTACGGAGAAGTGATGGTGGGCCCGGATTCCGATAAATGGCTCGAGGCCATAAAATCCGAGAGAGGATCCATGTATGGAAACAAAGTGTAGACTTTGACAGAACAGCTCAATGGTCGTGACGCTGTTGAGTACAGATGGATTTTAAAAGGAAGACGGACAATGATGGTAAATGTCACCATTAAGAAAGCTCGACTTGTCGTTAAGATGTTTTCCAACAAGTTCAAGGAGTTGACTACGATGAGACTTTCTCACTCGTAGCAATGCTAAGAGTCTGTTGGAATTATATTAGCGATTACTGCATTATTTATGAAATCTTGCAGATAGGATGTCAAAATATTGTTTCGTCGACGTTTTTTTTGAGGAAAGGTTGTATGTGATACAAACCAGAAGGTTTTGTCAATCCTGAAAGATGCTAATAAGTATGCAAAGCTCCAGCAATCCTTCTAGGGATTGGAGTGAGCATCTCGGAGTTGGAATGTATGCTTTGATGATGATCAAAGATTTTGGGTTTATACAAAGTTTATGAGAAACTTGTATTTCCAAAGAAGTAAGTGGGAGCACAATAGAATTTCTGATGAATATATGTTGTTGACATATTGTTGATCAGAAATGACGTAGAATTTCTGATAAGCATATAGGGTTATTTGGAAAGTGTTTTTTCAATGGAAAGCCTGGATTAAGCTACTTGAACATTGAGCATCAAGATCTATAAGGATAGATCAAAACGCTTAATGGTACTTTCAAATGAGCACATACCTTGACATGATCTTGAAGACGTTCAAGATGGATCAGTCAAAGAAGGAGTTCTTTCCTGAGTTGTAAGGTATGAAGTTAAGACTTAAAGCTCGACCACGGCATAATAGAGAGAAAGGACGAAGGTCGTCCCCTATGCTTAAGACATAGGCCCTACAGTATGCTATGCTGTGTACCGCACCTGAAATGTGCCTTGCCATGAGTCAGTCAAGGGGTACAAGAGTGATCCAAGAATGGATCACAAGACAGCGGTCAAAGTTATCCTTAGTAACTAGTGGGCTAAGGAATTTTCTCGATTATGGAGGTGGTAAAAGAGTTCGTCGTAAAGGGTTACGCCGATGCAAACTTTGACACTAATCCAGATTATTCTAAGTAGTAAACTGGATTCATACAGTAGAACAGTTATTTGGAATAGCTCCAAATGTAGCATAGTAGTTGCATCTACAAGATGACATAGAAATTTGCGAAGTACATACGGATCTGAAAGATTCAGACCCGTTGACTATAACATCTCTCACAGGCATAACATGATCAAACCCAGAACTCATCGAGTGTTAATCACATGGTAATGTGAACTAGATTATTGACTCTAGTAAACTCTTTGGATGTTAGTCACATAGCGATGTGAACTGGATTATTGACTCTAGTGCAAGTGGGAGACTGTTGGAAATATGCCCTAGAGGCAATAATAAATTGGTTATTATTATATTTCCTTGTTCATGATAATCGTTTATTATCCATGCTAGAATTGTATTGATAGGAAACTCAGATACATGTGTGGATACATAGACAACACCATGTCCCTAGTAAGCCTCTAGTTGACTAGCTCGTTGATCAATAGATGGTTATGGTTTCCTGACCATGGACATTGGATGTCATTGATAATGGGATCACATCATTAGAAGAATGATGTGATGGACAAGACCCAATCCTAAGCCTAGCACAATTTCATGTAGTTCGTATGCTAAAGCTTTTCTAATGTCAAGTATCATTTCCTTAGACCATGAGATTGTGCAACTCCCGGATACCGTAGGAGTGCTTTGGGTGTGCCAAACGTCACAACGTAACTAGTTGGCTATAAAGGTACACTACAGGTATCTCTGAAAGTGTCTGTTGGGTTGGCACGAATCGAGACTGGGATTTGTCACTCCGTGTAAACGGAGAGGTATCTCTGGGCCCACTCGGTAGGACATCATCATAATGTGCACAATGTGATCAAGGAGTTGATCACGGGATGATGTGTTACGGAACGAGTAAAGAGACTTGCCGGTAACGAGATTGAACAAGGTATCGGGATACCAACGATCGAATCTCGGGCAAGTATTGTACCGATAGACAAAGGGAATTGCATACGGGATTGATTAAGTCCTTGACATCGTGGTTCATCCGATGAGATCATCGTGGAACATGTGGGAGCCAACATGGGTATCCAGATCCCGCTGTTGGTTATTGGCCGGAGAGTCGTCTCGGTCATGTCTACGTGTCTCCCGAACCCGTAGGGTCTACACACTTAAGGTTCGGTGACGCTAGGGTTATAGAGATATTAGTATGCGGTAACCCGAAAGTTGTTCGGAGTCCCGGATGAGATCCCAGACGTCACGAGGAGTTCCGGAATGGTACGGAGGTAAAGATTTATATATGGGAAGTCTTGGTTTGGTCGCCGGAAAAAGTTTTGCGCATTATCGGTATTGTACCGGGAGTGCCGAAAGGGGTCCGGGGGTCCACCAAGGGGGTCCACCTGCCCCGGGGGCCACATGGCTGTAGGGGTGTGCGCCTTGGCCTATATGGGCCAAGGACACCAGCCCCAAGAGGCCCATGCACCAAGAGATAAGGGAAAGGAAGAGTCCTAAAGGGGGAAGGCACCTCCTAGGTGCCTTGGGGAGGATGGACTCCTCCCTGGCCGCACCCTTCCTTGGAGGAAGGGCCAAGGCTGCGCCCCCCCTCTCCCTTGGCCCTATATATAGTGGGGGGAAGGGAGGGCAGCACTACCTAAGCCCTGGCGCCTCCCTCTCCCTCCCATGACGAATCTCCCTCCTCCCGCAGCGCTTGGCGAAGCCCTGTTGGAATCCCGCTACTTCCACCACGCCGTCGTGCTGCTGGATCTCCATCAACCTCTCCTCCCCCCTTGCTGGATCAAGAAGGAGGAGACGTTGCTGCTCCGTACGTGTGTTGAACATGGAGGTGTTGTCCGTTCGGCGCTAGGATCATCGGTGATTTGGATCACGACAAGTACGAATCCATCAACCCCGCTCTCTTGAACGCTTCCGCGCGCGATCTACAAGGGTATGTAGATCCACTCCTCCCTCGTTGCTAGATGACTCCATAGATAGATCTTGGTGACACATAGGAAATTTTTGAATTTATGCTACGTTCCCCAACAGATACACCCCATTCCTTTGATAGAGATGCATACTTAGTTTAGATCTGATGTAATTCTTACGAGTACTTTGGATGAGTACTCATGGTTGCTTTGCTACCTCTTTTTCTCCCATACCCGATTGTTGCGACCAGATGACGGATCCCAGGAGCCAGACAACACCACTGATGACTACTACTACCCAGGAGCCAGACGACACCAGTGGTGCCTACTACTACGTGATGGCCGCCGACGACCTGGAGTAGTTAGGAGGCTCCCAGGCAGCAGGCCGTGCCTTTTCGATAATTGATGTTTGTGCTAGCCTTCTTAAGGCAGAACTTGGTTAAATTATGTCTATACTCAGATATTATTGCTTCCACTGACTCTTGTGTATTCGAGGCCTCGAGGCCCCTGGCTTGTAATATAAAGCTTGTATTATTTTAATTTGTGTCTAGAGTTGTGTTGTGATATCCTCCCTTGAGTCCTTGATTATTGATCATACACATTTGTGTGTATGATTAGTGTATGATTGAATCGGGGGCGTCACATCACTCTAGCAACCCATCATCTACTTATTACTTCCCAATGCCTTCCTATAGGCCCAAACAATGGTGAAGTTTCATGTAGTCTACGTTCACATAACACCACTAGAGGAAAGACAACATACATCTCATCAAAATATCGAACAAATACCAAATTCACATAACTACTTATAGCTAGACTTATCCTATGTCCTCAGGAACAAACGTAACTACTCACAAATCATATTCATGTTCATAATCAGAGGGGTATTAATATGCATAAAGGATATGAACATATGATCTTCCACCAAATAAACCAACTAGCATCAACAACAAGGAGTAATCAACACTACTAGCAACCCACAGGTACCAATCTGAGGTTTTGAGACAAAGATTGGGTACACGAGATGAACTAGGGTTTGAGAGGAGATGGTACTGGTAAAGATGTTGATGGAGATTGAACCCGTCCCGATGAGAGGATCGATGGTGACGATTTCCCCCTCCCGGAGGGATGTTTCCACGGCAGAACAACTCCGCCGGAGCCCTAGATTGGTTCTGGCAAGGTTCTGCCTCGAGACAGCGACGCTTCGTCCCGAAAGCTTCCTTCTTATTTTTTCAGGGCAAAATACACCTTATACGAGAAGATGGGCATCGGGAGCCTGCCAGGTGGCCCACGAGGCATGGGGCCGCGCCCTGGAGGGTAGGGCACGGCCCCCACCCTCGTGGATGGTGGCTGGCTCCCCTTTGGTGCTTTCTTCGCCCAATATTTTTAATATATTCCAAAACTAGCTTTTGTGGAGTTTCGGGACTTTTGGAGTTGTGCAGAATAGGTCTCTCATAATTTCTCCTTTTCCAGCCAGAATTCCACCTGCCGGCATTCTCCCTCTTCATGTAAACCTTGTAAAATAAGAGAGAAAAGGCATAAGTATTGTGACATAATGTGTAATAACTGTTGGGGAACACAGTAATTTCAAAAAACTTCCTATGCACACACAAGATCATGGTGATGCATAGCAACGAGAGGGGAGAGTGTTGTCTACGTACCCTCGTAGACTGCAAGCGGAAGCGTTATGACAATGCGGTTGATGTAGTCGTACGTCTTCATGATCGACCGATCCTAGTACCGAAAGTATGACACCTACGTGATCTGCACATGTTTGGCTCGGTGATGTCCCACGAATTCATGATCTAGCAGAGTGTCGAGGGAGAGCTTTGTCAGCACGACAGCGCAATGATGGTGATGATGATGCTACCGAAACAAGGCTGCACCTAAGCACCGGTACAATATGACCGAGGTGGATTATGATGGAGGGGGCACTGCACAAGGCTAGGAGATCAATAATCAACTTGTGTGTCTATGGGGTGTCCCCTGGTCACGTATATAATGGATGGAGGGCGGAGGAGGCCGGCCCTCATAGGGCGCGCCCAAAGTGTGGAGTCCTACTAGGACTCCCTAGTCCTAGTAGGATTCCACCTCCCACATGGAATAGGAAAAAGGGTAGGGAGAATGAGAAGGAAGGGGGCGCCCCCTTTCCCTAGTCCAATTCGGACCAGTCCATGGGGAAGGGGCGCGGCCACCCTTGAGGCCTTTCTCTCCTTTCCCGTATGGCCCATTAAGGCCCAATATGAATTCCCGTAACTCTCCGGTACTCCGAAAAAGACCCAAATCATTAGGAACCTTTCTGATGTCTAAATATAGCCTTCCAATATATCGATCTTTACGTCTCGACCATTTCGAGACTCCTTGTCATGTCCCCGATCTCATTTGAGACTCCGAACAAACTTCGGTCATCAAATCACATAACTCACAATACAAATTGTCACAGAACGTTAAGCGTGCGGACCCTACGGGTTCGTGAACTAGACATGACTGAGACTCATCTCCCATCAATAACTAATAGTGGAGGAGGAACACAAGGACAGAGAGGATTTAGTGCCAATGACAGACAACAGTATAACAATAGAAATGCACAGGATGGGGGGAGGCCAGGAATTGGAGGAGTGAACAAGGTGCTGTGAAATAAGTGCAAGGATTCGAATCACTTGACAAAAGACTTCCCCCCTTGGACACTATGTGATTTGTGGAAAAAGAACCATATCACTGATGACTGCAACTGGTTGAAGTGGATTAAGCCAGTTCCTAAGTTTGTGGGGTATGCAGCTAGGGGACTGGGTGTGTTGCTAGTGCAAAGTACTAAGGAAGCTCTGAAGGTTGAAAACCCAAATCCAATGGCCATAATAACTGTAGTGTCTGGAGAGATCAATGAAACACAGTTGATAGACAGACTGCACTATATCGTCAACTGGAACTGGCAATGGATATGCAAAAAACATGGACAAAATGCCTTTTTGGTTAGATCCCCAAACAAAGGAAGATTGGTGGAACTAAACAAGTGCAAAGATTTTACACTGCTGGGATTAGGTGCTCTGATTAATGTGAAGGGATGGAGCTTTGACTCACAGGTTGTTGGTAAACTTCACACTGTTTGGGTCTAGTTTGGGAAAATATCTGAATGTTTTAGGCACTTTTTTGGGATGTGTGAGGTGGCTGCAACTCTTGGGCCAGTGGTGGAAATTGACATGAATAGAATTACTGAAGAGAAGATCAGAGCTAAGGTGGGAATAAGAGACTATGAAAAAAATACCATCTTACACTTAGATCATTGACAAAGAGTTGATGATCTACAGGATTGTACCACAACTAGAGAGTGTGGTGGAAATAGGTTGGTATGGAGAACATAAGAGACAGGTGATTGATGAAACAGATGCAGACAATAGTGAAGGAGCCATGAGAAAGAGACGTAGAAGGAGATGAGGATAATGTGATTGGAAATAAAGAGACGATCTCACTGGGAAGCCTAGGGCTGGCACAATTTGAGGAGCTGAAAAGGAAGAATGAGGAGATTGCAATGATATAAAAAGAGCAAACCTTGGAGATGGAGGCAACGAAAAAGGTAGAAGCTAATCTGGATATGATTATGAAAAAAGTGATAGATCTCGAAGAAGACAAAGCAAGACAGAAAGCCCTCAGAATGAAAGAGGAGAAAAAGATCATGGAGCTAGAGCAAGATAAGAAAGTTCTCATGGATCTTATTAACAAACAGCAGGGAGTGATTGACAGGTGTGCTGATAAAATTGAGATGTGGGAAACAAGAGAGAAAGAAATGGAGGACATCACTGATGCTAATCTAAGAATATGGGCACTGATAGAAAGGATGATGAGCCCAACAACTACAATGAGGCAGTGGATTATAATGCTAGTCATGAGTCTGTCTCCTTTGGTACAAAAGTGGGAGTGAAAACAGGGAACAATGACACAGAAAATAGTGAGACCATATTGGAAGAACAACTTAGAAGATGTGGGAGATTGGCAGACAAACAAGATGCTAAAATTAAGGAGCTGGCCAAGGAAAGAGCTGCTGCCAAAGATAACTATGGTACGATGCATAACCTAAATTGCCATGATGTTTCCTTATTAGCTATGGCAGACAAAATTGGAATTGACCTAGGTTGCTCTATTAATATGGTTGAGACTAACTTAGATATCATAGCTAAGATGGAGCAATGCAGAAAAGAATTCTATTTGCAACATATTTGTCAAAAGAAAGAAGAGGAAGGTCATCATGATGGATCTAACCTCATTGACATTGGGGACGTTGATCTCAAGGAACTATGTTCTGATGAAGATCATTCTGATGCTGAACTAGAAATGGATCATTTTACACATCTAAAAAACTTCTTTTCTAGGACAAGAAAGACTGGCTTGAACTCACCAGGGTTCTCCTGTGGGAAGACAGCTAGTGTGCTTGGGGGAAAAGGTAAACTTATAAAAATAAAGTAAAATGATAGGTATGTTTTGGAATGTCAGAGGGATTGGAAAGGATAACAAGAAAATTTTTATTAGAGAAAATATAAATAATAGAAAACTAGATTTTATTGGGATCCAGGAAACTATTAAAGATAATTTCTCCAAAACTGAACTACACAATTTGTGTGGTGGGAGAAATTTTGAATGGAAATGGTCCCAACCAAGGGCGAGATCTGGTGGGATTCTAGTGGGGATTAATTGTGACAATTTTGATATCATCAATGTGGAAATTGGGGTTTATTTTATAAGAATTTTGGTGTTTGACAAAAAAGCAAATTTGAATGGAATCTCATAGGGGTTTCTGGAGATGCTCAAACTACTGGCAAAAATGCATATCTAGCTGAATTGTCCAGAGTATATCAAAGCAGCTCCTCTATGCCAATGGTGATAGGAGGTGATTTTAATGTTATCAGAAAAAGTGATGAAAAAATCAAACCCATTGGCATTGATCATTGGAGCTAACCCTGGGTGGGAGAAAATATACTTGGGCCAATAATGAAAGTGACCCCACATATGAAACGTTAGACATAGTTCTCATCTATCCTGATTGGGAAGAACATTACCCTTTAACTATTGTACAAGCTTTGGAAAGAAAATTATCAGACCACACACCATTGGTAATAGACTCTGGAGAGAAACTGAATAATAATGCAATATTTAGATTTGAAAATTCCTGGATGGTTAAATAAGGATTTAAAGAATATGTATATAAAGTGTGGAATGTCCAAATATAGGAAACAACATAGAGAGTTGGCAAAACAAACTGAGAATATTTAGATAAGAAGTGAGAGGATGGATCCTGAATTCAGATGCATTATGCAGGAAACTAAAAAAATATATCATGTGTAAACTGGATGAGATACATAAGAGGACAAAATTAATAGGAATGTATGTTGCTGATAGAATTGAACAAAAATAATTAAGGGCCCAATTGGGGAGACTTATGAAACAAGAGGATATGAAGTGGTTGCAAAGGTACAAAGACAGAGAGATCAAAGATGGAGATAATAATACCAAGTACTACCATGCCAAAGTGAATGGGAGAAGGAGAAAGAACATAATATTTTCACTAAGTCAAGATGAGAGAGAGATAGAGGGGGATGAGGAATTGACAAAATATATCACTAAATTTTACAAAGACCTATTTGGCCAATCTGAAGTCTCTACTATAAACTTAAACATTCAAGATGCTCCTCACATCACAGAAGAACAAGCTAGAGCTTTGGTTGAACCTTTTAGTATGCAAGAATTACATGAAGTAGCTTTTAATATGGAAAAAATAAAAGTCCTGGACCAGATGGCTTACCCATTGAATTTTATCAGAATTTCTGGGATTTAATAAAATGGGAGCTTAAAGGATTACCGGATGACTTACACTATAGTGAACTGGATATATCTAGGCTGAACTATGGGATTATCATCCAAGTACCCATAGTCAAAGATGCCGGACAAATACAGAAATTCAGACCTATTTGCTTGCTTAATGTGAGCTTCAAAATAATCACTAAAGTATTAATGAATAGACTTAGCAAGGTGATCGGACCAATTATTTCCCCAAATCAAACAACCTTTATAAAAGGGAGATACATAATGGAGGGTGTGGTGGTGTTACATGAAGCTTTAAATACAATACATAAAGAGAAACAATGTGCCCTCCTATTTAAGGTGGACTTTGAAAAAGCATATCACAAGATCAAGTGGCCCTTTGTGTATAAAATGATGAAACTTAAAAAATTTCCTGATAAATGGTGTGACATGGTGATGCACACCACGGTGGGAGAACATGTTGGGGTTATAGTAAATGATAAAATTGGGCCATATTTTAAAACATTTAAAGGGCTAAGACAAGGAGATTCCCTGTCACCCTTGCTATTTGCCATTGCTGCAGATGCCTTAGCCATTATATTGGACAAAGCTATGCATGAAGTATTTGTAAAAGGGGTAGTTTCTGAATTGAATAACTATGAAGTAAATATGCTACAATATGCAGATGATGCAATTTTCTTACTACAAGATGATAAAGATATTGCGAAAAACCCGAAGTTCGTTCTGACATCATTTGAACAGATGTCTAGATTGAACATAAATTTTCATCAGAGTGAAATCTTTTTGTTTGGAGAGGTAGTTAACAAGCCTAGGACATACCAGGAGATCTTTACATGTGAGGTGGGAAGAATACCCATTAAATACTTAGGATTGCGAGTGGTTGATGTTAGCTTGGGGAATAAATTCTGGAAGGGAGTCACAGAAAAAATCTAAAAAAGGTGTGCATGCTGGTAGGGTAGGCTCGTCAATATGGCTGGGAGAGTAACTCTTGTACATGCATGCCTCACCAACATACCACTATTCATGATGTCTTTCTATCCTCCCCTTGTTGGGGTGAGGGTGAAAGCTAATTTCTTTAGAGCCAGGCTTGTGTGGCAAGAAGATGAAAACAAGAGGAAATACCATCTGGTCAACTGAAAACATGCTGTCTACCAAAAGAATAGGGGGGACTTGGGATTATTAACTTAGATATTATGAACAAGGCCGTGCTAGCTAAAGGGTTATGGAAATTGGAAACTGAATCAGGAACATGGGTGAATATTTTGAAAAACAAATACATACAACACAAATGTTTGTCTGGGCTGGAAAACAAACCCGGGGATTCTCAGTTCTGGAGCAGCCTGATGGGAGTCAAAAAATATACTTCCAACATGTTAAGAAAATGATTGGGGATGGAAATGAAACTAGATTTTGGGAAGACTGGTGGGTAGGGTCTATACCTCTAAAATACCTATATCCTAAGCTGTATAATATCAGCTTTGACCACAATATTTTAGTGGCAGAAGCTGTGAGCAGAGGGTGGCAGGGGTTTAGCTTTACGAGAAATCCGAATGGAGAAACAACTGAACTTTGGAACAGTCTAAAACAAAGAAGTGAGGAGGTAAGGATGCATGGGGGAAAAGATCAACCCATGTGGATGCTTAGTAAAAGTAGAAAGTTCTCACTTAAATCTCTATATTCATTTCTGATCAATGATGGGGTGGGATTTCCACACAAATTCTTGTGGAAAATTAACATCCCATCAAAAATTAAAATGTTCTTTTGGCTTTTGGTCAGAAGAAGCATTTTGACAAAAGACAACTTGATTAGAAAAGGATGGAAATGACCAAAAGAATGTGTATACTGTGGAAAGGAAGAAAATATATATCATTTTTTTGATTGCTCGTGGCCAGATTGGTCTGGAGCCTGATCAAATGTGCTTTTGATATTAGACGTATCCCAGTTAATCTCAATGAGGGTGGCTAAAAACTTTAAGAAACCAGAGAAAAAATAGTTTTGGTGGGGAGTGCTGCAATATTCTGGCTCTTTGGAAATGTAGAAATGATATAATCTTCAGATTGAGAAAAATTTAAGATCTGATAATATTCAGTCGATTTATGTGCAATTGTATTGTTGATTGGTCGATTTTGCAGAGAAAAAAATCTGGAGGAAAGACTATTGCAGCTGGGAGCAAAAGTAATCGAGCAGGTGGCAAGTCAGATATACAAGGTGACATAGGGGTGGAGACTGGGAGTTCGGCCTCTAGAGGGCTAACCAGCGAAAGAAGAACATGCCTTTCCTTCCTATGTTTGTTCTGCTTGTAATCCTGAACTTGCGGGAGAATAACTATCTGGCAAAAGATGTATGCGATGCATCCCCCTTTTGTAATCCCATGTGGCAGAGGGTAGAACTTAGTCCTTAGCGTAGCTTTGATGCGCCTGTAATAGAACCTAATGGAACTCATTTATGTTGCTCGCTTTTGGTTTCATTAATGAAATTGGAGGGAAACCACTTTCATTCAAAAAAAACCTGCAAGGTTTAAATATTGTAGTGGTGGATAGATAAATTGCAAAGATAGAATAAAATAAATTAGAAAAAGTGCAGCAATGTATTTTTGTGTTTTATATATGATAAAAGTGTTGGGATACGAAGCATGAAAATCAAAAAGTTCCATACGAACACCCAAGATCTATCTAGGAGAAGAATAGCAATCAGAGGGAAGAGTGTGTCTACGTACGCTCGTAGACCAAAAGTGGAAGCGAAAGTGGAAGCGAACCGATCACCATCCAACCAATCTAGTGCCGAACGGACGACAACTCCGAGTTTTGCACACGTGCGGCTCGATGACGTCTCCTCCTCCTTGATCCATCAAGAGAAGGCGGAGAAGTACATGGGATCACAACCAACACGATGGCATGGTAGTGATGGTGGTGGTGGAGCAACGGAAGCGCTTCGCTATGCGAGAAAAACATGGACGAGAACTATGACGGTAGGGAGAGACGGGAAGCAGCCAAGGACAATGTATTGGGCTCCCTTGTTGCGCCCCTCCCCTATATTTATATGCATGGGAGGGCTGGGAGTCCAGCCCCACTCCTAATAGGAGTTGGCGCCAAGGGGGAGAATACTTGGACTCCAAGTCCAATCCTATTCCTACTAGGACTCCCCTTTTTCCCTTTCATAGCCACATGGGCTTTGGAGGACTTGGTGCACCTAGCCCAATAACGCCAAGGCACCTCCCCTCAGCCATGCCAGCCCTCGGGATGCGCAGGACCTGAAAGTGCAACTAATATCTATTCAAGTTGAATATTTCAGAAAGTTCAGTGATTGGCATGGCATGGACTAGAGATGTGGACCCCTCACAATGCTAAGGACAAAGATTGGCAAAAGCTCAATACTCTTCATTTCTATTTGAGTGATCCAAGATCACATTGAGTCCATAGGAAAGCCAATACTATTAAAAAGGGAGGAGGTGTTGCTTAATGGTCTACTTGCTCAAAGTCCTTAGTGATATTGCTCTAAAAACCCTCATCTACTTTCTCATTTCCACATTTCTCCAAAACCTCAAAGTCAAAACTCGGCCCCACCGAACCATAGCCACTGCCAAAAATCCTCTGTTGACATAGCCACTGCCAAAAACCCTATACGATTCGGTCACACCGATACGGATCTCGGTGTCACCGAGATGGCCTTGCAAACTCTCTGTTGCCTGTTGCAATTAATTCGGTGTCATCGAGATTTGCAATCGGTGCCACCGAGTTTGCTTGACATCCTCTCTGTTGCCTATTGCAATTATTTTGGTCTCACCGAAATGTGCAATCGGTGCCACCGAGTTGATGTTTGCCCTAAGACCTAGCACATTGGTCACATCGAGTTGATCCAGTCGATCCCACCGAGATTCCTAACATTCACATTTTGAACTAAATCGGTCTCACCGAGTTCTTCTATTCTATCTAGCCAGGTTGGGTCAAATGTGTGTAGTGGTTGGATTTTGTGTGGAGGCTATATATATCGCTCCACCCCCTTCTCCATCTGAGAGAGAGCCATCATAACGTGCCTACACTTCCACTACTCATTTCCTGAGAGAGAACCACCTACTCATGTGTTGAGACCAAGACATTCCAATCCAACCACAAGAATCTTGATCTCTAGCCTTCCCCAAGTTGCTTTACACTCAAATCATCTTTCCAGCATAGCCAAATCTGTATGTGTGAGAGAGAGAGTTGAGTGTTGGGGAGACTATCATTTGAAGCACAAGAGCAAGGAGTTCATCATCAACACACCATCTATTACCTATTGGAGAGTGGTGTCTCCTAGATTGGTTAGGTGTCGCTTGGGAGCCTCCGAAAAGATTGTGGAGTTGACTAAGAAGTTTGTAAGGGCAAGGAGATTGCCTACTTCATGAAGATCTACCCGAGTGAGGCAAGTCCTTCGTGGGCGATGGCCATGGTGGGATAGACAAGGTTGCTTCTTCTTGGACCCTTCGTGGGTGGAGCCCTCCATGGACTCGCACAACCGTTACCCTTCATGGGTTGAAGTCTCCATCAACGTGGACGTACGACAGCAGCACCTATCGGAACCATGCAAAAAATCATCGTGTCTACATTGCGTTTGCCTTCTCCAAACCATTCCCTTTACCTTCATGTTTTACTTTCCACGGCTACACTCTTCGAATTGCATGTGTAGGCTAATTGCTTGACTTGTCCTAGTTGCTAAAATCTGCCAACACTTAAAATTGGGAAAAAGTTAGTTTTTTATTTGGTCAGGTAGTATAATCACCCTCCTTCTAGACCTACTTTTCGTCCTACAAGTGGTATCCGAGCTTTGGTGTCCATTTGCCTTGATTTCTATAGCTTTGGTGATCATAGCCTTGGTTTCACAACCTGGTAGAGTATGGCGTCTAGCGAGGGAAATTAGCACTGTAGAGGTCCTTACTTTGATGGTACTAATTTTGCTAGTTGGAAGCATAAGATGAAAATGCATATTCTTGGTCATAACCCCGCCGTTTGGGCTATTGTGCGTATTGGCTTGCAAGGTGAATACTTCGAGGATGGAAGAAAACCGGATCTTGAAGCGTCCGCAGAAGAATTTAAGATGTTGCAATACATCGCTCAAGCTTGTGATATTCTTTTCAACGTATTGTGCCCCAAATAATTCAACAAAATCAACCGTCTTGAGAATGCAAAGTAAATTCGGGATACCTTCGTTGATATGCATGAAGGTGCCGAGTCTGTCAAGGAATCTAAATTGGATGTGTTTCAAAGTCAACTTGACAAGTTCAAAATGAAGGATGGTGAAGGATTCTCTAAGATGTACTCTAGGCTTGCTCTCATCACAAATGTGATTGCTAGCTTAGGAAGCGAAGAGATGACCGACAAATTCATCATCAAGAAGATCCTAAGAGCCTTGGATGGAAAGTATGATACTGATGACCCAAAAGTATAGGGGATCTATCGTAGTCCTTTGGATAAGTAAGAATGTCGAACCCAACGAGGACCAGAAGGAAATGACAAGCAGTTTTCAGTAAGGTATTCTCTTCAAGCACTGGAATTATCGGTAACAGATAGTTTTGTGATAAGGTAATTCGTAACGGGTAACAAGTAATAAAAGTAAATAAGGTGCAACAAGGTAGCTCAATCCTTTTTGTAGCAAAGGACAAGCCTGGACAAACTCTTATATAAAGGAAGGCCCTCCCGAGGACACATGGGAACTATCATCAAGCTAGTTTTCATCATGCTCATATGAGTTGTGTTTGTCACTTTGATAATTTGATATGTGGGTGGACCGGTGCTTGGGTACTACCCTTCCTTGGACAAGCGTTCCACTTATGATTAACCCCCTTCGCAAGCATCTGCAACTATGAAAGAGGAATTAAGGTAAACCTAACCATAGAATGAAACATATGGATCCAAATCAGCCCCTTATGGAGCAACACATAAACTAGGGTTTAAGCATCTGTCACTTGTAACACCCCCAGTGTCATGCTACAGTAAACCTCTACAATTAAGCTAATCATTTTCTAAACAGTGCTTAATCAGGTTTTTTCAATATCCCATTTGAAATTCCAGTCAATTCAAATTCAAGTGAAGTTTGAAGTTGCTCAAGAGTTGCTGGAAATTTTTTCATCATTTTTCAAAAATTCCATAACAATTATTTGTGAAGGAACACTGAGGGAGTCCTGGATTAGGGGGTGTCTGGATGGCCAGACTATACCTTCAGCCGGACTCCAGGACTATGAAGATACAAGATTGAAGACTTCGTCCCGTGTCCGGAAGGGACTTTCCTTGGCGTGGAAGGCAAGCTTGGCGATACGGATATTCAGATCTCCTACCATTGTAACCGACTCTATGTAACCCTAACCCTATTCGGTGTCTATATAAAACGGAGGGTTTTAGTCCGTAGGACAACATACACATCAACAATCATACCATAGGCTAGCTTCTAGGGTTTAGCCTCTCTGATCTCGTGGTAGATCAACTCTTGTAATACCCATACCATCAATATTAATCAAGCAGGACATAGGGTTTTACCTCCATCGAGAGGGCCCGAACCTGGGTAAAACTTCGTGTCCCCTGCCTCCTGTTACCATCCGGCCTAGACGCACAGTTCGGGACCCCCTACCCGAGATCCGCTGGTTTTGACACCGACATTGGTGCTTTCATTGAGAGTTCCTCTGTGCCGTCACCATCAGGCCCGATGGCTCCTACGATCTTCAACAGCGATGCAGTCCAGGGTGAGACCTTCCTCCCCGGACAGATCTTCGTCTTCGGCGGCTACGCACTGCGGGACAATTCACTTGGCCATCTGGAGCAGATCGAAAGCTACACCCCTGGCCGTCAGGTCAGATTCGGAAGTTTTAACTACACGGCTGACATCCGCGGGGACTTGATCTTCGACGGATTCGAGCAACTGCCGAGCGCGCCACACTGTCCCGACGAGCATGATCTAGCTCTGCCGCCGAACAGTGCCCTGGAGGCCGCACCTGCATCGGCTCCGGTCCCTAATTCGGAGCCAACTGCGCCGATTGAGGATGGGCGGTTGGACGCCACCTTGGGGGCTGCGATCCCAGCGGCGATTGAGCCGAACACCAGCCGAATAGAGGATCTATTAAATATCGCAGGAGTCTAACTAGAAAGGAGTCAATATAAGTATGCAGGCTTCGCTGCTGGCCACCACCGCACTGACTGCGGAGGTGGGTGCCCTGAAGCAGGGCCTCGAGCGGACCGAGCAAGAGCTCGGCCTTGCGAAACAGCAGCTCGAGGAGAAAGAAGGTAAGAGATACCTTATAGAAAAATGCCTATAAGAAGACGCAATTGCAAAAAATGACAGGAGTACACTGCTTATTGTAGGGGCCACAACTAAGGTGGCGACCCTCAAGCAGGCGCTGTCCGAGGCCGAGAAGAAAGCGGCCATGGAGCGCACCGAGCGGGAGAAATTTGAGGCACAGGTCGTCGAGGTGCAGCAAGAGCTTCAGGCTGTCGTGAAAAAACATGAGAGTTTGGAGCTCGACTCGAAGACACGAGCGTCCGAGCTTGCTGCGGCCCTTAAAACTGACAAATCTGCCAAGGCCGAAGCCCAGAAGGCCCTCCAGGAATTGATGAGGTGAAAAAGATAGCGGCGGGTAAGGCATTCTCTATGCAAAGCAGACATATAAAAGTAAACTACTTGTTACTTACCCGAATTCGGAGCTCTCCAGGGGCATTCGCAGATCTTCCCCGCAGCGTATCCGATGCCGCCGCATTCTACCGAGCCGAGGAAGGCAGCTCGACGGAGAAGGTGTTCTGGTCTCAGTATGCTGAGGCCGGACACCCTGTGCCCTTGAGCGACCAGCTGAAGCCGCTTGTCGAGCTCCATAAGGCGGCCGAACAAGCCCTGAAGGGCTTCATAGTTTGGCTGTGGCCTGGAGAGGCCCTGCCTGGGAGCTACTTTGGACTGGTGCGGCGGCTGGTGGAGGCTTGTCCAAGGCTCGAGGTCATCAAGCGCTCCGTCTGCATCGAAGGTGCCCGTAGGGCCCTTGCCTGTGAAAAGGTGCACTGGGGTAAGCTGGACGGCGAGAAGCTTATGAGGGACGGGCCGCCGCCGAGGAAGGAGCATCGCAAGGCCGAGAACTATTACAAGGATGTTCTGGCTGGTGCCCGCCTTATGGCGGATGAATGTACCAATGATGTAATTTTTTAATGAACTCGCTCGTGTTATCCTGTGCGCTGAAAACTTGTTCATATGCGCTAAGCAATGCTTTTGAATTTAAAATATTACTTTCTGTGTGGCCGTTTATCAAAAAATTGAGAGATGGCCAGTCGTCGGCTTCTGCCCCCATGCCACTAGTGCTGGGGTGTTCGGGATAAATCTGAGCGCTCTTTTTCCCATGATTGGGTCCGTCGAGGGAGGCGATCAGCACAACGAACAAGGCAATCGGACTATAATGCTTGAACACTCTCACTTAGCCATAGAACTCTATAATTTTAAATTTCGGCGAAGCCCCTAGTATTCGGAAGACCGAGTTCGGGGCGCTATCCACTCCTTGGCCGGACAAAGCCGGTTCCTCGCTCGAAGCGGCATAAGTCTTTAAGGACTCGACAAACCTCTTGAACAGCGACCGGTCTCTCGCTTCATCATGACAGTCGGTTTTAGCTTTCTCTACTGAGGTGCTCAGCCTAGCTCAACTGGGGCACAATCGCAGTAGTTCTCCTAGTGCTACCTTAGCCAATATAGCCGAACGTAAGGCACCAAAACATAGGAGCCGGGCAAACCCAACCATTGACCCAAATCATGATTCGGAGCCGATGCATATAGTGCTATAAGTTCGGGGTGCCGCACTTGTGAAAGTGTACGGACTTCTCACGCCATATAGATGGGTACTGAAGCCCCTGGCGTATTTTGCCGTACCACAGTGTACGGATGCGACATGTTATTAATAAACATATATATAAAAAGAGGATAATGCAAAAAATAGACAAAAAGCTATGCATTGTTTATAGAAAGGCTGCTATGAAAGCGGAACGATACAAATAGTGCGATAAGCAAAAGAAATTGGACTATTTAACATGTCCTGGCCAGGGGCAGGCCACGGAATTGTATTAAAAAACAAGTATACTGCTCGCAATAGAGACCACCTGGGAGTTCCATAATGCGGCGTGGCTTGTCTGCTTTCCTGGATCTTGCATCATTTGTGCAGCAGTTGAACTGCCGAACGGGTCATCCGAAGTATGGAGTCCAGAGAGTAAGACGAAAAAAAAGGAATTCGGCAGCCCCTGGTGCGGTTTAAGTCGTTTTTCGGGCATGCCGTGATAGTGCCCCTTCCCCTGTGCCCATGGTATTTCAAGAGCGTAGTTATGTACGCGAAGTGCTGGTTTCACTATATCGCGAGGGCTAGGGTTGGGGCCGCATTGCTATGCTAGCTCAGAACGTGCCAGGCGGTCTTGTTGTAGGGTACTCCGGGCGCGCTTGACGGTGTCCGGCTTTTTGAAGGCCGAACTGAAGAACTGCCTAGAGAGGCTGCTTTGTACTTCTGCTGCGAGCGCTGCCGTGTGCTCCTCCGTTCGGATGGAGCGTTCAGTGTTCTCATTGACCGTGATTACTCCTCTAGGGCCTGGCATCTTGAGCTTGAGGTATGCATAGTGCGGTACCGCGTTGAATTTTGTGAATGCGGTTCGCCCGAGCAGTGCGTGATAGCCACTACGGAACGGGACTATGTCAAAGATTAACTCCTCGCTTCGGAAGTTATCCGGAGATCCGAAGACCACTTCCAGTGTGACTGAGCCTGTACAGTTGGCTTCTACACCTGGTATGACGCCTTTAAAGGTCGTTTTGGTGGGCTTGATCCTCGAGGGATCTATGCCCATTTTTCGCACTGTATCCTAGTAAAGCAGGTTCAGGCTGCTACTGCCGTCCATGAGGACTCTTGTGAGATGAAATCCGTCAATGATGGGGTCTAGAACCAGTGCGGCGAAGCCGCCGTGACGGATGCTAGTGGGGTGGTCCCTTCGATCAAAGGTGATCGGGCAGGAGGACCATAGGTTGAACTTTGGGGCGAGTGGCCCCATCGCATATACGTCCCGTAACGCATGCTTCTGCTCCCTCTTGGGGATGTGGGTTGCGTATATCATGTTCACCATCCGCACTTGCGGGGGAAATCCCTTCTGTCCACTATTGTTCGGCGGCCTGGGCTCCTCCTCCTCGTCGCTATGAAGCCCCTTGTCTTTGTTTCCGGCTCTTAACTTGCCTGCCTGCTTGAACACCCAACAATCCCTGTTGGTGTGATTGGCTGGCTTATCGGGGGTGCCATGTATCTGGCACAAGCGGTCGAGTATTCGGTCCAAACTGGACGGGCCCTGAGTATTTCTTTTGAATGGCTTTTTCTGTTGACCGGATTTGTAGCCCCGGAATCCGGCATTAACTGCCGTATCCTCGTTGCTGTCGTTGTTAACGCGACACTTTTGTTTGTTCCGACGCGACCTGTCACTTTTGTCCTTGGTATTCGAATTACCAGGGTTCTTGGTTACGTTGTTGCTGCGAGCTAGCCAGCTGTCTTCTCCCGTGCAAAAGCGGGTCATGAGTGTCGTGAGGGCTGCCATAGATTTCGGCTTTTCCTGTCCCAGGTGCCGGGCAAGCCACTCGTCATGGATATTATGCTTGAAGGCCGCTAAGGCCTCTGCGTCCGGATAGTCGACTAACTGGTTTTTCTTTGTTAGGAACCGTGTCCAGAATTGCCTGGCTGATTCCTCTGGCTACTGAATTTTGTGGCTTAGGTCATCGGCGTCCGGTGGTCGCACATAAGTGCCCTGGAAGTTGTCAAGGAATGCGGCTTCCAGGTCCTCCCAAGAACCGATTGAGTCTGCTGGCAAGCTGTTGAGCCAATGCCGGGCCGGTCCCTTAAGTTTGAGTGGGAGGTATTTGATGGCGTGTAGATCATCACCGCGGGCCATGTGGATATGAAGGAGATAATCCTCGATCCATACCGCAGGATCTGTTGTGCCATCGTACGATTTGATGTTTACGGGTTTGAAGCCCTCAGGGATTTTATGATCCATTACTTCATCTGTGAAGCATAGTGGGTGTGCGGCGCCTCTGTATTGGGCTATATCACGACGCAGCTCGAAGGATTTATTGCTTTCGGCTCGGCCGGATTTATTGCATCCGGAGTGACGATCACCGTCATGTGCCGTGGGGCGCCTGCGCGATCCATAGATTGATCTTGTTTGCCTTGCCTTGTCCTCCAGTATGTCGCTCAGGTCGGGCGCATTTTCCCGTGCCTTAGTATGCTTGACGCGGCATCGGGGCATGGCTTGAGTGGAGGGCCAAGAGGCCTCTTTGTCGGGGCCACGAGGTGGCCGGTCGGCCATGTCATGCGCTGGTGATGTAGGTGCTTCCTCCTCTAGTTGGGTAGCAGCCTGCGCTTTGGGTAACTCTTGGAGGGGCGTTCGAGTTCATACTCTTCGGCCGCAAGGACTTCAGTCCATCTGTCAGCTAGCAAATTCTGATCAGCTCTAAGCTGTTGCTACTTTTTCTTGAGGCTGCTTGCCGTGGCCATAAGCCTGCGTTTAAAATGCTCTTGTTCGGCGAGATCCTCTGGCATGACGAACTCGTCGTCGTCGAGGCTTGCCTCGTCTTCGGAGGGAGGCATATAATTATCGTCCTCAATCTCTTGGTCCGCCGCCCCCTCGTGAGGGCTGGCTTCTCTGTCCTCCTGTGCTGAATATTGCTGGAGGGGGTGTTCTTCGGCGCTATCCAGAGTAGTATTGTCTCCCGTGCTGGAATCACCGTTTTTTCTTTGGCGGGATTTAGAGCGGCGCCGTTGACACCGGCGCTTGGGCTGTTTCTTAGAGTTATCGTCCCCCGCTGTCCCATCACCATCTCCATCCTTGGGAGTGTCCACCATACATATGTCATATGACGAGGTGGCCTTCCAGTGCCCTACAGGTGCTGGTTCTTGTTCGTCTCCTGCATCGTCATCCATACCGTCGATGTCTTCGGAGTCGAAGTCAAGCATGTCAGTTAAGTCGTCGACAGTGGCTACGAAGTGGGTGGTGGGTGGGTTTTGAATTTCCTCATCGTCCGTATCCCACCTTGCTGACTGTAGTCCGGCCAGGGCTCTCCTGATAAAGAGAGAGACTTTAGAGAATTCAGGATGTCGCCGAAGGGCGAGTGCTGAAAGATGTCCGTGGCAGTGAACTCCATTATCGGCGCCCAATCAGATTCCATCGGCAGGGGCGCGGGGGGCTCGGAGTTCGGAGAGGAATCTGGCTCCTTGGAGTCACAGGCCATGCAGAGTGCGGGGCTGGAGTTCGGCTCGATCGCCTCTGAGATCGCAGCCCCTGAGGCAGCGTCCAACCGCTGATCCTCGATCGGCGTATTAGGCTCCGAATCAATGGTCAGAATCGATGGGTGTGCGGCCTTCAAGGCGCTGTTCGGTGGCAGAGCTATATCATGCCCATCGAGACAGTGCGGCGCACTTGGCTATGGCTCGAATCCGTCGAGGATCAAGTCCCCGCGGATGTCAGCCGTGTAGTTTAGGCTTCCAAACCTGACCTGATGGCCAGGGGCGTAGCTTTCGATCTGCTCAAAGTGACAAAACGAATTGGCCCGCAGTGCGAAGCCGCCGAAGACGAAGATCTATCTGGGGAGAAAAGTCTCACCCTGGACTGCATCGTTGTTGATGATCGAAGGAGCCATCGGGCCTAAAAGCGACGACATAGAGGAACTCTCAATGAAAGCATCAATGTCGGTTTCAAAACCGGCGGATCTCGGGTAGGCGGTCCCGAACTGTGCGTCTAGGCCGGATGGTAACAGGAGGCAAGGAACACGATGTTTTACCCAGGTTCGGGCCCTCTTGATGGAGGTAAAACCCTACATCCTGCTTGATTAATATTGAAGATATGGGTAGTACAAGAGTAGATCTACCACAAGATCAAGGAGGCTAAACCCTAGAAGCTAGCCTATGGTATGATTGTTGTATGATGAAGTTGTCCTACGGACTAAAACCCTCCGGTTTATATAGACACCGGAGAGGGTTAGGGTTACACAAAGTCGGTTAGAATGGTAGGAGATCTTGAATATCCGCATCGCCAAGCTTTCCTTCCACGCCAAGGAAAGTCCCATCCGGAGACGGGACGAAGTCTTCAATCTTGTATCTTCATAGTCCTGGAGTCCGGCTGAAGGTATAGTACGGCTACCCGAACACCCCCTAATCCAGGACACCCTCAGTTAGGGTTACATAGAGTCGGTTACAATGGTAGGAGATCTGCATATCCGTATCGCCAAGCTTGCCATCCACGCCAAGGAAAGTCCCTTCCGGACATGGGACGAAGTCTTCAATCTTGTATCTTCATAGTCCTGGAGTCTGGCTGAAGGTATAGTTCGGCCATCCGGACACCCCCTAATCCAGGACTCCCTCAGTAGCCCCTGACCCAGGCTTCAATGACGACGAGTCCGACGCGCAAACTGCCTTCGGCATTGCAAGGCGGGTTCCTCCTCCAAGTACTTCATAGAAGATTTTGAACACAAAGGTAGTGTCCGGCTCTGCAAAATAAGTTTCCACATATCGCCATAGAGAGAATAATATTTACACAAATCTAATCTGCTGACGGACTCCGTAGTGTGACATCACACCATGGCCAAGTTTTTATTCGAACCGTTTTACTGTTCCATCTTAGCGCGTTATGCGAGGCGGTTTCCTTGGCACGTCTTGTTAAAGCAGAGATCGTGCCCCCTTATTCCGGGATTCTCATCAATACGGGCGTGGGTAACCCAACCGCGCCTTTGATTACGGCGCTTGGGAGATAAGCGAGTTTTACCAGGCTGGTGGGGAGATGTAGTTGCGTCCACCCATATAAGGGGATAAGGATCCACCTTTTCACCTACGCCCTCTTCCTCCTTCGCCTATCCATTCTTGCGCCCTCGAGCTCCAGCACCCAAGTCCGCACTCCTCACCTCAACCTTCTCCAGCCATGTCCGGAGCGGGAGGCAAGTGGATGTTCTCCTCCGTCACGGAGGGACATATCAAAAAGCTGAGGAAGGCCGGATACCTGTCTAACGACATCGCGTACTGGCTCCCCGAAAAGGGGCAGCTCATCCCCACCCCTAGGCCCCATGAGCGGGCGGTGTTCCTCCCCCATTTCCTCTGCGGACTGGGCTTCCCTCTCCACCCATTTGTCCGGGGGCTCATGTTCTACTACGGCCTGGATTTCCACAATCTGGCCCCGAATTTTGTCCTCAACATCTCGGCGTTTATCGTCGTGTGCGAGGCTTTCCTCCGCATTTGCCCCCATTTCGTCCTATGGCTCAAGACCTTCAACGTCAAGCCAAAGGTGGCGCGCGGCAACCAGGCGGAGTGTGGAGGCGCCATGGTTGGCAAGATGTCCAACGTCCTATGGCTCGAGGGCTCCTTTGTGGAGACCCTGAAGGGGTGGCAATTGGGGTGGTTCTATATCACCGAGCCGCGCGACGCTGAATGGGTCGCACCCCCTGAGTTCCGGTTCGGATCCCCAACGCGGCTCACGTCCTGGAAAGAGACGGGCCTGTCGTGGGGTAGGAAAAAGGAGGTGACCGGACTATAAACATGCGGCCACTAAACGACCGGACACCGTCAAGCGCGCCCGGAGTAACCTACAACAAGACCGCCTGGCACTATCCGAGCAGGAGTAGCAATGCGGCCCCAACCCCAACCCTTGCCAAAAGGCGATGCCAGTACTTCGCGTACATAACTATGCTCTAGAGATACAATGGGCACAGGGGGAGGGGCACCATCACGGCACGCCCAAAACACGGCTTCAACCGTACCAGAGGCTGCCGATTTTTTTAATTTTCTCTTACTTTCAGGACTCCACTCTTCGGAAGGCCTGTTCGGCAGTTCAATTGCCGCACAAACGATGCAAGAACCAGGGAAGCAGACAAGCCGCGCTGCATTACGGAACTCCCAGGTGGTCCCTATCACGAGCAGTATACCTGTTTCACATATTATTCCGCAGCTTGCCCTTGGAGCGGACACGCTACATAGTCCAACCTTTTGCTTATCGCATTATTTGTATCGTTCTTCTTTGATCGCATCTCTTTTTAATAAACAATGCATAGCTTTTGTCTATTTTTGCATTAACCTTTTTTTATATTTATATATGTTCCTTAACGACATGTCGCACCCGTATGCTTTGGTACGGCCAAAATACGCCAGGGGCTTTAGTACCCCTCAACATGGTGTGAGAAGTCCGAACACTTCAACAAGTGCGACACCCCGAACTTATAGCATTATATGCATCGGCTCCGAATCATGTCTTGGGTCAATAGTTGGGTTTGCCCGGCTCCTATGTTTTGGTGCCTTACGTTCCGCTATATCGGCTAAGGTAGCACTAGGAGAACCACTGCGATTGTGCCTCGGTTGAGCTGGGTCGAGCACCTCAGTGGAGAAAGCTAAAACTGACCGTCATGATGAGGCGAGAGCTGGTCGCTGTTCGAGAGGTCTTTTCGAGTCCTTAAAGACTTATGCCGCTTAGGGCGAGGAGCCGACTCTGTCCGGCCAAGGCGTGGATAGCGCCCCGAACTCGGTCTTCCGAATACCAGGGGCTTCGCCAAAATTTAAAATTATAGAATTCTATGGCTAAGTGAGAGTGTTCACGCATTATAGTCCGATTGCCTTGTTCGCTGGGCTGAGCGCCTCCCTCGAAGGACCCAAAAATGGGAAAAAGAGCCCTCGGGTTTATCCCCGAACACCCCAGCACTAGCGGCATGGGGGCAGAAGCCGACGACTCGCCATCTCTCACAATTGATAAACAGCCGCACAGAAGGTAATATTTTAAATTCTAACAGCATTGCTTAAGCGCATATGAACAAGTTTTTAGCGCACAGGATAAAACGAGCGAGTTTTACTCAAAAATTACATCCATAGAACATTCCTCCGCCACAAGGCGGGCACCCTTCAGAACATCCTTATAATAATTTTCGGGCTTGCGATGCTCTTTCCCCGACGGTGGCCCGTCCTTCATAAGCTTCTCAGCATCCAGCTTGCCCCAGTGCACCTTCGCACGGGCAAGGGCCCTACGGGCACCTTCAATGCAGAAGGAGCACTTGATGACCTCGAGCCTCGGACAGGCCTCCACCAGCCGCCGCACCAGCCAGAAATAGCTCCCAGGCTGAGCCTCTCCAGGCCACAGCCAAACTATGAGGCCCTTCATGGCCTGTTCGGCCGCCTTGTGGAGCTCGAACAGTTGCTTCAACTGGTCGCTCAGGGACACGGGATGTCCGACCTCAGCGTATTGAGACCAGAACACCTTCCCTGTCGAGCTGCCCTCCTCGGCTCGATAGAATGCGGCGGAATCAGATACACTCCGGGGAAGATCTGCAAATGCGCCTGGAGAACTCCGGATTCGGGTAAGTAACAAGTAACTCACGCTTATGTTTTTACTTTGCATAAAGAATGCCTTACCCGCCGGTATCTTCTTCACCTCATCCAACTCTTGGAGGGTCTTCAAGGATTCGGCCTTGGCAGACTTGGCACTTTCAGTAGCTGCCGTGAGCTCGGACGCTCGCGCCCTTGAGTCACGCTCCAAACTCTCATGGTTTTCCATGAGAGCTTGGAGCTCTTACCGCACCTTGCCAACCTCGGCCTCATACTTTTCTCACTCAGTGTGCTCCACGGCCGATCTCTTCTCGGTCTCGAGCAGCGCTTGCTTCAGGGTCACCACCTCAGACGTGGCCCCTACAATAGCCACGATAATCCTATCATTTTTTGCAATTGCACCTTTTTATATATACATATATTTTATTTAAATAAGGTATTTCTTACCTTCATTTTCCTTGAGCTGCTTCTTGGCACGGCCGATCTCTTGCTCGGACCGCTTGAGGTTCTGCTTTAGCACGTCCACTTCCGCAGCAGTGCGGCGGACGCCAGCAGGGAAGGTTGCACACGCATATTGACTCTTTTTAGACTCCTCGATTTTTTATTTTGATCCTCTATTCGGCTTTTCTTTCCGAATGCCAAACAGAGCATCAGGGGCTACTGTCTATGCGGTAATGTTATTTACACATTATTTACTTACCTCAAAGCCTGTTAAAAGGCTTGTACAAGCTTCAGTCAGTCCGCTCTTGGCGGACTGAACCTTCTGGATCACCGCACTCATAATAGTGCGGTGCCCCTCGTCGATGGAGGCGCCTTGGAGCGCCTCCAACATATTGTCCGGCGCCTCCGGTTGGACGGAGGTCGCCGCCGCGGTGGGCTTGCTCCTCTTGGAAGGAGGTTCCCCGCCGGACTCTGGAACCTTTGAAGGTTCCGGAGCGGTGTCCGGCCTAGGGCCGGACTTGGAGCCCTGGGGGATTTCGTCCCCTTTACTCCTGGGGTCCGGGTGGTCACCTTGCGGCGCCTCCAGGACCACCTCCTCCCGGATTGGACCCTGTTGGGACAACACTTCGGTGTCGTCCGTACGGCGGGGGGAGGAAGCCGTCGGCAGCGAGTTCACGTCCGGCGAGTCCAGTGAGACGCTCGATGATGCGTCGAGCCGGTCTTTGGGTGGGCTGCATAAACATATTCGACATAAGGGAAAGCTGTGCAATAAACGAATACTATGAAATCACTCCGGTATCCGGATACTTATGATTTCGCCAGGGGCTTGGCCCTGGGTGGCCACTCCTCTTCACCGTCGTCAGCGTTGGTGGAGTAGTCCGGAGAAGGGATTCTCCCCTTCTTGGACCCTTCGGCCTCCCCAGTTGGGGCGGCCTTCCTTTTCTTCCCTTCCCCCATTGGAGGGGGAGGGGTCTCTTCTTCCTCCTCCTCATGTTCGTGGGAGGAGTGCGCCTCGGAACCGTCGGATGATGGATCCGACGCCTCCTGGCGCCGGGCACTCTTTTGAGTTCCCGCGGCCTTTTTCGCAGCCTTCTTCTCCGGCACCACATAGGGTGCTGGAACTAGCAACTTTGCCAATTGAGCGTCCGCTGGGCCTTCGGGCAGAGGAGCCGGACAGTTGATCTGCCCGGACATCGCCTGCCAATCCTGTCAAAGGTAAGGGAGCTTAGATCCCGCACAGAGTTGAGCTATGAAAAACTAGTGCCCTATAAAAGGTACAAAAAACTTACCGCGCTAGCGTGACACTACGCGCCGTATCCACGATCCTCTGCGACAGATGTGGGAGCCTCGGCGCCTTTCAAGAGCACCTTCCAAGCATCTTCGTACGTCGTGTCGAAGAGCCTGCTCAGAGTTTGGTGCCGCGCCGGATCAAACTCCCACAGGTTAAAAGCCCATTGTTGGCACGGGAGGATCAAGCGGATGAGCATAACCTGGGTTACATTGACAAGCCTGAGCTGCTTGTTCACCGGGGATTGGATGCATGTTTGTAGTCCGGTCACCTCCTTTTTGCTACCCCACGACAGGCCCGTCTCTTTCCAGGACGTGAGCCGCGTTGGGGGTCCGAACCAGAACTCAGGGGGTGCGACCCATTCGGCGTCGTGCGACTCGGTGATATAGAACCACCCCGATTGCCACCCCTTCAGGGTCTCCACAAAGGAGCCCTCGAGCCATAGGATGTTGGCCATCTTGCCAACCATGGCGCCTCCGCACTCCGCCTGGTTACCGCGCACCACCTTTGGCTTGACGTTGAAGGTCTTGAGCCATAGGCCGAAATAGGGGCGAATGCGGAGGAAAGCCTCACACACGACGATAAACGCCGAGATGTTGAGGACAAAATTCGGGGCCAGATAGTGGAAATCCAGGCCGTAGTAGAACATGAGCCCCCGGACAAATGGGTGGAGAGGGAAGCCCAGTCCACGGAGGAAATGGGGGAGGAACACCACCTGCTCATGGGGCCTAGGGGTGGGGATGAGCTGTCCCTTTTCGGGGAGCCAGTACGCGATGTCGTTAGACAGGTATCCGGCCTTCCTCAGCTTTTTGATATGTCCCTCCGTGACGGAGGAGAACATCCACTTGCCTCCCGCTCCGGACATGGCTGGAGAAGGTTGAGGTGAGGAGTGCGGACTTGGGCGCTGGAGCTCGAGTGCGCAAGAATGGATAGGCGAAGGAGGAAGAGGGCATAGGTGAAAAGGTGGATCCTTATCCCCTTATATGGGTGGACGCAACTACATGTCCCCACCAGCCTGGTAAAACTCGCTTATCTCCCAAGCGCCGTAATCAAAGGCGCGGTTGGGTTACCCATGCCCGTATTGATGAGAATCCCGGAATAAGGGGACACGATCTCTGCTTTAACAAGACGTGCCAAGGAAAAGGCTCGCATAACGCGCTGAGATGGGACAGTAAAATGGTTTGAATAAAAACTTGGTCGTGGTGTGATGTCACACAACGGAGTGCGTTAGCAGATTAGATTTGTGTAAATATTATTCTCTCTATGGCGATATGTGGAAACTTATTTTGCAGAGCCGGACACTACCTTTGTGTTCAAAATCTTCTATTAAGTACTTGGAGGAGGAACCCGCCTTGCAATGCCGAAGACAATATGCGCGCCGGACTCGTCGTCATTGAAGCCTGGTTCAGGGGCTACTGAGGGAGTCCTGGATTAGGGGGTGTCTGAATGGCCGGACTATTCCTTTAGCCGGACTCCAGGACTATGAAGATACAAGATTGAAGACTTCGTGCCGTGTCCGGAAGGGACTTTCCTTGGTGTGGAAGGCAAGCTTGGCGATACGGATATTCAGATCTCCTACCATTGTAACCGACTCTATGTAACCCTAACCCTATTCGATGTCTATATAATCCGGAGGGTTTTAGTCCGTAGGACAACATACACATCAACAATCATACCATAGGCTAGCTTCTAGGGTTTAGCCTCTCTGATCTCGTGGAAGATCAACTCTTGTAATACCCATATCATCAATATTAATCAAGCAGGACGTAGGGTTTTACCTCCATCAAGAGGGCCCAAACCTGGGTAAAACTTCGTGTCCCCTGCCTCCTATTACCATCCGGCCTAGACGAACAGTTCGGGACCCCCTACTCGAGATCCGCCGGTTTTGACACCGACAAACAAAACATCACTTTTGTGCAAAGATGAGCATTAGAAATTATAATAGCACCAATTCAGCATTTTTAAATGCTATCCTATAATTAAAAATACCAAAAGAATTCTTCTGGTCTCCAAAATATTTGTGGCACTGTCTATAATCACCAGGGATTTAACGGGATACACTCCCATATTTTTCCTTAGTAAATAATTCCCTTTCTATCTTTGTTAAGTAAACAAAAGATTTTATAAAAAAGAAAAGAAAAGGGAAAAGCAGAGGGGAGAGAGAGAAAGCCCCTGCCCCACTAGGCCAAATGGCCCAGCCGGCCCACTTCTCCTTCCCTGTCGTCTTCCCCTTCCTCTTGTTCAACCGACCCATGCGAGTGGTCGCCGTTGAACCCGCTCGTCGCCCCGTGCCTCGCCGACGAGGGGATAAGGATCTCCTCCCTCCCCGTCCCCTCGATCCTCTCTCCCCACCGCCCACTTGCGCCTCTCCCTCGCCCATTCTCCCCTTCTCCCTCTCCTTCATTTTGGAGAGGAGGCCGATGCGGTCGCCGCCGTGCCTCACCCGTCCTCTCGGCCATCGAGCCCCGCTCTCCTCGCCATCGTGCCCATCTTCTCCGCTGTCGTCATCTACCCCGTCCCCGTCCATGAGCACGAGCCAGGAACCACTGCGGAGAGCGGGTCGAGCCGCCCCCTTTCGCCTCTGTCACTGGCAGAATAGAGATAAAGGACGAAGGTCATCCCCTATGCTTAAGACATAGGCTCTACAGTGTGCTATGCTGTGTACCGCACCTGAAATGTGCCTTGCCATGAGTCAGTCAAGGGGTACAAGAGTGATCTAAGAATGGATCACAAGACAGCGGTCAAAGTTATCCTTAGTAACTAGTGGACTAAGGAATTTTCTCAATTATGGAGGTGGTAAAAGAGTTCGTCGTAAAGGGTTACGCCAATGCAAACTTTGACACTAATCCAGATTATTCTGAGTAGTAAACTGGATTCGTATAGTAGAACGGTTATTTGGAATAGCTCCAAATGTAGCATAGTAGTTGCATCTACAAGATGACATAGAAATTTGCGAAGTACATACGGATCTGAAAGATTCAGACCCGTGGACTATAACATCTCTCACAAGCAAAACATGATCAAACCCAGAACTCATTAAGTCTTAATCACATGATGATGTGAACTAGTTTAGTGACACTAGTAAACTCTTTGGATGTTGATCACATGGCGATGTGACCTGTGAGTGTTAATCACATGATGATGTGAACTAGATTATTGACTCTAGTGCAAGTGGGAGACTGTTGGAAATATGCCCTAGAGGCAATAATAAATTGATTATTATTATATTTCCTTGTTCATGATAATCGTTTATTATCCATGCTATAATTGTATTGATAGGAAACTCAGATACATGTGTGGATAAATAGACAACACCGTGTCCCTAGTAAGCCTCTAGTTGACTATCTCGTTGATCAATAGATGGTTACGGTTTCCTGACCATGGACATTGGATGTCATTGATAACGGGATCACATCATTAGGAGAATGATGTGATGGACAAAGACCCAATCCTAAGCCTAGCACAAGATCATGTAGTTTGTATGCTAAAGCTTTTCTAATGTCAAGTATCATTTCCTTAGACCATGAGATTGTGCAACTCCCGGATACCGTCGGAGTGCTTTGGCTGTACCAAACGTCACAACGTAACTGGGTGGCTATAAAGGTGCACTACGGGTATCTCCGAAAGTGTTTGTTGGGTTGGCACGAATCGAGACTGGGATTTGTCACTCCGTGTAAATGGAGAGGTATCTCTGGGCCCACTCGGTAGGACATCATCATAATGTGCACAATGTGATCAAGGAGTTGATCACGGGATGATGTGTTACGGAACGAGGAAAAGAGACTTGCCGGTAACGAGATTGAACAAGGTATCGGGATACCGACGATCGAATCTCGGGCAAGTATCGTACCGCTAGACAAAGGGAATTGCATACGGGATTGATTAAGTCCTTGACATCGTGGTTCATCCGATGAGATCATCGTGGAACATGTGGGAGCCAACATGGGTATCCAGATCCCGCTGTTGGTTATTGACCGGAGAGTCATCTCGGTCATGTCTGCATGTCTCCCGAACCCGTAGGGTCTACACACTTAAGGTTCAGTGACGCTAGGGTTATAGAGATATTAGTATGCGGTAACCCGAAAGTTGTTCGGAGTCCCGGATGAGATCCCGGACGTCACGAGGAGTTCCGGAATGGTCCGGAGGAAAAGAATTATATATAGGAAGTGCTATTTCGGCCATCAGGACAAGTTTCGGGGTCACCGATATTGTACCGGGACCACCGGAAGGGTTTCGGGGGTCCACCAGGTGGGGCCACCTATCCCGGAGGGCCCCATGGGCTGAAGTGGGAAGGGATCCAGCCCAAAGTGGGCTAGGGCGCCACTTCCCCCTAGGGCCCATGCGCCTAAGGGTGGGGACTCCTAAGAGGGGAAGGCACCCCTAGGTGCCTTGGGGGGAGGGACTCCTCCCTTGGCCGCCGCCCCCCTAGGAGATTGGATCTCCTAGGGCCGGCGCCCCCCCCCTTGGCCTCCCTATATATAGTTAGGGAAGGAGGGCCTCTCACCACGCGCCTTGGTGCCTCCCTCTCCCTCTCCAACACCTCCTCCTCCTCCATAGAGCTTAGCGAAGCCCTGCCGGAGTACTACAGCTCCATCACCACCACGCCGTCGGGCTGCTGCTGGAGCCATCTTCCTCAACCTCACCTCCCCCCTTGCTGGATCGAGAACGAGGAGACGTCGCTGCTCCGTACATGTGTTGAACGCGGAGGTGCCGTCCGTTCGGCACTAGGATCATCGGTGATTTGGATCACGACGAGTATGACTCCATCAACCCCGTTCTCTTGAACGCTTCCGCGCGCGATCTACAAGGGTATGTAGATCCACTCCTCCCTCGTTGCTAGATGACTCCATAGATGGATCTTGGTGACACGTAGGAAAATTTTGAATTTATGCTACGTTCCCCAACAGTGGCATCATGAGCCAGGTTTATGCGTAGTTTCTATGCACGAGTAGAACACAAAGTAGTTGTGGGCGTTGATTTTGTTCAATATGCTTGCCGTTACTAGTCTTATCTTGATTCGGCGGCATCGTGGGATGGAGCGGCCCGGACGGACCTTACACGTACTCTTACGTGAGACTGGTTCCACCGACTGACATGCACTAGTTGCATAAGGTGGCTAGCGGGTGTCTGTCTCTCCCACTTTAGTTGGATCAGATTCGATGAAAAGGGTCCTTATGAAGGGTAAATAGCAATTGGCATATCACGTTGTGGTTTTTGCGTAGGTAAGAAATGTTCTTGCTAGAAACCCATAGCAGCCACGTAAAACATGCAAACAACAATTAGAGGACGTCTAACTTGTTTTTGCAGGGTATGCTATGTGATGTGATATGGCCAAAGGATGTGATGAATGATATATGTGATGTATGAGATTGATCATGTTCTTGTAATAGGAATCACGACTTGCATGTCGATGATTATGACAACCGGCAGGAGCCATAGGAGTTGTCTTAATTTATTTATGACCTGCGTGTCAACATAAACGTCATGTAATTACTTTACTTTATTGCTAACCGTTAGCTGTAGTAGTAGAAGTAATAGTTGGCGAGACAACTTCATGAAGACACGATGATGGAGATCATGATGATGGAGATCATGGTGTCATGCCGGTGACAAGATGATCATGGAGCCCCAAGATGGAGATCAAAGGAGCTATATGATATTGGCCATATCATGTCACTATTTGATTGCATGTGATGTTTATCATGTTTTTGCATCTTGTTTACTTAGAACGACGGTAGTAAATAAGATGATCCCTCATTAAAATTTCAAGAAAGTGTTCCCCCTAACTGTGCACCATTGCGACAGTTCGTTGTTTCGAAGCACCACGTGATGATCGGGTGTGATAGATTCTAACATTCACATACAACGGGTGTAAGACAGATTTACACACGCAAAACACTTAGGTTGACTTGACGAGCCTAGCATGTGTACAGACATGGCCTCGGAACACAGAAGACCGAAAGGTCGACCATGAGTCGTATGGTAGATACGATCAACATGAAGATGTTCACCGACGTTGACTAGTCCGTCTCACGTGATGATCGGACATGGCCTAGTTGACTCGGATCATGTAATCACTTAGATGACTAGAGGGATGTCTATCTGAGTGGGAGTTCATAAGATGAACTTAATTATCCTGAACATAGTCAAAAGGTCTTCGCAAATTATGTCGTAGCTCGCGCTTCTGTTCTACTGTTTAGATATGTTCCTAGAGAAAATTTAGTTGAAAGTTGATAGTAGCAATTATGCGGACTAGGTCCGTAAAATGAGGATTGTCCTCATTGCTTCATAGAAGGCTTATGTCCTTAATGCACCGCTCAGTGTGCTGAATCTCGAACGTCGTCTTTGGATGTTGCAAACATCTGACATACACATTTTGATAACTACGTGATAGTTCAGTTAAATGGTTTAGAAATGAGGCACCGAAGACGTTTTTGAAACGTCGCAAAACATATGAGATGTTTCGAGGGCTGAAATTGGGATTTCAGGATCATGCCCACGTCAAGAGGTATAAGACCTCCGACGATTTTCTTAGCCTGCAAACTAAGGGAGAAAAGCTCAATTGTTGAACTTGTGCTCAGATTGTCTGAGTACAACAATCGCTTGAATCGAGTGGGAGTTGATCTTCCAGATGAAATAGTGATGGTTCTCCGAAGTCATTACCACCAAGCTGCTTGAGCTTCGTGATGAACTATAATATATCAGGGACATATATGATGATCCTTGAGATATTCGCGATGTTTGACACCACAAAAGTAGAGATCAAGAAGGAGCATCAATTGTTGATGGTTGGTGAAACCACTAGTTTCAAGAAGGGCAAGGGCAAAAAGGGATGCTTCATGAAATGGCAAATCAGTTGCTGCTCTAGTGAAGAAACCCAAGGTTGAACCCAAACCCGAGACTAAGTGCTTCTGTAATAAGGGGAATAGCCACTAGAGCAGAATTACCCTAGATACTTGGTAGATAAGAAGGCTGGCGAGGTCGATAGAAGTATATTGGATATACATTGTGTTGATGTGTACTTTACTAGTACTCCTAGTAGCACCAGGGTATTAGATACCGGTTCGGTTGCTAAGTGTTAGTAACTCGAAATAAAAGCTACGGAATAAACGGAGACTAAGTAAAGGTGAGCTGACGATATGTGTTGGAAGTGTTTCCAATGTTGATATGATCAATACTCACACGCTCCCTCTACCATCGAGATTGGTGTTTGCGTTGAGCATAGACATGATTGGATTACGTCTATCGCAATACGGTTATTCATTTTAAGGAGAATAACGGTTACTCTGTTTATTTGAATAATACCTTCAATGGTCTTGCACCTAAAATGAATGGTTCATTGAATCTCGATCGTAGTGATACACATGTTCATGCCAAAAGATATAAGATAGTAATGATAGTACCACCTACTTGTGGCACTGCCACTTAAGTCATATCGGTATAAAACGCATGAAGAAGCTCCATATTGATGGATCATTGGGCTCACTCGTTTTGAAAAGTTTGAGACATGCGAACCATGTCTATTGGTGTATATGCATGAAGAAACTCCATGCAAATGGACCGTTTGGACTCACTTGATTTTGAATCACTTGAGACATGCAAATCATACCACATGGGCAAGATGACTGAAAGCCTCATTTTCAGTAAAATGGAACTAGAAAGCAACTTGTTGGAAGTAATACATTTTGATGTGTGCAGTCCAATGAGTGCTGAGGCATGTAGTGGATATCGTTATGTTCTTACTTCACAGATGATTTGAGTAGATGTTGAGTATATTTACTTGATGAATCACGAGTCTGAATTATTGAGAGGTTCAAGTAATTTCAGGGTGAAGTTGAAAGATCGTTGTGACAAGAGGATAAAATATCTATGATATGATCATAGAGATGAATATCTGAATTATGCGTTTGGCACAGAATTAAGACATTGTGGAAATTGTTTCACAACTAATACATCCTGGAACACCATAGTGTGATGGTGTGTCCGAACATCATCACTGCACCCTATTGGATATGATGCATAACATGATGTCTCTTATCGAATTACCACAATAGTTTATGGGTTAGGCATTAGAGACAACCACATTCACTTTAAATAGGGCACCACGTAATTCCGATGAGATGACACCGTATGAACTATGGTTTAGAGAAACCTAAGCTGTCATTTCTTAAAAGTTTGGGGCTGCGACGCTTATGTGAGAAAAGTTTCAGGCTGATAAGCTCGAACCCAAAGCGGATAAATGCATCTTCATAGGACACCTAAAACAATTGGGTATACCTCCTGTCTCAGATCCGAAAGCAATAAGGGATTGTTTCTAGAATCGAGTCCTTTCTCGAGGAAAAGTTTCTCTAGAAAGAATTGAGTGGGAGGATGGTGGAGACTTGATGAGGTTATTGAACCGTCTCTTCAACTAGTGTGTGGCAGGGCACAGGAAGTTATTCCTGTGGCACCTACACCAATTAAAGTGGAAGCTTATGATAGTGATCATGAAACTTCAGATCAAGTCACTACCAAACCTCGTAGGATGACAAGGATGCGTACTACTTCAGAGTGGTACGTAATCCTGTCTTGGAAGTCATGTTGCTAGACAACAATGAACCTACGAGCTACGGAGAAGCGATGGTGGGCCCAGATTCCGATAAATGGCTCGAGGCCATAAAATCCGAGATAGGATCCATGTATGAAAACAAAGTGCAGACTTTGGAAGAACTACTTGATGGTCGTAAGGCTGTTAGGTACATATGGATTTTAAAACGAAGACGGACAATGATGGTAAATGTCACCATTAAGAAAGCTCGACTTGTCGTTAAGATGTTTTCCGACAAGTTCAAGGAGTTGACTACGATGAGACTTTCTCACTCGTAGCAATGCTAAGAGTCTGTTGGAATTATATTAGCGATTACTGCATTATTTATGAAATCTTGTAGATAGGATGTCAAAACATTGTTTCCTCGACGTTTTTTTGAGGAAAGGTTGTATTTGATACAAACCGGAAGGTTTTGTCAATCCTGAAAGATGCTAATAAGTATGCAAAGCTCCAGCAATCCTTCTAGGGACTGGAGTAAGCATCTCGGAGTTGGAATGTATGCTTTGATGATGATCAAAGATTTTGGGTTTATACAAAGTTTATGAGAAACTTGTATTTCCAAAGAAGTGAGTGGGAGCACTATATAATTTCTGATAAGTATATGTTGACATATTGTTGATCAGAAATGACGTAGAATTTCTGGAAAGCATATAGGGTTATTTGGAAAGTGTTTTTCAATGGAAAGCCTGGATTAAGCTACTTGAACGTTGAGCATCAAGATCTATAAGGATAGATCAAAATGCTTAATGGTACTTTCAAATGAGCACATACCTTGACATGATCTTGAAGGTGTTCAAGATGGATCAGTCAAAGAAGGAGTTCTTGCCTGAGTTGTAAGGTATGAAGTTAAGACTTAAAGCTCGACCACAGCAGAATAGAGAGAAAGGACGAAGGTCGTCCCCTATGCTTAAGACATAGGCTCTACAGTATGCTATGCTGTGTACCGCACCTAAAATGTGCCTTGCCATGAGTCAGTCAAGGGTTACAAGAGTGATCTAAGAATGGATCACAGGACAGCGGTCAAAGTTATCCTTAGTAACTAGTGGACTAAGGAATTTTCTCGATTATGGAGGTGGTAAAAGAGTTCGTCGTAAAGGGTTACGTCGATGCAAACTTTGACACTAATACATATTATTCTGAGTCGTAAACTGGATTCGTATAGTAGAACAGTTATTTGGAATAGCTCCAAATGTAGCATAGTAGTTGCATCTACAAGATGACATAGAAATTTGCGAAGTACATACGGATCTGAAAGATTCAGACCCGTGGACTATAACATCTCTCACAAGCAAAACATGATCAAACCCAGAACTCATTGAGTCTTAATCACATGATGATGTGAACTAGTTTAGTGACACTAGTAAACTCTTTGGATGTTGATCACATGGCGATGTGACCTGTGAGTGTTAATCACATGACGATGTGAACTAGATTATTGACTCTAGTGCAAGTGGGAGACTGTTGGAAATATGCCCTAGAGGCAATAATAAATTGATTATTATTATATTTCCTTGTTCATGATAATCGTTTATTATCCATGCTATAATTGTATTGATAGGAAACTCAGATACATGTGTGGATACATAGACAACACCATGTCCCTAGTAAGCCTCTAGTTGACTAGCTCGTTGATCAATAGATGGTTACGGTTTCCTGACCATGGACATTGGATGTCATTGATAACGGGATCACATCATTAGGAGAATGATGTGATGGACAAAGACCCAATCCTAAGCCTAGCACAAGATCATGTAGTTCGTATGCTAAAGCTTTTCTAATGTTAAGTATCATTTCCTTAGACCATGAGATTGTGCAACTCCCGAATACCGTAGGAGTGCTTTGGGTGTACCAAACGTCACAACGTAACTGGGTGGCTATAAAGGTGCACTACGGGTATCTCCGAAAGTGTCTGTTGGGTTGGCACAAATTGAGACTGGGATTTGTCACTCCGTGTAAACGGAGAGGTATCTCTGGGCCCACTCGGTAGGACATCATCATAATGTGCACAATGTGATTAAGGAGTTGATCACGGGATGATGTGTTACGGAACGAGTAAAAGAGACTTGCCGGTAACGAGATTGAACAAGGTATCGGGATACCGACGATCGAATCTCGGGCAAGTATCGTACCGCTAGACAAAGGGAATTGCATACGGGATAGATTAAGTCCTTGACATCGTGGTTCATCCGATGAGATCATCGTGGAACATGTGGGAGCCAACATGGGTATCCAGATCCTGCTGTTGGTTATTGAACGGAGAGTCATCTCGGTCATGTCTGCATGTCTCCCGAACCCGTAGGGTCTACACACTTATGGTTCAGTGACGCTAGTTGTTCGGAGTCCTGGATGAGATCCCGTACGTCACGAGGAGTTCCGGAATGGTCCGGAGGTAAAGAATTATATATAGGAAGTGCTATTTCGGCCATCGGGACAAGTTTCGGGGTCACCGGTAATGTACCGGGACCACCGGAAGGGTCCCGGGGGTCCACCGGGTGGGGCCACCTATCCCGGAGGGCCCCTTGGGCTGAAGTGGGAAGGGATCCAGCCCAAAGTGGGCTGGGGCGCCACTTCCCCCTAGGGCCCATGCGCCTAAGGGTGGGGTAACCCTAGGGGAAGAGTCCTAAGAGGGGAAGGCACCCCTAGGTGCCTTGGGGGGGAGGGACTCCTCCCTTGGCCGCCGCCCCCTAGGAGATTGGATCTCCTAGGGCCGTCACCCCCCCTTGGCCTCCCTATATACAGTGAGGGAAGGAGGGCCTCTCACCACGCGCCTTGGTGCCTCCCTCTCCCTCTCCAACACCTCCTCCTCCTCCATAGAGCTTAGCGAAGCCCTGCCGGAGTACTGCAGCTCCATCACCACCACGCCGTCGTGCTGCTGCTGGAGCCATCTTCCTCAACCTCACCTCCCCACTTGCTGGATCAAGAAGGAGGAGATGTCGCTGCTCCGTACGTGTGTTAAACGCGGAGGTGCCGTCCGTTCGGCGCTAGGATCATCGGTGATTTGGATCACGACGAGTACGACTCCATCAACCCCGTTCTCTTGAATGCTTCCGCGCGCGATCTACAAGGGTATGTAGATCCACTCCTCCCTCGTTGCTAGATGACTCCATGGATGGATCTTGGTGACACGTAGGAAAATTTTGAATTTATGCTACGTTCCCCAACACATCACCGGCGACTCTCAGGTGACCAAATGGTCACGGGCCAGTGCCGGTTGCATTCACCGCGCCCCGTAGATCCTCCCCGGCCTCTCCATTTTCTCGCTAGCTCTAGCACCGTTTTCTTCAAGCTCCTGTACGCACCGCTTCCTTCGCTCATTGCCGGCGCCGAATTCGGCCAAGCCCGGCCGTGCCACCATCCCCAAACGAAGCGGTGTCGAGTGGCTGTTCGAACGGGCCCAGCCGCGCGCCGAACGGCGCCGTAAAACGCTATCCCGACGCGGCCCGAGCGGCTCCGCTACATTTAGGCGTCAACGACAGCGAGACGCCAGCCGCCGCCGACGTGGCACACCTGGGGCCACCCATGGGTCACTGCCAGCGGGCTCCACATGCCCATTGACTGGGTTGACCCAGTCAACGTGCTTACTGGGCAGCCCGATGCCACTGACATGTGGGCCCATGCTAATTAAATAGGTTTTATAAATAAATAAAACATCAATTAATCTTTTATTTAATTAGTAATTAGTTAGTCACGGACACCGGGGCCCCACCCCTCTAATTAGCCTGTTAGTTTAGTAAATTACTGTTAGACTAACAAAGGCTGACATGTGGGTCCTATTGGACCCACATGTCAGGTTTGACCCTGGTCAGCGAGTCTGTTGACTGCTAATGTCATCCCCACGAAATGCTGACATCATAATGAATTTTGATAATTTAATTAACTTCAAAAAACTTTTGAAACTTTAGAAAGTCATAGTAATTAAATTGTAGCTCGGATGAAAATGTTTTCTACATGAAAGTTTCTCAGAAAAATGCACTGAATCCGAATAGGTGGTCCATTCATCTGTCACATGCCCCCTAGCATGCCGAACATGAACCGTCCCCTCTCTTTCACCTGTCCACAATCTGCCTAACGCCTGAAATTCATCCTCAGATGTTTACCCTATCCGCCTGCAACGTGTTGTACTGTGTTAGAATACCCCTAGTTCTGCATATCGTCATGTCATGCTTTGTGTCACATCTATTTGCTTATATTTACTGTTTCTTCCCCCTCTTCTCTCCGGTAGACCCCGAGACCGATGATGCCCCTGTGATTGACTACGTCGACGGCACTTCTTCTTTTTCAGCAGACCTTCCAGGCAAGCAAACCCCCCTTGAGCATTCTGATATCACCCATTTCTTTCCCTCTCATTCTTGCAGCAGAACTGCTACTGCTTTCTGTACGGTCCTAATCTTATGCATAGCCTATTTTTATTACTTGCTTTCATACCTTACCTGTTTATTCTAAACTGTTTAGTATAGATTTGTTAGAGATCCATCAGTGACCCCCACCTTGTCCCAGTTGCCCCGCTTTATGTTCGATGACTCGATCAATGTGATCGACGTCCAGGCCTCGACACCGCACATTGCCGCCCTTAGTTGTATGACTCTGCAGAGTTACTATCAAGTGCCGAGGGTGGTACCTCGACCGAACTTCTGATGTTAACCCTATAGTGTTGCTATTTGGTCATTGTCATCAAGTGTGATTCCTCCTTAACCACTTACGATACGAGTCTATCGTGCAACCCCTCAAGTGTGAACCTCGAGGGTGATTCCTCCTACGTTCACCTTGACGATTACATCGAGTGGAATCCGCCGAGGGTGATTCCTCGGGGTTTCCCCTTGGTTTTTGGACACACGGATACTTGGACTTTACAACTGTTACTTGGAAAGGCGGCTCGACCTTGAGGGGTACCCGCGAGTGATGTAGGGACGGGTTGACCTGGAGGGTACCCGCAAGTTTTCCATGCGGCGCAGTCGGGCATTCTTTGCCCTTGCTGCAAGTCAGTGAGATGGGCCGATGGGACCACATATCATGGATCATTGATTGTTACCGCACTATCAAGACACTAACAATTTGGATATTTGATCCGAGTAGGCCTCTGGCCTTTTATGTAGTGACCACCACGTGGGAATAAGTATGGGCACTCTGCGTCGTATGTATCAGCCGAAAGCTCAACAGACGTCTGCGATGGAGCGGCCCGCGCCGGGTTGGACTGGAACACCTCGCCTTGTATAAGGGAGGCTAGGTCTGCTCACCGTCCGAGTACCCAATGTGCAAGATTACAAAGGGCGATGGCCCATGACCCCTTCGCATTTAGGATGTAGATCGGTGTGCTGGCCTCTCTGTTGAGCCTAGGTAGTACTTCTATGTGTTGATCGGCCGAGGCCAGTCATGACCTGATGGTGTGTCCGGCCGAAGTTGATCGAGCGTGTTGGGTAAGTTGGTGCACCCCTACAAGGAAGAAAACATCTATCGATAGCCTGTCCTACGGTAATGGGCGCTCGGAGTTGTATCCCGATCAATACAACTAGAACTGGATACTAGTTGCTGAGGCATGTAATGGATATGATGTCTCCGGGATTGTTTCCTCGCAGGGAGTCGAGGAAGTGATCTCTGGGCAATGTTACAACATACTTACTAATTATAATATGCCACTCTTATTTCTCCTAATGCTGCAAGATGCTTGGAGCTGCTTGAAGATGCTAGTCTTTGATAGGCTAGGCTTTCCCCTTCTCTTCTGGCATTCTGCAGTTTAGTCCACAGATACAACCCATTCCTTTGATACAGATGCATACTTAGTTTAGATCTGATGTAAGTCTTGCGAGTACTTTGGACGAGTACTCATGGTTGCTTTTCTACCTCATTTTCCCCATACCCTATTGTTGCGACCAGATGCCGGATCCCAGGAGCCAGACGACACCACTGATGACTACTGCTACCCCGAGGGTGCCTACTACTACGTGACGGCTACTGACGACTTGGAGTAGTTAGGAGGCTCCCAGGCAGGAGGCCATGCCTTTTTGATTGTTGATGTTTGTGCTAGCCTTATTAAGGAAGAACTTGTTTAACTTATGTTTGTACTCATATATTATTGCTTCCGCTGACTCTTGTGCATTCGAGCTTATGCATTCGAGCCCTCGAGGCCCCTGGCTTGTAATATAAAGCTTGTATTATTTTAATTTGTGTCTAGAGTTGTGTTGTGATATCCTCTCGCGAGTCCTTGATCTTGATCGTACACATTTGCGTGTATGATTAGTGTAAGATTGAATCGGGGGCGTCACAAGTTGGTATAAGAGCCGACTACCTGTAGGATCTCCCTTTTCAACTCCTTGGCTGAAGTTGAGTCTGGTCACTGAAAAACTTTTACTAACATGGCTCTGTGTCTTACGGGCCACGTCTCCATTGGGTGGTATTAGGATCTTTTATTCCTTGTCTTAATCTGATATTCTGATCTCTCTTCTCCTCGGCTTAAAGGTTTTATGAACTCTAACATTAGGATCTCATGGTCACATCCACCCGGAGAGCCCCTTATTAGAGATGATCGCCTACTGCACCAGAAGATTTCGAAGATACTCTATGATGTTCTCTCAAGACTTTGTGTCATCGCTTTTGCAATTCCCTCTCATCGATAAATCCCTATGGATGACCACCTACACTTTTCATTCATACCATCATTCCCCGTTGATCTTGTTATCACAAGATACCCTGAAGTTCTCTGTTTTGTTCTGAGAATACTTTGTGCCTACTGCCTTGTAGTTCCTTGTCACATGAATACCTCTATGGATAATTCTTCGCCCTTACCGAGTATACGCTCATCCCCATTTGTTCATGTGTTTCACAAAATTCTCTGAAATACTATTCTATCTTCCAAAATCCTTAGTAGCGTATTGCTCTTCAAATGCTTGCCTAGTTGCATTATGGTTAATTCCATATGTCTAGCAATATTCCTTAAAATCCTTTGTTATTCCCATTTTTATCCTATTGATTCAATAGGTGTGCGCATGCTTGCAATCATCAGTCGATCCTTTTAAATTATCTTTCCGACTCAGACGTCATTTTGAACATGAGCCGGTCCTCGACCAATCTATTTTTCATCAATTGTACCTCTAGGTCTATTCAACATATCCATCCTTGATCAGAGCGTCTGCTTCTGATCCTTCATTTTGGAAATCATAATTCCTTTGTTATCTAAGCATAAAATTATTCAGATGTTCTATAATCCGATGCCCTTGCATTCTTTCTTCCTCTCATTCAGTACCAATAATCACATCAGCTCCATTGTGGACTGCCAGGCCCATTGCTGGGTTATTAGCCGATAGTATCCTTCACATTCAAAATTCTTGTGAGTTATTCCCATGATACATAATTTCTTTGACATTTTGTATCCTTTGTTTTTTGTCAACCATGCTCTACCTTCCGAGCTTGTGTCATTTACTCTTGGAGTTTGTGGCATATGTTCCCAAGATGCCCCTATGGGTTGAATCTATTCTTTTGCCATTTGTGTGAACCCGAAAGATTTCACGGGTCATACTGATACTTCCATTTTGCATCATGCTTTTATATTGATATTTATTGCATTATGGGTTGTTATTACACATTATGTCACAATACTTATGCCTATTCTCTCTTATTTTACAAGGTTTACATGAAGAGGGAGAATGCCGGCAGCGGGGATTCTGGGCTAGAAAAGGAGCAAATATTAGAGACCTATTCCGCTCACCTCCAAAAGTCGTGAAACTTCACAGAAGTTATTTCCAGAATATATAAAAAATATTGGGCGAAAGAAGTTCCAGAGGGGGGGCGCACCCTGGCCACAAGGGTGGGGGGCGCGCCCTACCCCCTGGGCACACCCCCTGCCTCAAGGGCTCCCTGGTGGTCTTTCAATGCCCATCTTCTGCTATATGAGGTCTTTCGTCCGAGAAAAAATAATAAGCAAGCTTTGGGGAAGAAACTTCACCGCCACGAGGCGGAACCTTGGCGGAACCAATCTATGGCTCCGGCAGAGCTGTTCTGCCGGGGAAACTTCCCTCCGGGAGGGGGAAATCATCACCATCGTCGTCACCAAAGATCCTCTCATCGGGTGGGGGACAATCTCCATCAACATCTTCACTAGCACCATCTCATCTCAAACCCTAGTTCATCTATTGTATCCAATCTTTGTATCCAAACCTCAGATTGGTACCTGTGGGTTGCTAGTAGTGTTGATTACTCCAAGTAGTTGATGCTAGTTGGTTTACTTGGTGGAAGATCATATGTTCAGATCCATTATGCATATTAATACCCCTCTGATTATGAACATGAATATGCTTTGTGAGTAGTTATGTTCGTTCCTGAGGACATGGGAGAAGTCTTGCTATATGTAGTCATGTGAATTTGGTATTCGTTCGATATTTTGATGAGATGTGTATGTTGTCATCCCTCTAGTGGTGACATGTGAACGTCGACTACATGACACTTCACCATTGTTTGGGCCTAAAGGGAGGCATTGGGAAGTAATAAGTAGATGATGGGTTGCTAGAGTGACAGAAGCTTAAACCCTAGTTTATGTGTTGCTTCGTAAGGGGCTAATTTGGATCCATATGTTTCATGCTATGGTTAGGTTTACCTTAATACTTCTGTTGTAGTTGCGGATGCTTGCAATGGGGGTTAATCATAAGTGGGATGCTTATCCAAGTAAGGACAGTACCCAAGCACCGTTCCACCCACATATCAAATTATCGAAGTACCGAACGCGAATCATATGAACGTGATGAAAACTAGCTTGACGATAATTCCCATGTGTCCTCAGGAGCGCTTTCCTTCATATAAGAGTTTGTCCAGACTTGTCCTTTGCTACAAAAAGGATTTGGCCACTTTGCTGCACCTTATTTACTTTTATTACTTGCTACTCGTTACAAATTACCTTATCACAAAACTATCTGTTACCGATAATTCAATGCTTGCAGAGAATACCTTACTGAAAACTAGTTATCATTTCCTTCTGCTCCTCGTTGGGTTCAACACTCTTACATATCGAAAAGCTATGATAGATCCCCTACACTTGTGGGTCATCAAGACTCTTTTCTGGCGCCATTGCCGGGGAGTGAAGCACCTTTGGTAAGGAAAAATTTATATAGTGTGCTAAAATTTACTGTCACTTGTTACTATGGAACATAATCCTTTGAGGGGCTTGTTCGGGGTATCTTCACTCCGACCAGTGGATCAAAGAGTTGCTCCTCAGCATACTGAACCTACTGAAAATGTGTACTTTGAAATTCCTTCGGGTATGATAGAGAAACTACTAGCTAATCCTTTTGCAGGAGATGGAACATTGCATCCCGATGTACACTTAATCTATGTGGATCAAGTTTGTGGATTATTTAAGCTTCTAGGTATGCCCGATGATGTTATCAATAAGAAGGTCTTCCCTTTTTATTTGAAGGGAGAGGCATTGACATGGTATAGGCTATGTGATGATATGGGATCATGGGACTACAAGTGATTGAAATTGGAATTTCATCAGAAGTTTTATCCTATGCATCTTGCTCATCATGATCATAATTATATTTATAATTTTTGGCCTCGTGAAGGAGAAAGCATCGCTCAAGCTTGGGGGAGGCTTAAGTCAATGTTATATTCATGCCCCAATCATGAGCTCTCAAGAGAAATGATTATTCAAAAAATTTAAGCTCGGCCTTCTCTTAGTAATCGCTCCATGCTCGATACTTCTTGTACTGGATCTTTTATGATGAAGACTGTTGAATTCAAATGGGATTTATTGGAAAGAATTAAACGCAACTCTAAAGATTGGGTCCTCGACGAAGGTAAGGAGTCAGGCATAACACCTAAGTTTGATTGTGTTAAATCTTTTATGGATACCGATGCTTTCCGTGAATTTAGCACTAAATATGGACTTGACTCTGAGATAGTAGCTTCTTTCTATGAATCCTTTGCTACTCATGTTGATCTCCCTAAGAAGAAGTGGTTTAAATATAATCCTCCAATTGAAGTAAAAGCAGTTGCACCTATTAAAGTTGAAGAAAAGACTATCACTTATGATAATCCTGTTGTTCCTGCTGCTCATATTAAGAAACCACCTTTCCTTGTTAGAATAAAGAATCATGCTAAAGCTTCAACTGCGGTTAACAAAAGTAATATTAAGACACCTAAACCCCCTGAGCAAATTAAAGTTGAACCTAGTATTGCTATGGTTAAAGATCTCTTGGCCGATAATATTGATGGGCATGTTATTTACTTCTGCAATGAAGCTGCTAGAATTCCTAGACCTGATGCTAAAAATAAACATAGACCTATTGTAGGCATGCCTGTTATTTCTATTAAAATAAGAGATCATTGTTATCATGGCCTATGTGATATGGGTGCTAGTGCAAGTGCAAGTGCAATACCCGATTCCTTATACCATGTAACATCCCAAAATTCTAAATTTTGGAATGTTATAATAAATAGATAGATTTGATTGATTGTCTGAAAGTGAGTGAATTCAAAACTTTTTGAAACTTAAATGAGAGGGAATAAAAGGACTTTCCCAAACTTTCATATTTGCTTTTTGATCTCCATGAATTCAAATTATTTTCAAATACAAAACCCTTGAGCGAAGATGATATGACTTCTTCCATTTAAATTAATTGAAAGGGTATTTGAAAATAATTGAATTTCATTTGGAAATATTACAACTCATAAACTTCATGCAGCTCAATGATTTTCTTGAGAGAAGATAAAATGAATTCTTCAAATTATATGAAATATGAGTTGGGAGTTTCAAAGAATTAAATTCAAAAGTTCTTTTGAATTTATTTTCAATTTGGAGTTATTTGAGTTTTATTGAAATTATTTTTCTCCAAAAATAAAATATATGAAAATTAGGGTAACATGATTCCCTACAACAGAAAATTGGAGAGAAATAAATTTGAAATCATTTTGATATTTTTAAAATGTTTTTTTGTTGGATCTTATTAGAACAGGAGCACTGTTGGAATTATTAGAATTTGTGTGCATTTTATTTAATGGTAGGACAATGTGCATGTCATAAAAAATCTTTTTCTGAAAATTTTGATATATAATATGCCTATATAGAATTTTCATTTTATTTTTGTTATTCGGTTTTCCTTCTATTTCTATTTAAAAAAACTGTACATGCGGCCCATATTTATTTATCGCCTACATGTGCAATATAGTAGCTTCTGGCGCCCCATTGTTTTCTTTCTCTCTTAAATGGGCCAGGCCCAGCCAGCCTTTTCATTTTTTGATCTTAAGCCGATTTTGTTTTAAAAAAAAACCCGCAGCCGCAACGTGCGCGTGCGGCCGGCCGAAGTCCTTTAGGCCCATCCATCTCTTTTCATCTGTGTTTTGTATATTTTCGTCTATGTTTAGTCCCACATCGCCTAGCCTTTGACCCATAAGCCTCTTTTTCACCAATAAATATAGATCTATAGAGCCTCCAAAAATCATCCGATTCGAGTTAAATCAATATTTTGGTTTGACTAAATTCATTTAAGAAAAATATATTTCTCCTCTCCAGCGCGACTTCTGGAAATTGTCTCCTCTCTCCAAAGTTATCTTTTCTCTGCCTTATAAAGGTATATTTCTTTGTCTTTTTTCTTCTTATACCTTCGTAGTTTATTATTTTTAGACTAATATGATAATATAATTAGATTATCAATTAGTCTACGTATTTATACATTAGACCCTAGCCCATCGCTATTTTTTCTTCCGTAAAACAGCTTGGCCTTGATTTTTCAAATAGCCATAACTTTTTACTCGTTTGTCCAAATCCAACGAAACCAACGCCCACTGCTTCGTTATGATCTCCTATATCCAGTAATCCAACTCAAACATGTTTTTGAAAAGTTTAAAATTTAAATTAGATCAGATTTGAATTCAAACTTCGTTTGATCATAACTTGAGTTTCGTAGCTCCGTTTGAGTTGATTCTTTTTGCAAATCGAAGCTCTTGACCTAAACTTTCTGATAAGGCCAAATTCATATAATTTTGGTACTGTTAGAAATTGTTTTATGTTGCAAGAGTTATTTGCTTGGTTTTGATGTTTTCCGAATTGTCTTCCTCGATCTTTCTGATCTTTTGAGTGATTGCTTATGTGGTTACTATTGCTTGCTTACGATAGATTGACCGGAGTGTGACGAGTAGAGCTATCAAGAGTTTTGAGTGTGAATTATCTTCATCAACATTGCAGGCAAGTTCATACTTTGATCATATTCCTTTCATACCCAGTTTTTATGCATTAGTTTCACCCTCAAACATTGCATGAGTAGGATTGATAACATGTGGGTATTGGGAAGTAGTTGATGATGTAGGAACCTATTGCCCTGCATTCAAACCTTGGGAGTTACTATTACGTTATGCTTATAGTGCCATGCTATGCGCGTAGACGTGGATTGAGTTTTGAGAGTATTCACGACAGATGTGAGTTTGTTAATTAATGGTTTACTTAAGGTGGCAACTTAAACACACATCTGGGTGGATTGAGGTACCTGGGTATTCCAGCATTGCCTGTCTAGGCACCTGGGTAGACCAGGATTGCCTGTTTTTTTATGGACCGCCACCCAGTCTCGTAGGGATCATAAGATTATTCATGCTAGAAACTTCCGTGTGCAGCCACAAGCTATTATGGGCTCTAGTATAGTTGATTAAGTCGTGTGAACTCTTATAGTGGTAGACTAGCAGATGTAGGGGTCGTAGGTGGAACGGTCTACCCATCGTAAGGTGCAAACGCTTCTGCAAGACTATGTCTCGGTCATCCGTTTCTCAAACACCTTGTAGTGCGAGAAATCCAACGGAGAAGATCTCATCACGTCATCTTGTGGGGAAAAGTGCGCAAACCTCTGCAGAGTGTACAACTAATCATGATTAGCCGTGTCCCCGGTTATGGACATCTTGAGTCTCTGGTACTTGGATTATCCTGTTGATCTCATCACGTTACTTTAAATTAAGTTTGTTGGGTTTAATGATGTTATTTAATTGGGATTGAGAATGCTGTCAACCATTCTCAATGTTCAACAACCACCATGATAGTTAAATAAAATTTATTTCTTTGTAGTAGGGAAAAATTGGCTTTTTGCAAAAACTATAACCATAGAGCTTTTCCACCAGCCAAATATGCATGTAGTGATAGCCTTTGTTCATAATTCTCTATGGTGTGAATTTGCCAGTACATTCAATGTACTGACCCTTTGTGGCTGCAACGTCTCATGTTGTAGGATTTCTTACGACGAGTAAGTGATACGTTAGGGTTACGATTTCTACACTCAACTTTGTCGTTGGTGTTGATGGGAATCCACAACCTTGTTACTTCCGCTATTTTGGATCGAGGTAATAGTATTTACGTTACTTTTACATGTGATTTACCTCTGTTATAAATCCTCGAGTACTGTGTGTGTCAGCAAACCGATCCAGGGATGACACTTAAGCACAGAGACTTGATCCATTCGGGTCGGGTCACTACATACCAAGCAATTATGCATGATATTGCACCTGCTGAGATAGAAGATATGAATGTTACCATTAAACTTGCCAATAGAGATACTATTTCACCGATTGGGATTGTTAGAGATGTTGAAGTCTTGTGTGGCAAAGTTAAATATCTTGCTGATTTTCTTGTTCTCGGTTCCCCACAAGATGACTTTTGTCCCATTATATATGGTAGACCCTTCTTGAATACTGTTAATGCTAGGATAGACTGCAATAAGAATATTGTTTATGTTGGTTTAGGGGACATGTCTCATGAGTTTAATTTTGCTAAATTTCATAGACAACCCCATGATAAAGAATTGCCTAGTAAAGATGAAATTATTGGTATTGCTTCTATTGTTGTGCCTCCTACTGATCCTTTAGAAAAATATTTGCTAGACCATGAAAATGATATGTTCATGAATGAAAGAAGGGAAATAGATGAAGTATTCTTTGAACAGGGACCTATTCTGAAACACAACTTGCCTGTTGAAATCCTAGGGGATCCTCCTCCACCCAAGGGTGATCCCGTGTTTGAGCTTAAACCATTGCCTGATACTCTTAAATATGCTTATCTTGATGAAAAGAAGATATATCCTGTTATTATTAGTGCTAACCTTTTTGAGCATGAAGAAGAGAGATTATTGAAAACTCTGAAGAAGCACCGTGATGCTGTTGGATATACTCTTGATGATGTTAAGGGCATTAGTCCTACTCTATGTCAACACAAAATAAATTTGGAGAAAGATGCCAAACCAGTTATTGATTACCAACGACGGCTTAATCCTAAGATGAAAGAAGTGGTAAGAAAGGAAATATTAAAGCTCCTTGAGGAAGGTATAATTTATCCCGTTGCTAATAGTTAGTGTGTAAGCCATGTCCATTGTGTCCCTAAGAAAGGAGGTATTACTGTTGTTCCTAATGATAAAGATGAATTGATTCCGCAAAGAATTATTACAGGTTATAGGATGGTAATTGATTTCCATAAATTAAATAAAGCTACTAAAAAGGATCATTACCCTTTGCCTTTCATTGATCAAATGCTCGAAAGATTATCTAAACATCCACACTTTTGCTTTCTAGATGGTTATTCTGGTTTCTCTCAGATACCTGTGTCAGCTGATGATCAAGGAAAGACTACTTTTACTGACCCTTTCGGTACCTTTGCTTATAGACGTATGCCTTTTGGTTTATGTAATGCACCTGCTACCTTTCAAAGATTCATGATGGCTATATTTTCTGACTTTTGTGAAAAGATCTGTGAAGTTTTCATGGATGATTTCTCTGTTTATGGATCCTCTTTTGATGATTGCTTGAGCAACCTTGATTGAGTTTTGCAGAGATGTGAGGAAACTAACCTTGTCTTGAATTGGGAGAAGTGCCACTTTATGGTTAATGAAGGTATTGTCTTGGGGCATAAAATTTCTGAAAGAGGTATTGAAGTTGACAAAGCTAAAGTTGGTGCTATTGAAAAGATGCCATGTCCTAAGGACATCAAAGGTATAAGAAGTTTACTTGGTCATGCCGTTTTTTATAGGAGGTTCATTAAGGACTTCTCAAAAATTTCTCGGCCTCTGACTAACCTATTACAAAAATATATCCCTTTAGTCTTTGATGATGATTGTGTAGAAGCATTTGAAATACTTAAGAAAGCCTTGATTTCTGCACCTATTGTTCAGCCACCTGATTGGAATTTACCCTTTGAAATTATGTGCGATGCTAGTGATTATGCTGTAGGTGTTGTTCTAGCACAAAGAGTTGATAAGAAATTAAATGTTATCCAATATGCTAGTAAAACTCTAGACAGCGCCCAAAGAAATTATGCTACTACTGAGAAAGAATTCTTAGCAGTTGTATTTGCTTGTGATAAGTTCAGACCTTATATTGTTGATTCTAAAGTAACTATTCACACTGATTATGCTGCTATTAAATATCTTATGGAAAAGAAAGATGCTAAACCTAGGCTTATTAGATGGGTTCTCCTGCTACAAGAATTTGATTTGCATATTATTGATAGAAAGGGAGCTGAGAACCCCGTTGCAGATAACTTGACTAGGTTAGAGAATGTTCTTGATGACCCACTACCTATTGATGATAGCTTTCCTGATGAACAATTAGCTTCATAAATGCTTCTCGTACTGCTCCATGGTATGCTGATTATGCTAATTATATTGTTGCTAAATTTATATCACCTAGTTTCACATACCAGCAAAAGAAAAAGTTCTTCTATGATTTAAGACATTACTTCTGGGATGACCCACATCTTTATAAAGAAGGAGTAGATGGTGTTATTAGACGTTGTGTACCTGAGCTTAAACAGGAATAGATCTTACGCAAATGTCACTCCGAAGCTTATGGAGGACACCATGCTGGAGATAGAACTGCACACAAGGTATTGCAATCCGGTTTTTATTGGCCTACTCTCTTCAAGGATGCTCATAAGTTTGTTTTGTCTTGCAATGAATGTCAAAGAATTGGTAATATTAGTAGACGTCAAGAAATGCCTATGAATTATTCACTTGTTATTGAACCATTTGATGTTTGGGGCTTCGATTATATGCGACTGTTTCCTTCCTCTAATGGGCGTACACATATTTTAGTTGCTGTTGATTATGTTACTAAGTGGGTAGAATCTATTCCAACTAGTAGTGCTGATCATAACACCTCTATTAAGATGCTTAAAGAAGTTTATTTTCCGAGGTTTGGAGTCCCTAGATATTTAATGACTGATGGTGCTTCACATTTTATTCATGGTTCCTTTCGTAAAATGCTTGCTAAGTATGATGTTAATCATAGAATTGCATCTCCATAACATCCAGAGTCTAGTGGTCAAGTATAACTTAGCAATAGAGAGCTTAAATTAATTTTGCAAAAGACTGTTAATAGATCTAGAAAGAATTGGTCCAAGAAACTTGATGATGCATTATTGGCTTATAGAACTGCATACAAAATCCTATGGGTATGTCTCCGTATAAAATGGTTTATGGTAAAGCATGCCACTTACCTCTTGAATTAGAACATAAGGAATATTGGGATATTAAAGAGCTCAACTATGACTTCTAACTTGCCGGTGAGAAGAGGCTTTTTGACATTAGCTCACTTGATGAATGGAGAACCCAGGCTTATGAAAATGCCAAGCTGTTTGAAGAGAAAGTTAAAAGATGGCATGATAAATGGATACAAAAACGTGAGTTCAATCTAGGAGATTATGTATTGTTATACAACTCTCGTTTAAGATTTTTTGCAGGCAAACTTCTCTCTAAATGGGAAGGTCCTTACGTTATCGAGGAGGTCTATCGTTCCGGTGCCATAAAAATCAACAATTTCGAAGGCACAAATCCGAAGGTGGTGAACGGTCAAAGAATCAAACATTATATCTCAGGTAATCCCATAAATGTTGAAACTAATATTATTGAAACCGTAACCCAGAGGAATACATAAGGGGCACTTTCCAGAACGTTTTAGACTCCGAAAAGGAATAGGTACATGGTACGGTAAGTAAACCGACTCCAGAATAGTTCTAATGGTAATATTTCTCCGTTTTGGAATATATAAAAAATAGGAAAAATAAGAAGCAGAACGGAAAGGACATGGGGCTTCCACGAGGGTGGAGGGCGCGCCCCCCTGCCTCGTGGGCACCTCGTGTGCTCTTCGGACTCCGTTTTCTTGCACGATACTTCTTTTGGTCGGTAAAAATTCATTATATAACCTCCCGAAGGTTTTGACCACTTCATCACGCAAGAATCTCATGTTCTTGTTTCGAGCTGTTTACTGCCAGGGTTGTCAAGGCCAAGCATCATGTCGTCTACCTCCTCCTCCAACTATGAGGGCAACGATGCTTGGCTAATGAACATAGAGCCGAAGAGAGAAGAACCCAGAGAGATCAACAAGGATGATGGCATCAAGAAGGCCATGGGGATCAAGTTCCGGCAGTAGTAGAAGAAGACATCCTTCCACCTCACCACAATCTCTTTACCCCAATGGAGATTGAGGCTTTCAAGATGATTGAATTAGCTCGTATTCAAAACAAGTATCTCACAAGTGAAAATATTTTGTTGAAGGAGCATGTCATCGCACTCAAGGGCATTATCTGCAAATTGGAGGATCTCTTACGCTCAATGTGCGACTACCCATCATCACCAACACCTTATTAAACAACAAAGAAGAACTGAGCATCGGGTATGGGCACTCCCCTTGGCAACTGCCAAGCTTGGGGGAGTGTCCCGGTATCGTATCACCATCACTTTTATCTCTACCGTTTTCTTAGTTCGATCCTTTTGATAATATCTTGATCTAGTAGAATAAAGTTTTAGTATGATCTAGTTGGGAGCTTTGCTTTATGATCATCCTATGTAATCAAGTCCGTGAGCTATATAATAAAGATTAGTGTTGAGTCAAGGGCTTGATTATTTTGCTATGATCTTGAGGGAATAAAATAAAAGAGAAGAAATAAAAAGAAATAAAGAGATCATATGGATCTTATGAAGAGTAATGAGCTCACATATAAAGAGTATGATGAATAAAAGTTGTTGAGAGTTGACAAACATAGTTTTGGTCATCGTTGCAATTAATAGGAAGTAATAAAGAAAGAGAGTGTCGGGGGAAACTGATCCACGAACAACTATGGGGCCGGCGGACCGGGCCCCTTTCGGTTCGGTGGGAGGCGGAGATAGCACGAAGAGCGGATCGAGGCGAAACACACGAGCAGTTTACCCAGCTTCGGAGCTCTCCGGAGAGATAACACTCCTACTGCTGCTTGTCTGGTTGTATTATCTTGTGTTCTTGCTCATGAGAGCTAAGGTTTTCCTGGCTTCGGAGTGAGTGGAGCCTTTTCTCCTTGTCCGAACCTCCTCTATGTTGCGCATGGGCCTCCTTTTATACGCTAAAGGGGTCACCGACAGGTGGCAACGCGGAGGAGGGTACAAATGTAAAAAGCGAGGTAGTTGATACAGTTACTTGTACAGTGCACCCTACCTAACCCTGACGGCAGGGGACAAGGGCATTAAATGCCCGTCTGAGTCGCCCAAACAGTGCAGAAAAGGACCATTAGGGGTGCCACCGTTCGCCACGATGGCGATCTTGTCAGTCTTCGCACGCCACTGCGCACCGCTGGCTGCACAGCCTCCCGCCACGCGCGCCTGGAGAGGTCCCCAGAGCGACACGTTGGTGGATGCGCTGGAGCGTGGGCACAGAGTGGCCGCCTGCCGCGGCAAGCCCCTCGCCGTTGTTGTAATCTTGTCGGGTCCAGAAGCTCGTCGCTCACCGGGCCTCGGGGTTCCTTGTTTAGTCTTCCCGGCAAGCTCCTCTTGCCGGGGCCTTGTTGCCTTGCCGGAGCGTGTGGCGCGTCGTGGCAAGTTCCTTGGAGTGCCTTGGTTGGCCTTCCTGGCAAGCTCCTCTTGCCGGGGCCTTGTCTCCTTAGCTTAAATACTTTGTTCTTGGATGGCTCCAAGGGAACCTTGGAGGATCTTGGCGTTCGCCCGGCAAGCCTTGCCGCGGGGTGCTGCAACTGCCCGTGCACAAGTTCGGGGTACTAGGGAACCCCTATTCTAGTACACCGACAGGAGCCCCCGGTCCTGGGCCAGACACGGTGTCGAGCGCTGTTGGGCCAGGCCCAAGTCATTGCACCGGCACACGTGGACCGGGCCACACCGAATCTTGCTCCGTATCCACCGCGCTCTCCCATAACGGCACGCGTTGAATGCGGCATCGTGGGAGAGATCGTGGGTGGTTGTTTATTCGGAAGGCCGAAACGTCCGCCCCGTCCCTCTTTATAAGCAGAGGAAACAGGGGCAGTTCGTTCCCCCTCGCTGGTTGCTGCTACTTTTTCTTCACGAACCTCCGCCGCTCCCCCCTTCTCCTTGAAGACGAGAGAGCAGCGCTCCGCCCCCCATTGCCACCAGCATCACCACGCCGTCGACCTCCCTCACCACCTACGCCATGGCCCCGAAAGCCGACAAAGGAAAGGGCGTGAAGTCGGCCGAGGCGCAGCGGCTCGCGGCGCTGCGGAAGGAGCGGGCGGTCTTCTCCCCTCAGCTCGGCGTGCAGGAGTTGAGGGAGTACTTCAACCTCTTTTGGGCGACGGAGACGCGTGCGCATCCGCGCATGAGGGTACTCCCGGCCGCTGCTTCAGAGTTGGCTCCAAACGGGTACCCATTCTTCGCGCTATTCTTCTATTGCAGGCTCTACCCGCCCTTCTCGGAGTTCTTCTGTGAAATCATGAATACATATGGCTTCCGCCTCCTTGACTTCACCCCCAACGCTGTTCTGACCATGGCAGTTTTCGCACATTTGTGCGAAAACTTTGTCGGAGTCCACCCTAGTGTTGCCCTTTTCCGCCACTACTTCATACCTCGGATAGAGAGAGGAGAGCCGCTTGCCGGAGGAATTGCTTGGATCTCGAGAGTCGGCAAGAAGGAGGCATACTTGGAGGGTGAGCTCCGCAGCAAGTGGGATGAGTGGAGAGTGGAGTGGTGCTGGATTGTCGAGGAGAATCCGCAGCCCTTCACCGCCGTGCGCCAAACTCCAATAGTGCGCGGCAATGACTGGAGCAACGTGGCCCCGGAAGACGAGAGGCTGAAGATCGCCATCACTAGGATTCTTCGCCTCAGGCTTGCCGGGCTCACCATAGGTGCTGTCGGGGCAGATTTCCTCCGCCACCGCATTGCCCCCCTGCAGGAGAGTGGGAGGCCCGCTTGGGAATTCAAGAATTCGGCGGACATCATGAGGCTGCGGCCGGGCCTCAACTACAACTTCACCGTCTTGGAGCTGGATGCAATGCTCTTGGAGTTATTCAAACGCGACCCCCAGCATCCATTCACGCTGCCGAGGGGCGTTGTTCCACTGTGCAACAATTCTTCGCTTGATCGGATCCGCGCCATGATGCCGTTGTGCGATTCACATGGAATCGTTCCAACTTGGCAAGAGCCTACGGATGACGTTGTGCAAGCGTTCTTCGACAACTTGGAGGAGGTGCCGGTCCACGCTGACGAGCAGAAGAGCCTCACCCGTGACACCACCGACGAGGAGCTGCAGCGCATCGCCACTAGGGCGGAAGAGGTTGCGGTCGCAGCTGCCGCGGGCACGTTTGGGTTCACTGTGGAGGAGGCGGAGGCTGCGGAGGCGGCAAACCATGCCGAGCGCGCGGAGTTCATGGGCGAGGAGGAGCCTGCCGGTTCCGAAGCCGAGCCGAGCGAGGCCGGCGAGGAGGAGCCCGAGCCTTCCGAAAAGTTGCCACAGGCGGAGCCCCCGGCCCCGCCAAGAAGGCGCCTTTGCAGGGCCGGGGACGCAGCGGGGCGGCAGCCAGGTCAACAGCCGCCGAGCCGTGCGACGCGCTCTATCGCGGCAAGCAATGTTGCCGCGGGAGCGCCTCACGCAACAGCGGTAACTGGAGCAGGGTCTTCCCGGGCCACCGCCACCGCCCCTGCCAAGCGGGCAAGGGATCCTACTCCTCCACCTCGCCGCACCGGAGGAGGGCCGGACTTCGATCTTTCCGCGCTCAGCTCCGACGACGAGGAAGAAGAGTAAGTTTCTTTGGTGCTCTTGTAGTTCTTCAATCTTGCTGTTTATATCTTGTATCTGACTTGCTCCAATCTGGACTCCTTTCTTTTCAGAACGCTGGCCCAGAGAGCGGCGAAAAGGACCAAGGCCGCGGTGATCGTCATCGAGGATGACCCCATCGTGTCAGCAGGAGGTGGGTCCGAGACCACCTTGACCGACCCGGCAAACACCCCTCAAAGCAGCCCCCAACGTAAGTTCATAGTTTAGCCTTCTGCTGTCGGGCGCATTTGAGTGCTTTTTCCTTTGTTGATATCTTGCTTGTTGACTTGTGCAGGAGCAGAGCAGTTTCATCAGGAGCGCCCGGAAGCTCGTCCCGAAGTGCCACCTGCTTCAACTGCGCCCCCAAGGGAGGAGTCTTCGGCAAGGGAGCGCTCTCCGGCAAGGGATGACACTGCTGATCCTGCGGCGACCGAGGCCGCAACTGCAGATCTTGGCGCAGGTAATCCACTTGCCCAAAAACTTTCCCTTGGGTTCTGCTTCTTTTGTTTTTCCTTTCTTGGATTTTTGATTGATTTTCCTTCCTTCTTCGTTCTTCAGACCCATCTGCGGCTGAGCCAATGGAGACAGAGGGCGCCGGCGAGGAAGGGGCCGTTGCTAATGAGACCGCCGGCAAGGAGGCCGCCGGGGCTGCCGCTGCAGAAGCCGGCGAGGGGTCGGGCGATCGTACTCGACCCTGAGGCCGCAGGAGCGCCGGGCGCTGCGCCGACCACCGATCCCTCTGCCGCTTCTGCGGAGCCGGGCTCCAAGGAGCCCCAGCCCGGCGCCTACTTGAAGGCCGGTGACAATATCTTCATCAAGCTACCCTGGGCGTCGAGCTCCAGGGCGCCGGTCGAGGGGGACACTTTCGACGGGGAGGTGCTCGCCTCTGCTGGATTGTCGTTGGTTGACGCGCCCAGCAGCAGCAGCGACGAGCCTGAAGAGGAGCAGCTGCTGCGGAAGCTGCTGTCACTCTACCGCGCCCGGCAAGCCAAGCTGGCTTCCCGGGAAGCGCTTGTCGCGAAGGCGGGAGTTGACATGGAGAAGCGCGCGGAGGAGCTCCGGGGCCATAATCAAGAAGCTCTCCGGTCCCTGGCGCAGGAGCGGGAGTGACTCGAAAAGGAGCGCACGACCTTCCTTCTCGAGAAGGCCGAAGCTGAGGAGGAGCAAAGGCTGGCCGCCGAGAAGCAGTCCGCGCGGGAAGGTGAACTAGTGCAGCGGAAGGCCAACCTCGACAGCTACGAGGAAGAACTCGCCGAGCGTGAGCAAGAACTTGACGGGGCGCTCAAGGAGGCAAAGGACGCTGCGGAAATTGCAGAGGCCGCCAAGAAAGAGCTGGAGGAGAAGGTGGCGTAGCTGGAGGCCAACATTGGGAAGAGCGGTGAGGAGCTTGCCGAGCTCAAGCGTGAGCGTGAGAAGGATGCTGCCGCCCACGGTGAGCTGCAAGGTCTTCTCGCTGAGAGGGGCAAGGAGCTCAGCGCCGTCAAGGATTCCAAAGCAGACCTGGAGCTGAAGCTGGCCACGCTGACGCAGACACTGGAGGCCGCCAAGGAACGTGAGAAGACCTTGTCGGAAAAGGTCAAGGCTGACGCGGCGCTGCTGGAGAGCATTGCAGTTACCCAGAACTCGTTCAGAGACACTGTGGAGCACTGGACCGAGGGTCTGGTGAACATTGCCGCAGTCATCAACGAGGAGCTGGCGCAGCTGGGGATGGAGGACTTTGGGTATCCTTCCGACGAGAGTCTTCAACCCAGCGCCAAGCTCAGCCGGTTCTTCAAGGGCGTGGCGACGGCACTCCAGCTGGCCGACGAGTCGCGCAAAATCTGTGCCGGGGTTCTCCAGAAGGTGTTGATGAAGGTGGCCTTCCGCAACCCAGGCCTCAGCTTCACCAACGTCCTCAGGTCCTTGCCGCCTGACGCCGATCTGGATGCGCTCAAGGCCCTTGTCGCACCCATTGTGGACAAGGTGAGCGATATCAAGAGGGTCGAGGGCGGACGTGTAGACTAGGCCGTGTATTTCTTCTTTTCCCTTGCCGCTGCTAATCATGTTATTGAAAACATTCTGTTAGAGCTGCGACAAGTTATCTTGTAATATAACTTTATTTCTATTATCAATTGCTATGTTATTTCCTCTACTAGATTCCTTCCTTTGTATGTTTTTACCCTACGCTTCTAGGGAACTTGTTGGCGCAGGCACCCGAGCCGCGAGCGCTGAGTGCGGAACTTCAGCAGCCTACTGGCGGTGGTGTTTCCGACAAGAAACCTTGTCGCGACTAGATGCAGCACACTTAAGCTGTTGAGCGGACTCGAAACAAAGTAAGGGCGCAACTAGCCACGAGTCGGTTCCTCCGCGCACAGGTTTTCCATACAAAGCAGGGTCGTTCGAGGAAGATAACTCAAAAATTTAAAAACTGATTGCTCAAACTCTGGCAACTTAGCTTTTCTGTCGTTTGCTTCCCGGTAAGGCAAGTCTTTGCTTGAACGACGCCTGGTCCATACCACAATATTCTCCTTCCCCCCCGGCAAACTTGTGTGCGAGGGAACCTTCTTTTCCTTTTAAAAAAAAGAAAGAAGAGAAAATAATAATATGGAGCTCTTCGGCTCGTTACTGCTTACCGGATGTAGGTGCTGCACAAAGTGTCAGATAATCGCATGCGAGAAAGGAACTAATGCATGAAATAGACAAGTTGTGCGGAGCACATGGGGTTCTTTTTATGCACGGGATCTGCGCCCGGCTTTGTACAAAGGATTACACGCAGCAGCGGCAAGACTTGTACAAAAGGTGGTTGTCGGAATGGGGTTCCGGCAACCGCGCCCTATGGGAAAAACTTATGAAGATGTTCTATGTTCCAGGAGTTGCTCACCGGAATGCCATCTTCGGTCTCAAGGCGGACAGCGCCAGGCCTTGTGACTCGTCTCACCCGATAAGGGCCTTCCCACTTCAGCGTCAACTTGTTGGAATTCTTGGCGGACTGAACGCGCCGAAGAACAAGGTCGCCTTCCTCAAAGCTTCTGGCCTTAACTTTGCGGCTATGGTAGCTGCGCAAAGCTTGCTGGTATCGAGCAGCTCGTACAACAGCCTGAAGACGATCTTCCTCAAGGAGCAGCGCGTCGTCTTGCCGCAGCTGTTCTTTCTCAAGCTGATCATAAGCGAGCAATCGAGGCGATCCGTATACGAGTTCCGTGGGGAGAACTGCCTCTGCTCCATAGACTAGAGCGAAAGGTGTCTGGCCAGTGGCTCGATTTGGCGTCGTTCTGATCGACCAAAGAACCACCGACAGCTCCTCAATCCAGTTTCTTCCACACTTGCGCAGCCTGTCGAAAGTTCTGGTCTTGAGCCCGCGCAGCACTTCAGCATTTGCCCTCTCTGCTTGACCGTTGCTTCTCGGATGAGCAACAAAAGCGAAGCAGACCTTGGTGCCAAGGTCTTGGACGTACTGCGTGAAGGTGCAGCTCGTGAATTGTGTGCCGTTGTCGGTGATGATCCTGTTAGGGATCCCGAAACGGCAAACAATTGACCTGAAGAACTTGACTGCTGACTGTGCTGTCACCTTCCTCACTGGCTGCACTTCCGGCCACTTTGTGAACTTGTCGATTGCAACGTACAAGTACTCAAAGCCCCTGACAGCTCGTGGGAAGGGGCCGAGGATATCGAGCCCCCAGACCGAAAATGGCCAGGATAAAGGGATCGTCTGGAGAGCTTGAGCTGGCTGGTGTATCTGTTTGGAGTGGAACTGGCACGCTTCACACTTGGTTACTTGTGCAGTTGCATCCTGGAGGGCTGTCGGCCAAAAGAAACCTTGCCGGAAAGCTTTGCCGGCAAGTGCTCTTGCGCCAATGTGGTGGCCACATATGCCTCCATGTATCTCTGCCAACAGCTTTTGTCCATCTTCCCGGCGAATACACTTCAATTTCACACCGTTGAGTCTTCTTCTGTACAGTATGCTATCGACAAACTGGTACATACTTGACTGCCGGGCTACTTTTTCCGCTTCTTCTTGCTCTTCGGGAAGTTCTCCTGTCTGAAGAAAATGGACAATCTGCTGTGCCCATGCTGGAGCTTGTGGCTCGACAACAAGGACTAAAGGCACATCTGCTGCTGCGGGAACATCTGCTTCTACGGCAAGGACTTGTGGTCCTGCCGGAGCTTGATGTTCCCCGGCAAGCTTGCTGGAGCAAAACTTGTCGGGAGCGTCTCCTTCAACGGAACAAACCATAAGGCTCGCCGGAGCAGACTGCCCCTCAGCCTCCTTGGTGTTGATCTTGGGGACTTTCTTCGCGGCGGCTTCGGGGAGCTCTACCGGAAAGTAGTCACCAGAAACCAACTTCCTCTTCTTGCTTTGTCCAGTTGATGGTGTTACGGATGGTTGAGTCAACTTAAGCACAAAGATCCCTGGTTCCACAGGTAACTTTAGTGCGGCGCACTTTGACAGGTCATCAGCAATGTCATTCTGAGCTCTTGGGATATGCTCCATTTGTAGGCCGTCAAAGTGCTCTTATAGCTTCCTCATTTCATCAACATATGCTTCCATCAATGGACTCTGGTAGTTCTTGTTCACTTGGCGGACGACAAGCTGTGAGTCACCCCTGACAATGAGCTTCTTGATCCCAAGGTCTGCTGCGATTCTGAGTCCGGCAAGCAATCCTTCATACTCTGCGGTATTGTTGGTTGCTTGCTCCTTTGGAAAGTGCATCTGGACTACGTACTTGAGGTGCTCTCCGGTGGGTGCGACAAGCAGCACGCCTGCACCGGCAACTTGCAGCGAGAAGGCACCATCAAAGCACATTAGCCATTGTTTGCTTGCCTCTTTGACGGGGATGCTCGTTTCTGGAATTTCTTCATCTGGGGTTGGCGTCCACTCTGCTATGAACTCTGCCAATGCTCTACTTTGGATAGTTGAAGTGCTCTCAAACTTGAGGCCAAATCTTGACAGTTCCAGCGCCCACTCGACAATCCTGCTCGTTGCTTCTGGATTTTGCAGTATCCTCTTCAGCGGAAAGCGAGTGACGACTGTGATCTCATGTGCTTGGAAGTAATGGCGCAGCTTTCTCGAGGCCATGAGGAGGCCGAAAAGCAACTTCTGCACACCAGAGTACCTTGATCTAGCCCCCTGCAGAAGAGAACTGACAAAGTAAACCGGGCGCTGCACCATTCTCTTCGACATCTTATCATACTCCTGCGCAGATCCATCTTTGCCAGGACCAGAGCTTGTCGGTGAAGCCCCCTGCTTGTCGCTGGACGGATCTGACGTGGTTGTTGGCTCATCATCCGCCTCCCTCTCCGCCACTAACGCAGCACTAACCACTTGATTGGTTGCCGCTATATATAGCAGCAACTTCTCTTGCGGTTTAGGTGCGACAAGCGTTGGAGTGGAGGATAGGTATCTCTTCAAGTCCTGCAGCGCAGCCTCCGCTTCCGGAGTCCATTTTACTGGACCTGCCTTTTTCAAAATTTTGAAAAATGGCAGGGCGCGCTCAGCAGATCTAGAGATAAACCTCCTGAGAGCAGCCACGCAACCGGCAAGCCTTTGTACAACCTTGACGCGCTTTGGTGCTTCAATCTGCTCAATGGATTTGATCTTGTCGGGATTGGCTTCAATTCCCCGCTGAGACACGAAGAACCCGAGAAGCTTGCCGGAAGGGACTCCAAACACGCACTTCTCGGGGTTAAGCTTGAGGTTGATCTTGCGCAGATTTGCAAATGTCTCGTCTAAATCTTGAATCAGGGTCGCCTTGTTCTTGCTCTTGACCACTATGTCATCCATGTAAGCTTCCACGTTTCTGTGCATTTGCGGCTCAAAAGCATGGTGGACTACCCTTGCGAATGTCGAACCAGCATTCTTCAAACCAAAAGGCATCCGTACGAAGCAGTATGTGCCACACGGGGTGATAAATGCGGTTTTCTCTTCATCCTCTTCTTCCATGAAGATCTAATGGTATCCTGAGTATGCATCAAGAAATGAAAGCATATCACATCCGGTTGTGGAGTCAACAATCTGGTCAATGCGTGGTAAGGGAAATGGGTCTTTGGGACAAGCTTTATTAACATCAATGAAGTCAATACAAATTCTCCATTTCCCGTTAGCCTTGCGCACAACAACAGGATTGGCCAACCACGTGGGATGGTGCACTCCTCTAACAAGGCCTGCTGCTTCCAACTTCTTGATTTCTTCTGCGATGAATTCTTGGCGCTCTACTGCCTGCTTCCTGACTCTTTGCTTGACGGGCCGCGCATGAGGACAGACGGCAAGGTGGTGCTCAATTACTTTCCTGGGAACACTGGGGATATCAGACGGTTGCCACGCAAACACGTCGACATTCGCCCGCAGGAAAGCAACGAGCGCGCTTTCCTATTTGGGGTCAAGAGTGGCGCTGATGGTGAAGGTACCACCAGTGCCGCCCTCCTTGGCGGACACCTTCTTGGTCTCAGGTGGAGCTGCCATTGCCTTCTTACGCTTGCCGGTGGAGCTCGATGGTGCGTCCTCGACGGTAGCACAACACTCCGAAGAGGTGCGCTTGCCGGAGTGGGCATCAGAGCTCTTGCTGGACTTGGTCTTCTTCTTCCCCCCGGAAGCTTCAGCGGCAAGTGTCCTGCATTCTGCTGCGGCTGCTGCTTCCCGGTAGATCTTGTCGGCACATATAAGAGCATCCTTCTTGTCGCCAGGGATAGAGATGACACTTATCGGGCCTGGCATTTTCAGTACATTGTACGCATAGTGAGAGGCTGCCATGAACTTGGCGAGTGCCGGACGGCCAAGGATTCCATTGTAAGGTAATGGAAAGTCGGCTACATCGAATGTGACCCTCTCAGTCCTGAAGTTCAGTTCGCTGCCAAATGTTACCGGCAACGTGATCTTTCCCTTCGGCTTGCTTCTTCCCGGGTTGATTCCTTGAAATGTGCCGGTCTCTTTGAGCTCGCTGTCAGGGATCTGGAGTTTCTGGAGCACCGCGGAGGAGATCAGGTTCAAGCCGGCCCCGCCATCAACTAGCATCTTAGTGACCTTGAGGTTGCGGATTGTTGGTGAAACCAACATCGGCAAGCACCCGATCGCAGTTATGCGATCCGGGTGGTCCTCAATATCAAAGATGATAGGCGTGCCGGACCATTTCAGAGGCTTGCGTGACTCGACGGGTGGTTCTGCTGCATTAACTTCCCGCACCCACTGCTTCAGTTGACGGTGTGAGGTATGCAGAGAAGCACCACCGTCAACGCAGAGGACCTCTGTGGCTTTCTGGAACTCCTGCTCATCAGTCTCCTCGTCATCCATGTCTTCATCGTCGTTATCATCTTCATCCTTGTCGCGGCCGCGGCGTCCTCCTCGGCCGGGACGTTTCTTGCCGGATCCACCAGTTCCTTCCTAGGCCTTCTCCTTGTCGCGCCGCTCGTATTCAGCTTTCTGTTGCTCAACAAGCTGTTCGACTTTCTTACAGTTCTGGAGATCATGGCCCTTGGTGCGGTGAATCTTGCAATACTGCTTGTTGGTGCTGTCCTGCTTGTCGGTGACCGCCACCTCCGCGGCAATCTCCTTGCCGGAGTCAACAGCTTTGGCTTCCATGGCGCCGCCACCGTTGCCGGACTGCTCAACAACTAGCACTTCTTTGCCTTTCCTCCTTCTGTTGTTCCGCCGCCGGTTTTTCCTTCTCGGGGCAGCATCTTCACTGTCAGATCCTCTCGCTCCTATATTTTCTTCGGGGAGTCTCCTCCCTTCCTCAGCATGTGCACACTTGTCGGCCAGTGCATATAACTCACTGACGTCCCTGATCTTGCACATCGCCATTTCCTCCCGCATCCGGCGGTTTCGCACGTTCTGATGGAACGCGCTGATTACCGCGGCAGGGTGGACGTCTGGGATGTTGTGCTGCACACTGCTGAATCTCTGAATGTACTTGCGCAGGGGCTCTCCTTCCTTCTAGGCGAGCAGATGAAGATCACTCACCTGGCCATGAGGCTTGTGTCCGCCTGTGAAAGCGCCGACAAACGGATGGCACAGATCAGCCCAAGAGGATATGGAGTTGTCCGGCAAGTGCATGAGCCAGGATCTGACGTTGGGCTTGAGCACCAGCGGGAAGTAGTTGGCAAGGATCTTGTCATCCCGTCCCCCGGCAGCCTGTACCGCAATGGTGTAGATGCTGAGGAACTCCGACGGATGCGTCTTGCCGTCGTACTTCTCCGGTACGTCTGGCTTGAAGTTCTTTGTGCTGGGCCACTGGACTTGCCGCAGCTCACGAGTGAACGCAGGACAACCTACCGCGTACGACAGATCGCCTGGTTCCCCTGGCGCATGCATGTCAACAGAGGGCCCAGCGCGCTTGTCGGATTGACGTTGCGCTTCTCTTCGGCGCTCGATGCGGGTTCGAGCGTCTTCTTGTTGTCGATCATGAAGAACTTGGCGCTGATCGCGACGAGCTCGTGGATCCGACGATGCAGTGGAGTCGCTGTCGAGGTGGATCCGGCGAGTCGGCGATCTTGGCCTTCGGGGCGGTGATTGCATGGTAGTTGCACCTCCGCCCGTTTCATCGCCACCAGCTCGCGTCCGGCAACCTTGCCGCGGCGGCGACGCGCTCGGCCGCCATGGAGTGTCGCCGTTGGCGTAGCCGATGAGACTCTGAATGGTGGCCCTCCATTCGTCGATCTTGTCCGACGTCAGAGGGTAATCTAGGAGAAGTTGAGCTCTTGCCAAAGCTTCTGCTGGAGTGGTGGGTGGCAGTGGCAGACGGCGCGAGGAGCGGGACGTGCTCGAACTTCTAACTATGTTAGAAGGAGCAGTATCCCGTCCAGGCGACCGTGCCCCGCTCGTGCTGATATGCTGGCGCGCATGCTGGTCTTGAGCGCCCCGAGATCCACCAGCTTGGTCTTGGGATATCATGCGTATGGCACTGCTAGTGCCATGACGCTGTTGGTCTTGCGCCTCTTGAGAGTGGCGTGGAACACGTACAGTCGCCGAGGTTTGTGCAGCCTTGTTCGTGGACCACCCGTTTGCTCCAACGGTGGCGGAAGTGACACGGACGGAGCGGCTGCCGCCGAAGTCTTCTTCTTTGGTGGCATGTTGATGAAGGGAATGAAGATCTAGCTCGTGTGAACGCCGGATCAGATTCACACAATCTCGACGCCCCCTACCTGGCGCGCCAAAGATGTCGGGGGAAACTGATCCACGAACACCTATGGGGCCGGCGGACCGGGCCCCTTTCGGTTCGGTGGGAGGCGGAGATAGCACGAAGAGCGGATCGAGGTGAAACACACGAGCAGTTTACCCAGCTTCGGAGCTCTCCGGAGAGATAACACTCCTACTGCTGCTTGTCTGGTTGTATTATCTTGTGTTCTTGCTCGTGAGAGCTAAGGTTTTCCTGGCTTCGGAGTGAGTCGAGCCTTTTCTCCTTGTCCGAACCTCCTCTACGTTGCGCATGGGCCTCCTTTTATACGCTAAAGGGGTCACCGACAGGTGGCAACGCGGAGGAGGGTACAAACGTAAAAAGTGAGGTAGTTAATACAGTTACTTGTACAGTGCACCCTACCTAACCCTGACGGCAGGGGACAAGGGCATTAAATGCCCGTCTGAGTCGCCCAAACAGTGCAGAAAAGGACCGTTAGGGGCGCCACCGTTCGCCATGATGGCGATCTTGTCAGTCTTCGCACGCCACTGCGCACCGCTGGCTGCACAGCCTCCCGCCACGCGCGCCTGGAGAGGTCCCCAGAGCGACACGTTGGTGGATGCGCTGGAGCGTGGGCACAGAGTGGCCGCCTGCCGCCGCAAGCGCCTCGCCGCTGTTGTTATCTTGTCGGGTCCAGAAGCTCGTCGCTCACCGGGCCTCGGGGTACCTTGTTTAGTCTTCCCGGCATGCTCCTCTTGCCGGGGCCTTGTTGCCTTGCCGGAGCGCGTGGCGCGTCGTGGCAAGTTCCTTGGAGTGCCTTGGTTGGCCTTCCCGGCAAGCTCCTCTTGCCGGGGCCTTGTCTCCTTAGCTTAAATACTTTGTCCTTGGATGGCTCCAAGGGAACCTTGGAAGATCTTGGCGTTCGCCCGGCAAGCCTTGCCGCGGGGTGCTGCAACTGCCCGTGCACAAGTTCGGGGTACTAGGGAACCCCTATTCTAGTACACCGACAGAGAGGTTCACATATATGTTGGAGATATGGCCTAGATGCAATCGTGTATGATGATATTTCCTATGTGTTTGTGAATAAAGATAGTCCTTGGACATTATCAATGATGTGTATCAGCAAGTACGTGACTTGTTTGTGGGACTATGCATTGTATGATGACTGTCCTAAAAGGTCCCTAGTCGAAAGGGCTGTGTGGACGCGTAGCCAACTAGACTATCATATGACACGGTCAATGGCTTGGTCTCACTAGCCATGGAGCATTGGATGCTAACCGGATAATATGGACTTGGAAGGATTTGGTTGGATTCGACGTAGTCGGATCCAAGTCGAGATAAGGTCCGAGTCAGACAAACCCAACTATGAGACGCAGCGATATGTCATTTGTGAGTCTCTAGTACAACATATGTTCTATGTCCTAAGACCTGAGCTGACGCATGTACTCGGGATGGTGACAGACTTGCTTTGGGCCGACCAAACGCTACTCCGTAACTGGGTAGTTATAAAGGTAGGTTTCGGGTTTGTCCATAACCATGCTGCGAGACGTGGTCGAGCAAGATGGGATTTGCCCCTCCGATCAGGAGAGATATACTCTGGGCCCCTCATGTGATCCGACCAGGATAAGCATGGCCATGCTATAAGGATTATGAGATAATCTAGTTTGTGGTCGGCATCATTGGAACGAGAAAGAGGTCGGGCTAGCACAAGGATGACAGACTCGCCTTGAGCTCGACAACATATATCATGTCGCAAAAGGAATGGAAGTGTGATGTACATGTTCGCTAACCAGCTTCATAGTCTGCTTGGTGTTCGGCATGCCTTGCTAGAGGCCGCTACCAACCGTGCAGTTCGGAGGTGATCCGAACTGCGACCAAGCCGACTTGAACCTAAGGGGTCGCGCGCTTAAGGGAAGGAACCTATGAGGTCGGACCCGAGGACACTGGTCGGATGTGATCCGAACTGTATTTGGATTGTGGCCGAGTAGACTTATGGGCTTTAGGGTCCGTGCTAGGCCCAAGTGTTGAGACCGCGACGGATGCCTATATGTAGTGGAGGTGCTGCACACTCACGCAGCTGATTGCTTTGGCACTGTCACTAGGGTTTGCATGTGTTGCAAATAGACACCTCCACTCGTTGCCGGTTGTGTGATCGGACCTAGCAGTCTGCCGCACGATGTTCCTCCTGCATGCGCGGATACCATTAGAGGCGGTGCACTTGCACCGCTCCGATGAACCTGTACGTGGGAACCGACCACCGGTTGTACAAGGGAGACCGGACGAGGAGGAGACGATCCACACGGACGCACTACCCCAACTCTTCTTCCGCTGCACAACACTGCGCGTCTACTGGTAACGAATTGTGATCCATCTCCCGTAGCATGTTCTTGGTTGTTCTGCGCGTAGGAAAATTTAATATGTAGTCGACGCACCCTACCGTAGATCCCAACAATATAAATATACTATCTTGGACATCTTTTATGATTGTGAGCACTTATTAAAATATGACATGCTAAAGAGTTGACGTTGGACAAGGAAGACAACGTAATGGGTTATGTTCTCTTACATCTAAGATAAATTATATTGTCATGGATTATCCAACATATTGAGCTTGCCTTGCCCTCTCATGCTAGCCAATTTCTTCACACCAAGTAGAGATACCACTTATGCTTCCAAATATCCCTAAACCCAATTTTGCCATGAGAGTCCACCATATCTACCTATGGATTGAGTAAGATCCTTCAAGTAAGTTGTCATTGATGCAAGCAATAAAAATTGCTCTCTAAATATGTATGACTTATTAGTGTGGAGAAAATAAGCTTTATACGATCTTGTGATATGGAAGAAATAAAAGCGATGGACTGCATAATAAAGGTCCATATCACAAGTGGCAATATAAAGTGACGTTCTTTTGCATTAAGATTTCATGCATCCAACCATAAAAGTGCATGACAACCTCTGTTTCCCTCTGCGAAGGGCCTATCTTTTATTCTTGTCTTATACTTCATGCAAAGAGTCATAGTGATATTCACATTTCCCTTTTTTATTTTATCCTTTGGAAAGCACAATGTGTTGGAAAGATCCAGATATATATACCAAATAGGATGTGAGTTTTCATGAACTATTATTGTTGACATTACCCTTGAGGTAAAATGTTGGGAGGCAAAACTATAAGCCCCTATCTTTCTCTGTGTCCGATTAAAACTTCATAACCATAAATATCGCGTGAGTGTCAGCAATTGTGAAAGACTAAATGATAGTTGAGTATGTGGACTTGCTGAAAGGCTCTTATATTGAATCTTTCCTATGTTATGATAAATTGCAATTGCCTTAATGACTGATATTAGAGTTTGTTGGTTCTCAATGAAGTTTATAGATTGATGTTCTAAGAATGATCATGATGCCCTCATGTCCGTATTTCATTTTTATCCACACCTCTATCTCCAAACATGTGGACACATTTTTCGATTTCGGCTTTCGCTTGAGGACAAGCAAGGTCTAAGCTTGGGGGAGTCGATACGTCCATTTTGCATCATGCTTTTATATCAATATTTATTGCATTATGGGCTGTTATTACACATTATGTCACAATACTTATGCCTATTCTCTCTTATTTTACAAGGTTTACATGAAGAGGGAGAATGCCGACAGCTGGGATTCGGGGTTGGAAAAGGAGCAAATATTGGAGAACTATTCTGCACAGCTCAAAAAGTCCTGAAACTTCACGTGAATTCTTGCTATATGTAGTTATGTTCATTCCTGAGGACATGGGAGAAGTCTTGCTATATGTAGTCATGTGAATTTGGTATTCGTTCGATATTTTGATGAGATGTGTATGTTGTCATCCCTCTAGTGGTGTCATGTGAACGTCGACTACATGACACTTCACCATTGTTTGGGCCTAGAGGGAGGCATTGGGAAGTAATAAGTAGATGATGGGTTGATAGAGTGACAGAAGCTTAAATCCTAGTTCATGTGTTGCTTCGTAAGGGGCTGATTTGGATCCATATGTTTCATGCTATGGTTAGGTTTACCTTAATACTTCTGTTGCAGTTGCGGATGCTAGCAATGGGGGTTAATCATAAGTGGGATGCTTGTCCAAGTAAGGACAGACCCAAGCGTCGGTCCACCCACATATCAAATTATCAAAGTACCGAACGCAAATCATATGAACGTGATGAAAACTAGCTTGACGATAATGTGTCCTCGGGAGTGCTTTCCTTCATATAAGAGTTTGTCCAGGCTTGTCCTTTGCTACAAAAAGGATTGGGCCACCTTGCTGCACCTTATTTACTTTTATTACTTGCTACTCGTTACAAATTACCTTATCACAAAACTATCTGTTACCGATAATTTCAGTGCTTACCGAGAATACCTTACTATAAACTGCTTATCATTTTCTTCTGCTCCTCATTGGGTTCGACACTCTTACTTATCAAAAAGCTACAATAGATCCCCTACACTTGTGGGTCATCACATACTCATCTGATATTTCACCAATTAAAACATTCAACACCAATGCCATTTTCAAAGTGAGAAGTAAATGAAAGGTTATGTATTGGAGAAGTGGGAGTCGACCTTGAACTTTATGTTCATGCCCATGCAAACGATGTAGATCTTATCATGGAAGATTCTCCTAAAATTAATTGTCCCCTTGGTATAATTTTTATATTTGGGATTTGGTCTATTGCAAACGTGGTTCCGACCATATTGTTCTTCTTTGATCTCATTTCTCGGACGTTAAAGTACTGGTCTTCTATAGATGAATACACATGTCCAAACTCTATTATGCCCTATCTTCGAGTATTACCCTCTAGTATCTCGAGGATGACATGCATTGCACTACATCTTAGTCACTTCATGGGTTCTGGTTTGTTTGTCAACCGAGAACACTGATAGGTGAATCGATTCCACACTCTGATTCAATAACTCTTAAGTAATTTTCGTTGCTTACGAGTATAATAATCCTTCAAGTCATTCCTAGCTTGATGGGCAATACCATTATCGTGCCATATTTTAACTGTGCTATGTGGTCCTTCTTCCCGGAGCACAATTTTCGACGATGAGCTAAGCTTACATCAATCTTCCTCGTCATATCATTTCCCCTTGAAAAACAAGCTTGATTTCAAGTTTGTGTAGTATCCGTGGCTTAAATAATCTCTTGCTTCATCCTCCCTTTGACTAGATGTCATCACCGATCGATTTCTTCTTCTTTAAATCCCTCGATAAATGTGTCGTGATCACCAACACTATTTTGTCTCCCTCGGAAATGTCCATTGAATTCATGGCTAGAAATACCATCCCTGCCCCTCGATGATTTGTGATATCATCGATGACATCCTTGTCTTTCTGCCAACACAGACCTAGATGTATTTGGTTAATCCTTACGTTGCGAGATAATCTTGGAAGTGTTCCTTTTTATCTCTTGTGATCTTTCGATCCAACCCTTACTTGAAACACCATGTTATCGCTACCTCGGAGCATGACTATGGTATTCTGAATATCATTGAGAATAGTGGAAGCGCAATGCTACATGATTATTGATCAATTATCCAAACACCATTGTATGGGTAATATCATGATTCTCCCCTCATCCCTTTATCTAAATGCTTTTGAACTTGCTGTCCTATCGTGTATACCATCCTCCACTTTTCCTTGGGAAGGATATACTTCCAATTCTTGAGGGTAAACAAATTTTCCTTTACATTGTTTTGTTTACTCTGAAGATTTCGTTTCCCTCTCCATTGGTAGGTTTAACGTTTCTTGTGATTTATGAGACTAAGCAGTAATAGTTTCCTGCTTATGTAAACACCTCGGTGTAATTTGTTAGTAAGACCCTGTTATTATTGTTGTTGACATTCCAATAGCCATCGATGGATAAGAACTTTGCCTATTAGTCCGCCTCGTTTTAATGAGCAGGAAAATAGTTCTCTTTGTCCCTCTCCCTTGGTACCAACGTCGTTGCCAACATAACTGACAGGCTATCCTCTGACATGCCTTGCTACCATGACCATGCAATATGTCAGCATCCTTCCTACTTTTGAACCACATGGTGGGCCCATAGCCCACAGTTCCATAGGATCAAAACCTGACTCTCCTATACATCCTTGATTCCGAAGTATACTTTCCACTTGCCTTCGTATGTCATTCATGAGCCACCGTCCTAGAGATGACCTATTCTGGTATTAGACACAATACTTTTTCCGCTGCTATGAACCCTCTTCACACTCTACTTCAGGTATCGAATGATTGGTTACCCGTTTGAAACTTTCGTACCCCCTATAATGCTCTCGAGGTGTTTCATGGAAACAACTCGAGAGACACTTTATGCTTCTTCCCCTGGGTTAATCATCCGATGCACAATCTTCATATAACCCGTCCTTACAGAGTTTACCCTCTCATCCTTTCGTAAGTATGGTGAAGATCCTGAAGAGAGGACGGTGACTTCATCATGATGCCCTGATGGAGCGAAATGAAGGCATCAACGAAAGGGATCAACTTCTTTGAGAAAGTAAACCAAGACCGTGAAGACTCGTTAGAATTTCGTAACCAACTCTGTCCCCCTTACACCACCCCTTAAATCTCGGGACGAGATTTCTTGTAGTGGAGAAGATTTGTGACACCCCAGTGTCATGCTACAGTAACCCTCTATGATTAAGCTAATCATTTTTCCAAACAATGCTTAATCACCTTTGTTCAATATCCCATTTGAAATTCCAGTCAATTCAAATTCAAGTGAAGTTTGAAATTGCTAAAAAGGTGCTGGAAAAATGTTCATCATTTGTCAAAAATTCCATAACAATTATTTGTTAAGGAACACAACATCACTTTTGTGCAAAGATGAGCATTAGTAATTATAACAGCACCAATTCAGTATTTTTAAATGCTATCCTATTATGAAAAATACCAAAAGAATTCTCCTGGTCTCCAAAATATTTGTGGCACTGTCTATAATCACCAGGGATTTAATGGGACACCTCCAATATTTTTCCTAAGTGAAATAGTTGACTAAATAATTCCCTTTCTATGTCTGTTAAGTAAACAAAAGATTTTATTAAAAACAAAAGAAAAGGGAAAAGCAGAGGGGAGAGAGAGAAAGCCCCTGCCCCACTGGGCCAAATGGCCCAGCCGGTCGTCGGCCCATCCTAGCCGGCCAACTTCCCCTTCCCTGTCATCTTCCCCTTCCTCCTGTTCGACCGACCCGCGCGAGTGGTCGCCGTCGAACCCGCTCATCGCCCTGCGCCTCGCCGACGATGGGATAAGGATCCCCCCTCCTCGTCGCATCGATCCTCTCTCCCCACCCCACCACTTGTGCCTATCCCTCGCCCACTCTCCCCTTTCCCCTCTCCCACTCCTTCTCTTTGGAGAGGAGGCCGACGCGGTCGCCGCTGTGCCTCGCCCGTCCTCGTGGCCACCGAGCCCCGTTCTCCTTGCCATCGTGCCCATCGTCTCTGCCGTAGTCGTCTACCCCATCCCCGTCCTTGAGCGCGAGCCGGGAGCCACTACGGGGAGCGGATCGAGCCGCCCCCTTTTGCCTATGTCGCCGGCGAACTCCGTCGTCTCCGTTAACTGCTGCTGCTACTAAACCTTTCACCGGCCTCCGTGTGCCGGTCGGTGAGCTCCTCTACCTCCTACTCCTCCCCGTTTGCCCCCTCGCGCGCCCTAGCTAGTTTGCCTCCATGGAGCTCGTCGCTGACGAGTCTCCGGTGACCAAATGGTCATGGGCTAGAGCCGGTTGCACTCACCGTTCCCTGTAGATCCTCCCTAGCCTCTCCATTTTCTTGCTAGCTCGCCGTAGCACCGTTTTCTTCAAGCTCCCGTATGGGCCGCCGCCTCCGCTAATCGCCGGCGCTGAATCCGGCCAAGCCCGGCCGTGCCACCACCCCAAACGAAGCGTCGTCGAGTGGCCGTTCGAACGGACCTAGCCATGCGCCGAACGGCGCCGTAAAATGCTATCCCACACGGCCCGAGCGGCTCCGCCGCGTTTAGGCGTTGCTGGCAGCGAGACGCCGGCCGCTGCCGACGTGGCACACCTGGGCCACCCCTTGGTCACTGCCAGCGGGCTCCGCAGGCCCCGTTGACTGGGTTGACCGAGTCAACGTGCTAACTGGGCAACCCAGTGCCACTGACATGTGGACCCCATGCTAATCAAATAGGTTTTAAAATAAATAAAATGTTAATTAATCAATTAATTAATTAGTAATTAGTTAGTCACTAACACTGGGGCCCACCCCTCTAATTAGCCTGATAGTTTAGTAAATTACTATTAGACTAACATAGGCTGACATGTGGGTCCCATTGGACCCATAGGTCAGGTTTGACCCTGGTCAGCGAGTCTGTTGACTGCTAACGTCATCCCCATGCAATGCTGACGTCATAATGAATTTTTGTTAATTTAATTAATTTCAGAAATCTTTTAAAACTTTAGAAAATCATAGTAATTAAACCGTTGCTCGGATAAAAATGTTTTCTACATGAAAGTTGCTTAGAAAAATCCAACGAATCCGAATACGCGGTCCGTTCATTTGTCAAATGCCCCTAGCATGATGAACATGAACCGTCCCCTCTCTTTCACCTGTCTGGAATCCGCCTAACGTCGAGAATTTATCCTCGGATGTTTACCCTCTCCGTCTGCAACGTGTAGTACTGCATTTGAATACCCCTAGTTCTGCATGTCATCATGTCATGCTTAGTGTTGCATTTGTTTTCTTATATTTACTGTTTCTTCCCCCTCTTCTCTCCGGTAGACCCCGAGACCGATGATGCCCCTGTGATCGACTACGTCGATGACACTTCTTCTTTTTCAACATATCTTCCAGGCAAGCAAACCCCCCTTGAGAATTTCGATATCGCCCATTTCTTTCCCTCTCATGCTTGCATTAGAACTGCTACTGTTTTCTGTATAATCCTACTCTGATGCATAGCCTGTTTTTGTTACCTGCTTTCATACATTACCTGCTTATTCTAAACTGCTTGGTATAGGTTGGTTAGAGATCCCTCAGTGACCCCCACCTTGTCGCAGTTGCCGCGCTTTATGTTCGATGACTCGATCAACGTGATCAACGTCCAGGCCCCGACACCGCACATCACCCCCTTAGTTGTACGACTCTACAAAGTTACTATCGAGTGCCGAGGGTGGTACCTCGACAGCACATCTGATGTTAACCCTGTAGTGTAGCTATTTGGTCGTGGTCATCGAGGGTGATTCCTCCTTAACCACTTCCGATACGAGTGTGTCACGCAACCCCTCAAGTGTGAACCTCGAGGGTGGTTCCAACTACGTTCACCTTGATGATTACATCGAGTGGAATCTGCCAAGGGTGTTTCCTCGGGGTTTTCTCTTGGTGTTTGGACACACGGATACTTGGACTTTACAACTGTTACTTGGAAAGGCGGGTTGACCCTGGAGGGTACCCGCAAGTTTTTCCACGCGGCACGGCCGAGCATTCTTAGCCCTTGCCGCAAGTCCGTGAGACGGGGCGAGGTGACCACATATCGTGGATCATTGATCGTTACCACACTATCAAGACACTAACGGTTTGGATATTGTGGACGGGGCGAGTAATCAACACTGCTAGCAACCCACAGGTACCAATCTGAGGTTTTGAGACAAAGATCGGGTACACGAGATGAACTAGGGTTTGAGAGGAGATGGTACTGGTAAAGATGTTGATGGAGATTGAACCCGTCCCCATGAGAGGATCGATGGTGATGACGATGGTGACGATTTCCCCCTCCCGGAGGGATCTTTCCCGGGTAGAACAGCTCCGCGGGAGCCCTAGATTGGTTATGGCAAGGTTCTGCCTCGAGACAGCGACGCTTCATCCCGAAAGCTTCCTTCTTATTTTTTCAGGGCAAAATACACCTTATACGAGAAGATGGGCATCGGGAGCCTGCCAGGTGGCCCACGAGGCATGGGGCCGCGCCCAGGAGGGTAGGGCGCGCCCCCACCCTCGTGGACTGTGGCTGGCTCCCCTCTGGTGCTTTCTTCGCCCAATATTTTTAATATATTCCAAAACTGACTTTTGTGGAGTTTTAGGACTTTTGGAGTTGCGCAGAATAGGTCTCTAATAATTGCTCCTTTTCCAGCCAGAATTCCACCTGCCGGCATTCTCCCTCTTCATGTAAACCTTGTAAAATAAGAGAGAAAAGGCATAAGTATTGTGACATAATGTGTAATAACTATTGGGGAATGCAGTAATTTCAAAAAACTTCCTATGCACACACAAGATCATGGTGATGCATAGCAACGAGAGGGGAGAGTGTTGTCTACGTACCCTCGTAGACTGCAAGCGGAAGCGTTATGACAACGCGGTTGGTGTAGTCGTACGTCTTCACGATCGATCGATCCTAGTACCGAAAGTACGACACCTACGTGATCTACACACGTTTGGCTCGGTGATGTCCCACGAACTCATGATCTAGCAGAGTGTCGAGGGAGAGCTTTGTTAGCACGACGGCATAATGACGGCGATGATGATGCTACCGAAACACGGATTCGCCTAAGCACCGCTACGATATGACCGAGGTGGATTATGATTGAGGGGGCACTGCACAAGGCTAGGAGATCAATAATCAACTTGTGTGTCTATGGGGTGCCCCCTGGCCACGTATATAAAGGATGGAGGGAGGAGGAGGCCGGCCCTCATAGGGCGCGCCCAAAGTGTGGAGTCCTACTAGGATTCCCTAGTCCTAGTAGGATTCCACCTCCCACATGGAATAGGAAAAAGGGAAGGGAGAATGAGAAGGAAGGGGGCGCCCCCTTTCCCTAGTCCAATTCGGACCAGTCCATGGGGAAGGGGCGCGACCACCCTTGAGGCCTTTCTCTCCTTTCCCGCATGGCCCATTAAGGCCCAATGCGAATTCCCATAACTCTCCGGTACTCCGAAAAATACCCGAATCATTCGGAACCTTTCTGATGTCCGAATATAGCCTTCCAATATATCGATCTTTACGTCTCGACCATTTCGAGACACCTTGTTATGTCCCCGATCTCATTTGAGACTCCGAACAAACTTCGGTCATCAAATCACATAACTCATAATACAAATTGTCACAGAATGTTAAGCGTGCGTACCCTACGGGTTCGAGAACTAGACATGACTGAGACTCATCTCCCATCAATAACCAATAGTGGAACTTGGATGCTCATATTGGTTCCTACATATTCTATGAAGATCATTATCGGTCAAACCGCATAATGATATACGTTGTTCCCTTTGTCATCGGTATGTTACTTGCCCTAGATTCAATCGTCGGTATCTCAATACCTAGTTCAATCTCGTTACCGGCAAGTCTCTTTACTCGTTCCGTAATGCATCATCCCGTAACTAACTCATTAGTCACATTGCTTTCAAGGCTTATAGTGATGTGCATTACCGAGAGGGCCCAGAGATACCTCTCCGATACTCGGAGTGACAAATCCTAATCTTGATCTATGCCAACTCAACAAACACCATTGGAGACACCTGTAGAGCATCTTTATAATCACCTAGTTATGTTGTGAAGTTTGATAGCACACAAGGTGTGTTACTCTCGTATTCGGGAGTTGCATAATCTCATAGTCTGAGGAACATGTATAAGTCATGAAGAAAGGAGTAGCAATGATACTGTAACAATCGTCGTGCTAAGATAACGGATGGGTCAAGTCAATCACATCATTCTCTAATGATGTGATCCCGCTTATCAAATGACAACTCTTTGTCCATGGCTAGGAAACTTAACCATCTTTGATTAACGAGCTAGTCAAGTAGAGGCATACTAGTGACACTCTGTTTGTTTGTGTATTCACACATGTACTAAGTTTCCGGTTAATACAATTCTAGCATGAATAATAAACATTTATCATGATATAAGGAAATATAAATAACTACTTTATTATTGCCTCTAGGGCATATTTCCTTCAGTCTCCCACTTGCACTAGAGTCAATAATCTAGTTCACATTGTCGTGTGATTTAACACGAATTGTTCACATCTTTATGTGATTAGTTCACATCTCCATGTGACTAACACCCAAAGGGTTTACTAGAGTTGATAATCTAGTTCACATAGTTATGTGATTAACACCCAAAGAGTGATCATGTTTTCCTTGTGAGAGAAATTTAGTCAACGGGTCTGCCACATTCAGAGCCGTATGTATTTTGCAAACTTTCTATGTCTACAATACTTTGCACGGAGCTACTCTAGCTAATTGCTCACACTTTTAATATGTATCTAGACCGAGACTTAGAGTCATCTAGATTGGTGTTAAATCTTGCATTGACGTAACTCTTCATGACGAACTCTTTGTCACCTCCATAACCGAGAAACATTTCCTTGTTCCACTAAGGATATTTTTGACCGCTGTCCAGTGATCCACTCCTGGATCACTATTGAACCCTATTGCCAATCTTATGGTGAGGTACACAATAGGTCTGGTACACAACATAGCATATTTTATAGAACCTATGACTGAGGCATAGGGAATGACTTTTCATTCTCTTTCTTCTTTCTGCCGTGGTCGGGTTTTGAGTCTTTACTCAACTTCACACCTTGAAACATAGGCAAGAACTCCTTCTTTGACTGTTCTATTTTGAACTACTTCAAAATCTTAGTAAGGTATGTACTCATTGAAAATATATCAAGCGTCTTGATCTATATCTATAGATCTTGATGCTCAATATGTAAGTAGCTTCACTGAGGTGTTTCTTTGAAAAACTACTTTCAAACACTCCTATATGCTTTCTAGAAAATTCTCGTTATTTCCAATCAACAATATGTCATTCACATATACTTATCAGAAATGTTGTAGTGCTCCCACTCACTTTCTTGTAAATACAGGCTTCACCGCAAGTCTGTATAAAACCATATGCTTTGATCACTTTATCAAAGCATATATTCCAACTCTGAGATGCTTACACCAGTCCATAGATGGATCGCTGGAGCTTGCTCACTTTGTTAGCACCTTTAGGATTGACAAAACCTTCTGGTTGCATCATATACAACTCTTCTTTAACAAATCCATTAAGGAATCCAGTTCTGACATCCATTTGTCAGATTTCATAAAATGCGGCAACTTCTAACATGATTCAGACAGACTTTTAAGCATCGATATGAGTGCGAAAATCTCATCGTAGTCAACACCTTGATCTTGTCAAAAACATTTTGCAACAATTCGAGCTTTGTAGATAGTAACACTACAATCATCGTCTGTCTTCCTCTTGAAGATCCATTTATTCTCAATGACTCACCGATCATCGGGCAAGTCAATCAAAGTCCATACTTTGTTCTCATACAAGGATCCCATCTCAGATTTCATGGCCTCAAGCCATTTTGCGGAATCTGGGCTCATCATCGTTTCCTCATAGTTTGTAGGTTTGCCTATTGGAAATATGCCCTAGAGGCAATAATAAAATGATTATTATTATATTTCCTTGTTCATGATAATTGTCTATTGTTCATGCTATAATTGTGTTATCCGGAAATCATAATACATGTGTGAATACATAGACCACATCATGTCCCTAGTGAGCCTCTAGTTGACTAGCTCGGTGATCAATAGATTGTTACGGTTTCCTTATCATGGACATTGGATGTCATTGATAACAAGATCACATCATTAGGAGAATGATGTGATGGACAAGACCCAATACTAAGCATACCGCAAGATCGTGTAGTACGTCTGCTAAAGCTTTTCTAATGTCAAGTATCTTTTCCTTAGAGCATGAGATTGTGCAACTCCCGGATACTGTAGGAATACTTTGGGTGTGCTAAACATCACAACGTAACTGGGTGACTATAAAGGTGCACTAAGGGTATCTCCAAAAGTGTCTGTTGGGTTGGCACGAATCGAGACTGGGATTTGTCACTCCGTATGACGGAGAGGTATCTATGGGCCCACTCGGTAAGACATCATAGTAATGAGCTCAATGTGACTAAGGGTTGGTCATGGGATGATGTGTTACGGGACGAGTAAAGTGACTTGCCGGTAACGAGATTGAACGAGGTACTGGGATACCGACGATCGAATCTCGGGCAAGTAACGTACCGATTGACAAAGGGAATTGTATACGAGATTGCTTGAATCCTCGACATCGTGGTTCATTCGATGAGATCATCGTGGAACATGTGGGAGCCAACATGGGTATCCAGATCCCGCTGTTGGTTATTGGCCGGAGAGTTGTGTCGGTCATGTCTGCATGGTTCCCAAACCCGTAGGGTCTACACACTTAAGGTTCGATGACGCGTTATTATGAAGACTTGTATGTGATTACCGAATGTTGTTCAGAGTCCTGGATGAGATCCCTGACGTCACGAGGAGTTCCGGAATGGTCCAGAGGTGAAGATTTATATATAGGAAGTTGTCATACGGTCACCGGAAAGGTTCGGGGGCATATCGGTATTGTACCGGGGCCACCGGAGGGGTTCCGGGGGTCCACCGGGAGGGGCCACCTCTCTCGGAGGGCCTCATGGGCCATAAAGGAAAGGGAACCAGCCCCAAGTGGGTTGGGCACATCCCCCCTTGGGCCCATGCGCCTAGGGTTGGGGGGGGGGGACCCTAGAGGGGCGCCCCCCCTTGCTTGGGGGGCAAGCCACCCCCTTGGCCGCCGCCCCTCCTCTAGATCTCATCTAGATGGGGCCGGCCCCCTTCCTCCTTCCCCTATAAATAGAGGGGCAAGGGGAGGGCTGCACAACACATCAAAGGCGCAGCCCCTCCCCTCCCCAACACCTCTCCTCCTCCGTTAAGAGCTTGGCGAAGCCCTGCCGGAGTTCTGCCGCTCCACCACCACCACGCCGTCGTCCTGCTATTGGAGCTCTCTTCCTCAACCTCTCCCTCCTCCTTGCTGTATCAAGGCGTGGGAGACATCTCCGTTCCATACGTGTGTTGAACGCGGAGGTGCCGTCCGTTCGGCGCTAGGATCATCGGTGATTTGGATCACGATGAGTACGACTCCATCAACCCTGTTCTCTTGAACGCTTCCGCTCGCTATCTACAAGGGTATGTAGATGCACTCCTATCCCTCTCGTTGCTAGATGACTCCATAGATTGATCTTGGTGATGCGTAGAAAATTTTAAATTCCTGCTACGATCCCCAACAGTGGCATCATGAGCTAGGTCTATGTGTAGTTTCTATGCACGAGTAGAACACAAGTTGTTGTGGGTGTCGATTTTTTCAATTTACTTGCCGTTACTACTCTCATCTTGATTCGGCAGCATCGTGGGATGAAGCAGCCTGGACCGACCTTACACGTATGCTTACGTGAGACTGGTTCCACCGACTGACATGCACTAGTTGCATAAGGTGGCTAGCGGGTGTTTGTCTCTCCCACTTTAGTCGGATCAGATTCGATGAAAAGGGTCCTTATGAAGGGTAAATAGAAATTGGCATATCACGTTGTGGTTTTGGCGTAGGTAAGAAACATTCTTGCTGGAAACCTATAGCAGCCATGTAAAACTTGCAACAATAATTACAGGACGTCTAACTTGATTTTGTAGCATATGCCGTGTGATGTGATATGGCCAAAAGGATGTGATGAATGATATATGTGATGTATGAGATTGACCATGTTCTTGTAATGGGAATCATGACTTGCATGTCGATGAGTATGACAACCGTCAGGAGCCATAGGAGTTGTCTAAATTTATTTATGACCTGCGTGTCAACATAAACATCATGTAATTACTTTACTTTATCGCTAACCGTTAGCCATAGTAGTAGAAGTAATAGTTGGCGAGACAACTTCATGAAGACACGATGATGGAGATCATGATGATGGAGGTCATGGTGTCATGCCCGTGACGATGATGATCATAGCACCCTGAAGATGGAGATCAAAAGGAGCAAAATGATCTTGGCCATATCATGTCACTATTTGATTTCATGTGATGTTTATCATGTTTTACATCTTATTTGCTTAGAACGACGGTAGCATAAATAAGATGATCCCTCGCAATAATTTCAAGAAAGTGTTCCCCCTAACTGTGCACCGTTGCTAAAGTCCGTTGTTCCGAAGCACCACGTGATGATCGGGTGTGATAGGTTCTAACGTTCGCATACAATGGGAGTAAGCCAGATTTACACACGCAATACACTTAGGTTGACTTGACGAGCCTAGCATGTACAGACATGGCCTCGGAACACGGAAGACCGAAAGGTCGAACATGAGTCGTATATAAGATACGATCAACATGAAAATGTTCACCGATGATGACTAGTCCATCTCACGTGATGATCGGACACAACCTAGTTGACTCGGATCATGTATCACTCAGATGACTAGAGGGATGTCTATCTGAGTGGGAGTTCATTAAATAATTTGATTAGATGAACTTAATTATCATGAACATAGTCTAAAAATCTTTGCAATATGTCTTGTAGATCAAATAGCCCACGCTAATGTTGCCCTCAACTTCAACGCATTCCTAGAGAAAACCAAGCTGAAAGACGATGGCAGCAACTACACGGACTGGGTCCGTAACCTGAGGATTATCCTCATAGCTGCCAGGAAAGCATATGTCCTTGATGCACCGCTAGGTGAAGCACCTGTTTTCCCTGCAGAACAAGACGTTATGAACACTTGGCAGACGCGTAGTGATGATTACTCCCTGGTTCAGTGCGGCATGCTTTACAACTTAGAACCCGGGCTCCAAAAGCATTTTGAGCAACATGGAGCATATGAGATGTTCCAAGAGCTGAAAATGGTTTTCCAAGCTCATGCCTGGGTCGAGAGATATGAAGTCTCTGACAAGTTCTACAGTTGTAAGATGGAGGAGAATAGTTCTGTCAGCGAGCACATACTCAAAATGTCTGGGTTGCACAACCGTTTGTCTCAGCTGGGAGTTAATCTCCCGGATGATGCGGTCGTTGACAGAATCCTTCAGTCGCTCCCACCTAGCTACAAGAGCTTTGTGATGAACTTCAATATGCAGGGGATGGAAAAGACCATTCTCGAGGTATATTCAATGCTGAAATCAGCGGAGGTGGAAATCAAAAAGGAACATCAAGGGTTGATGGTGAATAAAACCACTAAGTTCAAGAAAGGCAAGGGTAAAAGGTACTTAAAGAAGGACGGCAAGGGAGTTGCCACGCCCGGTAAGCAAGCTATCGGGAAGAGGCCAAAGAATGGACCCAAGCCTGAGACTGAGTGCTTTTATTGCAAGGGAAACGGTCACTGGAAGCGGAACTGCCCCAAGTACTTAGCGGATAAGAAGGCCGACAATACCGAAGGTATATGTGATATACATGTTATTGATGTGTACCTAACCAGCGCTCGTAGTAGCTCCTAGGTATTTGATACCGGTGCAGTTTCTCATATTTGTAACTCAAAACAGGAACTGCAGAATAAATGGAGGCTAGGGAAGGACGAGGTGACGATGCGCGTCGGGAATGGTTCCAAGGTCGATGTGATCGCCGTCAGCACGCTACCTCTACATTTACCTACGGGATTAGTTTTAAACCTCAACAATTGTTATTTAGTACCATCTTTGAGCATGAACATTGTATCTGGATCTCGTTTAATGCGAGATGGCTACTCATTTAAATCTGAGAATAATGGTTGTTCTATTTATATGGGAGACATGTTTTATGGTCATGCCCCGCTGGTCAATGGTTTATTCTTATTTAATCTCGAATGTCATGTTACACCTATTCATAGTGTGAATGCCAAAAGGTGTAAGGTTGATAATGATAGTCCCACATACTTGTGGCACTGCCGCCTTGGTCACATTGGTGTCAAACGCATGAAGAAACTCCATGCGGATGGACTTTTGGAGTCTCTTGACTATGAATCATTTGACACGTGCAAACCATGCCTCATGGGCAAAATGACCAAGCCTCCGTTTTCCGGAACAATGGAGCGAGCAACCAACTTATTGGAAATCATACATACTGATGTGTGCGGCCCAATGAGTGTAGAGGCTCGCGGTGGCTATCGTTATGTTCTCACCCTCACTGATGACTTGAGTAGATATGGGTATGTCTACTCTATGAAACACAAGTCTAAGACCTTTGAAAAGTTCAAGGAATTTCAGAGTGAGTTTGAGAATCAACGTGACAGGAAAATCAAATTCTTACGATCAGATCGTGGGGGAGAATATTTGAGTCGCGAATTTGGCACGCACTTAAGGAAATGTGGAATAGTTTCACAACTCATGCCGCCTGGAACACCACAGCGTAATGGTTTGTCCGAACATCGTAATCGCACCCTATTGGATATGGTGCAATCTATGATCTCTCTTACCGATCTACCGCTATCATTTTGGGGTTATGCTATAGAACTGCCGCATTCACTTTAAATAGGGCTCTGTTGAAATCCATTGAGACGACACCGTATGAATTGTGGTTTGGTAAGAAACCTAAGCTGTCGTTTCTGAAAGTTTGGGGATGCGATGCTTATGTCAAGAAACTTCAACCTGAAAAGGTCGAACCCAAATCGGAAAAATGCATCTTCATAGGATACCCTAAAGAAACTATTGGGTATACCTTCTACCTCAGATCCGAAGTCAAGATCTTTGTTGCCAAGAATGGATCCTTTCTAGAGAAAGAGTTTCTCTCAAAATAAGTAAGTGGGAGGAAAGTAGAACTTGATGAAGTATTGCCTCTTGAACCGGAGAGTGTCGCATCTCAAGAAAATGTTTTTGAGGTGCCTGCACCAACTAGAGAGGAAGTTAATGATGATGATCATGAAACTTCAGATCAGGTTGCTACTGAACTTCATAGGTCCACAAGGACAGGTTCCACACCACAGTGGTACGGCAACCCTGTCCTGGATATCATGTTGTTAGACAATGGTGAACCTTCTAACTATGAAGAAGCAATGGCGGGCCCAGATTCCGACAAATGGCTGGAAGCCATGAAATCCGAGATAGGATCCATGTATGAAAACGAAGTATGGACTTTGACTGACTTGCCCGATGATCGGCGAGCCATAGAAAATAAATGGATCTTTAAGAAGAAGACATACGCGGATGGTAATGTGACCATCTATAAGGCTCGGCTTGTCGCTAAGGGTTATCGACAAGTTCAATGGGTTGACTACGATGAGACTTTCTCACCCATAGCGAAGCTGAAGTGCATGCGTCCGAATCATGTTAGCAATTGCCGCATTCTTTGATTATGAGATATGGCAAATGGACATCAAAACGACATTCCTTAACTGTTTCCTTAAGGAAGAATTGTATATGATGCAGCCGGAAGGTTTTGTCGATCCTAAGAATGCTGACAAGGTGTGCAAGCTCCAACGCTCAATCTATGGGCTGGTGCAAGCATCAGAGTTGGAACATTCGATTTCATGTGATGATCAAAGCGTTTGGGTTTACGCAGACTTATGGAGAAGCCTGTGTTTACAAGAAAGTGAGTGGGAGCTCTGTAGCATTTCTCATATTATATGTGGATGACATACTATTGATGGGAAATGATATAGAATTCTTGGAAAGCATAAAGGCCTACTTGAACAAGTGTTTTTCAATGAAGAACCTTGGAGAAGCTTCTTATATATTAGGCATCAAGATCTATAGAGATAGATCGAGACGCCTCATTGGTCTTTCACAAAGTACGTACCTTGACAAGATATTGAAGAAGTTCAATATGGATCAGTCCGAGAAGGGGTTCTTGCCTGTATTGCAAGGTATGAGATTGAGCACGGCTCAATGCCCGACCACGACAGAAGATAGAGAAAATATGAGTGTCGTCCCCTATGCCTTGTCCATAGGGTCTATCATGTATGTCATGCTGTGTACCAGACCAGATGTAAACCTTGCCGTAAGTTTGGTAGGAAGGTACCAAAGTAATCCCGGCATGGAACACTGGACAGTGGTCAAGAATATCCTGAAGTACCCGAAGAGGACTAAGGATATGTTTCTCGTTTATGGAGGTGACGAAGAGCTTGTCGTAAAGGGTTACATCGATGCTAGCTTCGATACAGATCTGGATGACTCTAAGTCACATACCGGATACGTGTATATTTTGAATGGTGGGGCAGTCAGCTAGGGTAGTTGCAAGGAAAGCGTCGTGGCGGGATATACATGTGAAGCGGAGTACATGGCAGCCTCGGAGGCAGCACAAGAAGCAATATTGATAAAGGAGTTCATTACCGACCTAGGAGTTATTCCCAATGCGTCGGGCCCGATGACTCTCTTCTGTGACAACACTGGAGCAATTGCCCTTGCCAAGGAGCCCAGGTTTCATAGGAAGACCAGGCATATCAACGTCCCTTCAACTCCATTCGTGAAAATGTTCAAAATGGAGACATAGATATTTGTAAAGTGCATACGGACCTGAATGTCGCAGATCCGTTGACTAAACCTCTTCCTCGAGCAAAACATGATCAACACCAGAACACTATGGGTGTTCGATTCATCACAATGTAACTAGATTATTGACTCTAGTGCAAGTGGGAGACTGTTTGAAATATGCCCTAGAGGCAATAATAAAATGGTTATTATTATATTTCCTTGTTCATGATAATTGTCTATTGTTCATGCTATAATTGTGTTATCCGGAAATCCTAATACATGTGTGAATACATAGAGCACAACATGTCCCTAGTGAGCCTGTAGTTGACTAGCTCGTTGATCAATAGATGGTTATGGTTTCCTGACCATGGACATTGGATTTCATTGATAACGGGATCACATTATTAGGAGAACGATGTGATGGACAAGAACCAATCCTAAGCATAGCTAAAGATCGTGTAGTTCGTCTGCTAAAGATTTTCTAATGTCAAGTATATTTTCCATAGACCATGAGATTGTGCAACTCCCGGATACTGTAGGAATACTTTGGGTGTGCCAAACGTCACAACGTAACTGGATGACTATAAAGGTGCACTACGGGTATCTCCGAAAGTGTCTGTTGGGTTTGCACGAATCGAGACTGGGATTTGTCACTCTGTATGACGAAGAGGTATCTCTCGGCCCACTCGGTAAGACATCATCGTAATGAGCTTAATGTGTCTAAGGGTTGGTCACGGGATGATGTGTTACGGAACGAGTAAAGTGACTTGCCGGTAACGAGATTGAACGAGGTATTGGGATACCGACGATCGAATCTCGGGCAAGTAACGTACCGATTGACAAAGGGAATTGTATACGGGATTGCTTGAATCCTGGACATCGTGGTTCATCGGATGAGATCATCGTGGAACATGTGGGAGCCAACATGGGTATCCAGATCCCGCTGTTGGTTATTGGCCGGAGAGTTGTCTCGGTCATGTCTGCATGGTTCCCGAACCCGTAGGGTCTACACACTTAAGGTTTGATGACGCTAGGGTTATTAGGAAGACTTGTATGTGATTACCGAATGTTCTTCGGAGTCCCAGATGAGATAGCGGACGTCACAAGGAGTTCCGGAATGGTCCGGAGGTGAAGATTTATATATAGGAAGTTGTCATACGGTCACCGGAAAGGTTCGGCGGCATATCAGTATTATACCGGGGCCACCGGAGGGGTTCCGGGGGTCCACCTGGAGGGGCCACTTCTCTCGGAGGGCCTCATGGGCCGTAGAGGAAAGGGAACCAGCCCCAAGTGGGCTGGGCGCATCCCCCCTTGGGCCCATGCACCTAGGGTTGGGGGGAACCCTAGAGGGGGCGCCCCCCCTTTCTTGGGAGGCAAGCCACCCCCTTGGCCGCCCCTCCCTAGATCTCTTCTAGAGTGGGCCGGCCCCCTTCCTCCTTCCCCTATAAATAGAGGGGTAAGGGGATGGCTGCACAACACATCAAAGGCACAGCCCCTCCCCTCCCTAACACCTCTCGTCCTCCGTTAAGAGCTTGGCGAAGCCCTGCCGGAGTACTGCCGCTCCACCACCACCACGCCGTCGTGCTGCTGTTGGAGCTCTCTTCCTCAACCTCTCCCTCCTCCTTGCTGGATCAAGGCGCGGGAGACGTCTATGTTCCGTACATATGTTGAATGCGGAGGTGCTGTCTGTTCGGCGCTAGGATCATCGGTGATTTGGATCACAACAAGTACGACTCCATCAACCCCGTTCTCTTGAACGCTTCCACTCGCGATCTACAAGGGTATGTAGATGCACTCCTCTCCCTCTCGTTGCTAGATGACTCCATAGATTGATCTTGGTGATGCGTAGAAAATTTTAAATTTCTGCTACGATCCCCAACATCGCCATGGTCTAGTAACAGGACTTCCCGAACAGGACTACCGTACCACTCTGGTGCAGATCGTACTCTGGTTGACCTACTTGGTTCGGTAGTAACTTGATCTGAAGTTTCATGATCATCATCATTAGCTTCCTCACTAATTGGTGTAGGAATCACCGGAACTTATTTCTGTGATGAACTACTTTCCAATTCGGGAGAAGGTACAATTACCTCATCAAGTTCTACTTTCCTCCCGCTCACTTCTTTCGAGGGAAACTCCTTCTCTAGAAAGGATCCATTCTTAGCAACAAAATATCTTGCCTTCGGTTCTATGATAGAAGGTGTACCCAACAGTTTATTTTGGGTATCCTATGAAGACACACTACTCCGATTTGGGTTCAAGCTTATCAGTTTGAAACTTTTTCACATAAGCATCACAACCTCAAACTTTAAGAAACGACAACTTTGGTTTCTTGCCAAACCATAGTTCATACGGTGTCATCTCAGCGGATTTAGATGGTGCCCTATTTAACGTGAATGCAGCTGTCTCTAATGCATAACCCCAAAACGATAGTGGTAAATCGGTAAGAGACATCATAGATTGCACCATATCCAATAAAGTACGATTACAACATTCAGACACACCATTATGCTGTGGTGTTCCAGGTGGCGTGAGTTGCGAAACTATTCCACATTGTTTCAAATGAAGACCAAACTCGTAACTCAAATATTTGCCTCCGCGATCAGATCGTAGAAATTTTATTTTCTTGTTACGATGATTTTCCACTTCACTTTGAAATTCGCTGAACTTTTCAAATGTTTCAGACTTATGTTTCATTAAGTAGATATACCCATATCTGCTCGAGTCATCTATGAAGGTCAGAAAATAATGATACCTGCCACGAGCCTCAACACTTATCGGATCGCATACATCAGTATGTATTATTTGGAATATATCAGTTGCTCGCTCCATTGTTCTGGAGAACGGAGTCTTAGTTATCTTTCCCATGAGGCATGGTTCGCAAGCATCAAGTGATTCATAATCAAGTGATTCCAAAAGTCCATCAGCATGGAGTTTCTTCATGCGCTTTACACCAACATGACCTAAATGTCAGTGCCACAAATAGGTTGCACTATCATTATTAACTTTGCATCTTTTGGCTTCAATATTATGAATATGTGTATCACTATGATCGAGATTCAATAAACCATTCACCTTGGGTGTATGACCATAGAAGGTTTTATTCATGTAAACAGAATAACAATTATTCTTTGACTTAAATGAATAACCGTATTGCAATAAACATGATCCAATCATATTATGCTCAACGCAAACACCAAATAACATTTATTTTAGGTTCAACACTAATCCCGAGGTAAATGGAGTGTGCGACGGTGATCTTATCAACCTTGGAATCATTTCCAACACACATCGTCACCTCGTCCTCAACTAGCTTTGTTTATTTTGCAACTCCCGTTTCGAGTTACTACTCTTAGCAACTGAATTAGTATCAAATATCGAGGGGTTTGCTATAAACACTAGTAAAGTACACATCAATAACATGTATACCGAATATACCTTTGTTCACATTGCCATCCTTCTTATCCGCCAAGTATCTAGGGCAGTTCCACTTCCAGTGACCATTTCCTTTGCAGTAGAAGCACTCTGTTTTAGGCTTGGGTCTAGCTTTGGGCTTCTTCATGGGAGTGGCAACTTGCTTGCCATTCTTCTTGAAGTTCCCTTTCTTTCCCTTGCCCTTTTACTTGAAACTTGTGGTCTTGCCAACCATCAACACTTGATGCTTTTTCTTGATTTCTACCTTCGCCGATTTCAGCATCGCGTAGAGCTTCTGGATGCATATTATAGTTCATCATGAAGTTCTAGTAACTTGGTGATAGTGACTAGAGAACTCTGTCAATCACTATCTTATCAGGAAGATTAACTCCCACTTGATTCAAGCAATTCTAGTACTCAGACATTCTGAGCACATGCTCACTCCTTGAGCTATTCTCCTCCATCTTGTAGGCAAAGTACTGTTAGAGGTTTCATACCTCTTGACACGGGCATGAGTATGAGATACCAATTTCAACTCTTGGAACATCTTATATGCTCTGTGGTGTTCAAAACATTTTTGAAGTCCCGGTTCTAAGCCGTAAAGCATGGTGCACTAAACTATCAACTAGACATCATACCGAGCATGTCAAAAGTTCATAACGTCCGCATTTGCTCTTGCAATAGGTCTGTCACCTAGCGGTGCATCAAGGACATAATTCTTCTGTGCAGCAATGAGGATAATCCTCAGATCACGGACCTAGTCCGCATCATTGCTACTATCATCTTTCAACATAGATTTTCTCTAGGAACATATCAGAAAAAACGGGGAGCTACATAGAGAGCTATTGATCTACAACATAGTTATGCAAATACTATCAGGACTAAGTTCATGATAAATTAAAGTTCAATTAATCATATTACTTAAGAACTCCCACTTAGACAGACATCCCTCTAGTCATCTAAATGATCACGTGATCAAAATCAACTAAACCATATCTGATCATCACGTGAGATGGAGTAGTTTTCAATGGTGAACATCCTTATGTTGATCATATATACTATATGATTCACGCCCGATGTCGGTGTCAAAACCGGCGGATCTCGGGTAGGGGGTCCCGAACTATGTGTCTAGGCCGGATGGTAACAGGAGGCAGGGGACATGATGTTTTACCCAGGTTCGGGCCCTCTTGATGCAGGTAAAACCCTACATCCTGCTTGATTAATATTGATGATATGGGTAGTACAAGAGTAGATCTACCACGAGATCAGAGAGGCTAAACCCTAGAAGCTAGCCTAGGGTATGATTGTATGTTATCGTTGTTGTCCTACGGACTAAAACCCTTCGGTTTATATAGACACCGGAGAGGGTTAGGGTTACACAAGGTCGGTTACAAAGGAGGAGGAATCCATATCCGTATTGCCTAGCTTGCCTTCCACGCCACGTAGAGTCCCATCCGGACACGAGACGAAGTTTTCAATCTTGTATCTTCATAGTCCAATAGTCCGGCCAATGGAGATAGTCTGGCTGTCCGGAGACCCCCTAATCCAGGACTCCCTCAGTAGCCCCGGAACCAGGCTTCAATGACGATGAGTCCGGCACACAGTATTGTGTTCGGCATTGCAAGGCGGGTTCCTCTCCAAATTCTGTGTACCTGTCGAAATAGTGTCCGGTCTCTTGTGAATGTTGCACTCCTTGGCTTCCACGCCTAATAATGGCCACTTTCCACGTGTCGAGTGAATGTGAAGAGACAGGGCTTTTTCACATTTACCCCCCTAGCTGTATGAATGAGCCGCCTATTAAAAAGACGAGGATTCAGATCCAAATCACACCATCCTCCCTTGGCGAGCCTTCATCGAAGCGCACCTGACAGAGATCCATTCCATCATGGCCGGTCGACGCAGCTCCTCCTCTCGCCCCCTAGCTCCAAGCCTGGAGATTGGAAGAGATGTTCCGTCCCGCACAGCAAATTAGTGATGCTTCAGACCAAGGGATTTCTTCCCCCATCGTACCTGGTCCCGGTTCGAGCCGGGCTTGACACCTATAATGGCGGAGAGCAAGCGGAGAGCCATCCCAATCCCTCCAAGGGAGAGCGGGTATGCCTTGTCCCTTATTTGGTAAGAGGGCTCAGATTCCCAATTCATCCGTTTCTCCGAGGGCTCCTGGAGTTCTATGGCCTCCAGTTGCACAACCTGACGCCTGCCTCCATGCTGCATATCGCGGGATTTGTAGCCCTTTGCGAGTTATTTTTGGGCTATGAGGCTCATTTCGCTCTGTGGAAGAAGCTGTTTTTCCTTGTGCCCCGTTCTTAGAAGGGGTCAATATATCAAGTGGGCGGAGCCGAAGTGTGGCGTATTGCCGGGACCGGATACCTGTCCGGGACCCCAAAGAAGACGTCTGGAGACTGGCCTTCAGAATGGTTTTATATAGAAGACGTCTCCCTCTTGGATCCTATTCGGATCGGCCTTCCTGAGTTCGACAACGCCCCTTTGAAGAAGCGCCGGAGTTGGCGTCCACGGAGCTCCCTGGAGGAAGATGACAGGGACGTTCTTTACCTGATGAGCCGGATAAGTTTTTTAGCTCGATCCGGATTGACCATGATCGAGGTCATGGCCATATGTATCATGCGGGGGGTGCAGCCGCTTCAGTATAGAGGCCACCCTATGTGGGATTTCAACGGGGAGGATGACGCCACCCGCCACGGCCGCAAAGGCCCGGGATCGGCTGCTGATCTAATAAAGATCTTATCCACTTTATACAAGGGAGAAGAGGAGGAATTCCTTCGTGTCAACCCGCATGGAGGATTTTCTATGTACAATCCTCCGAGCTGCGTAAGCGGAGACTTTTTATCGCCCATCCATTTTGTATTCCCGTAGTTAAGTATTCATTCTAGCGACTTCATCACAGGAGCTGCGCCAGGCTGTAAAGGAGATAAACAACTCCCCTCCACAACACGAGGACCCTGGACGGTCCCTCGACCCGGCCTCCCAGGAGGATCCGGACATATGTGTGGAGCTGATCAATGGGGTGTTTTACTAATTAAGCAATGATAATGCTTTGGTGGCCATTACGGTCGATTACCCTGGGCTAGTTCCAGCCTCACAGGTGACTAAGACCGAAGTCCCAACACTTCAAAAAGGGATTCGTCCTTGCGTGTTTTTGATCGCCGTATAACAACCGTGTTTTGCAGGGGAGGTCCTCGAGGTAGAAGGCTGAGCCTGCGGCAACTGGCCAACAAGGGGCTGCGAGGCCAGGCAGGCTGACAAGACCCGCAGTCTGGATTGAGACACCAGCGCAGTGGTACGACGCGCCGTCTTTATTGCAAGAAATTATTCGCATAGGTGTATTAACGCCCATGTCCTCTTTTCAGGGAAAAGAGCGCTCGCCGGACTATACCCGGAGAGGCTACCAATCGCGCCTCCACAAGCCAGGCTCCAAGGCCGGATTCGGAGGCGGGAACGAATACGAGGCGTGCGTCGGGTGCTCCTCCGGCAGAGGATGCGGATAAACTGTCCGCCACCAATTCCAAGGTGGAAAGTGTCATGAACCACATGCGTCGCCGGACTGTTCTTCGTGACGCTTGTTTCTCCCAAGAGGCATTGGATGCCTTCAACTCGGGAGACGCGCACCTCCATGCCGCTCAAAATGGTCTAGCTAGATCCACGGAGCAGTATGTAAAAGACATACGGGTGAGAAAATTTGATGATTATATATATCAGTAGCCCCCGAGACTTGAAACAGTTAGGATAACTGATTTAAGGATCATTTGTTATGCAGGTTCTTACACAAAAGAATACTCAACTGTCCCAGGAGCTGGAAGAGTGCAAAGCCCAACTTCAGGCCGCACTGGCCGCAGCAGGGGAGCCCAAAGAGACCCCCTCTGGTAACATATCCTTCGAATGATAAGTATCATATTAGAATGCGGCGTATATGCAGATCTGACGATAAAATTGCAGATGACACTGGAGTAAATCCGGATAAGCAATAGCTCATACGCCAGCTGAAGGCTAGTGAGAGCATGCTTACGAGGGTGAGGCAGGAGAAGAATGATCTCCTAGATGCCAACACCAAGCTGGGCGTTGAACTAAAAGATGTTCGTGCCCAACTGTCGGACTCTGTTATGGAGAATCAACGCAACATATTTAGTAAGTGCTTGAACGAACTTTGAAAAAGAGTTCGGCGAGGAAGCTGGCTGATAGAGTTATGTCTGTAGATATACTGACAGGTCGTCATGCTGAGGAGATGCCCGGTTCAATGGGTGATTTTCTTCTCGAGCTCTCACAGCTGCACGAACGAGTTCGGCAGGTGATGCAAGGCGTCGCCCAGGCCTTGTGGCCATCCGTCTCCATACCCGAAGGCCTTGGAGAGCTTGCAGAAAAGCTGAAGGGGGCGCAGCGGCGCCTCCAATTATGGAAGATATCGGCCTGTCGTCAGGGCGCCAGGGAAGCCTGGGCAATGGTGAAGACACGGTACACGAAGGCTGCCCCGAACCACATGGCCGAAGTCGGACCTGTGGGGCTTGATGGGAAGGAGATCCCTGTGAGCTTAGTGTACGGCAAGTAGAATTGGCCGCAAAGTATTCCCAACAGGACTGTAGACTAGACAGCTTATTGGATGGTATTCAAGAGGAATTCAACCAGTCAAATTGACTATGTAATTTTAAAGTGACATGTATAATGCCTTCTAGCCGGATTGTAGATCGTTTGTCATGGCGGACCTTTTCGCTTCAACCTCGTGACCCGACAGTCCGGAGTGCATCCGAATACCCTCTCGGTTATGTAAAACCGGGGCATGCGTGGAGACCAGGCGTAGGGGTCATTAGTGCTTTATCAAACAAGTGCCCAACTAGTTATGTTATATTACATGGGTAGTAAGAAACATCTTCGAGGGAGAATAGTTTCATTAAGGGTTCCTTTCCGTGGGTAAGCATGCCCTAAAGTGCATGTCCGGACTGCGACAAGAAGCGCAAAAAAAGCATCTGGGGGCAGATATGGATAATAAGTAAAAGTCATCTTTTGTTCACTGACCGAATATTCCCTTAAGAACGCTAGCTTTCGGCTTCACCCAGTCTGAGGTACACGTCCGGCTGACCCGGCGGTAACAATCGCAGAGGTGCTCCCCCTATGCCCTAGCCGAATTAACGGGAACGTAGGGCATAAATACAAGAGCCAGGCAACCCAGCTTGGCCAAAACTGAAGTCATATCGATGCATATAATGGTGAAAAAAGGTACATGCGGAAGTATAACACATGTGTTGGGCGTGAGGCCCAGGTAAATAATTTAAGCTTCTGTGAAAGAAGCCCCCGGGTATGAAGAGTGCGGCTAGCGCATCTGTAATGTATGAGTCAGGCACAAGGTGACCCTTGAAGGACTAGAGAAATAAAAGAAAGAAAGGGAAACAAGACAGATGATGCATATGCAGAAAATGGACAAAGGGAGGGGACTAACATAGAATTCCGGTGCTAGGTGTAGAATCTTCGAAGCCTGGTTGCGTTCCATGCGTTCGGCTCGAGTCGACTAGTCAATACATCCCGCAGTTGGTACGCTCCACCAGTTTGAACTTGGTCGATAATGAAGGGACCTTCCCATTTTTGCTCGAGCTTTTTCTTTTTCTTATCCGTCAGTCGTAGAACTAGTTCGCCAACGTTATAAGTTTTGGCCCGTACTTCTCTGCTCTGGTATCTGCGAGCCTGTTGCTGGAAAAATGCGGAACGGGCTTTGGCTACGTCGCGCTCTTCCTCTAAGGTGTCCAAACTGCCCTGCCGATCGAGCTCGGCTTCTCTTTCTTCGTACATGCGCACTCGAGGTGAGTCATGAATTATGTCACAGGGCAGGACTGCCTCTGCGCCGTACACCATAAAAACGGTGTATATCCGGTACTACGATTCGGCATGGTCCGCAGCCCCCAGAGTACAGAGTCGAGCTCCTCTACCCAGTGCGTGTCAAACTCCATTAAGGAGCACACTAATCTAGGTTTAATGCCGCTCATTATAAGACCATTTGCTTGTTCGACTTGACCGTTGGTATGTGGGTGATAGACTGAAGAATAATCGAGCTTGATGTCCATTTTGCTGCACCAGAGTTTTACCTCATCGGCCGTGAAGTTCGTGCCGTTATCAGTGATGATGCTGTGGGGGACACCATAACGGTGTACAACCCCGGATATGAAATCATCACCGTTCCGGATTCGGCTGTTTTAACCGGTTTGTTCTCTGTCCATTTGGTGAATTTATCCACCATGACCAATAAGTATTTTTTTCTTGTTGGTTCCCTCTTTAAGGGGTCCAACCATGTCAAGCCCCCAGACCGCGAAGGGCCATGTAATGGGGATTGTTTGGAGGGCGGTGGGTGGCATGTGGCTTTGATTTGCAAAGAGTTGGCAACCGGCACAACATTGGACCAAGTCCTGTGCATCTGCCCGTGCCGTTGGCCAATATAATCCTGTACGAAAGGCCTTGCTTACAAGAGCTCAGGCTGCGGCGTGATGACCGCCGAGTCCGGCGTGAATTTCTGCCAAAAGGTTCCGCCCTTCCTCTTCGGAGATGCACCTTTGAAGGACTCCGGTAGCGCTTTTTTTGTACAATTCTCCCACATGGACCATGTAGGCCTTGGATCGCCGCACTATGCAGCGTGCCTCATTTTGGTCCTCCGGAAGTTCCTTTCTAGTTAGGTAGGCCAGGAATGGTTCTGTCCACGGGGCAATAATGGCCATTATTTCGTGGGTTGAATGTGTTATTTCGGTGGCGGAGCCTCCGATTGTGTCAGAGAGTTCGGTATCGGGTATTTTGGCCGGGTCCGCACTGTTGTTACCGGTGTCCGCTTCCCATGTTACGGATGGCTTGAAGAGCCTTTCCAGAAATATGTTGGGAGGGACTGCGCCGCGTTTTGCGCCGATGCGGGCGAGGATATCCGCCGCCTGATTGTTTTCCCGAGCCACATGGTGAGATTCGAGCCCCTCGAACCGAGCTGACATTTTTAGGACGGCATTGTGATAAGCTGCCATTTTCGGATCCTTGGCATCAAAGTCTCCATTTATTTGGGATATCGCAAGGTTCGAATCCCCGCGCACCTCTAGGCGTTGAATGCCCATGGATACTGCCATCCGAAGACCATGTAGAAGGGCCTCATATTCGGTTGCATTGTTGGAGTCCATATACATTATCTGTAGTACGTATTGAACGGTATCTCCTGTTGGGGATGTGAAGACGACGCCAGCCCCCAGACCAGCCAACATTTTGGAGCCGGCAAAGTGCATGATCCGGTTTGAATATGTGCCGTACTCTTTAGGGAGTTTGGCTTCCGTCCACTCAACGACGAAGTCAGCCAAAACTTGCGACTTAATAGCTCGCCTTGGCTTGTAAGTTATGTCGAATGGGAGGAGCTCAATGGCCCATTTGGCAATCCGGCCCGTCTCGTCGCGGTTGTTTATAATATCGTTAAGTGGTACTTCCGAGGCTACCGTTATCGAACACTCTTGAAAGTAGTGTCGCAGCTTCCGGGATGCCATAAATACCGTGTACGCTATCTTTTGATAATGCGGGTACTGTGATTTGCATGGAGTAAGGACAGTGGACACATAGTAAACCGGCTTTTGAAGGGGGAATTTGTGTCCGTCCACTTCTCGCTCGACGACGAGCACTGCGCTTACTACTTGATGAGTTGCCGCAATGTATAATAGCATTGGTTCGCCAATGTTTGGCACGACCAGGAACGGGTTTGTTGCCAATATGGCTTTTATTTCGTTGAGTCCGGCCGTGGTGGCATCCGTCCACTCGAAGTGTTCGGTGCACCGGAGGAGGCGATAAAGGGGTAATGCCTTTTCTCCCAAGCGGGAGATAAAGCGGCTTAGAGCCGCCACACATCCAGTCAATTTTTGTATTTGTTTGAGATCTGTTGGGGTAGCCAACTGTGACAACGCTTGGATTTTGGCCGGATTAGGTTCAATACCTCTACTGGAGACAATGAATCCCAGGAGCTTTCCGGCTGGTATGCCGAAAACGCATTTTTCCGGATTGAGCTTGATGTCATATGTTCGGTGGTTGTCGAATGTGAGCCTTAAGTCGTCTACTAGAGTTTCGACATGCTTGGTTTTAACGACCACGTCGTCTACGTATGCCTCCACTGTTTTGCCGATCTGGTTTGCCAGACATGTCTGAATCATGCGCTGATATGTTGCGCCGGCATTTTTGAGCCTGAAGGGCATTGTGTTGAAGCAGAATGGGCCGTATGGTGTGATGAATGCCGTTGCAGCTTGGTCTGGCTCTGCCATTTTCATTTGATGGTAGCCGGAGTATGTGTCGAGGAAACACAATGAATCGTGTACTGCGGTAGCATCGATGATTTGATCGATGCGGGGCAGGGGGAAGGGATCCTTTGGGCAGGCCTTGTTAAGGTCCTTAAAATCGACGCACAAGCGCCATGATTTGTCCTTCTTTGGTACCATCACCAGGTTTGCTAGCCAGTCCGGATGTTTTATGTCTCTGATGAATCCGGCCTCCAATAGCTAGGCTAGTTCCTCTCCCATGGCTTGTCTCTTAGGTTCGGAGAAACGTCGAAGAGCCTGCTTGACTGGCTTAAATCCTTTTAGGATATTTAGGCTGTGCTCGGCCAGCCTGCGTGGGATTCCTGTCATGTCTGAAGGGTGCCAGGGAAAAATGTCCTAGTTCTCGCGTAGGAACTCTCGCAGTGCGGCGTCGACATTAGGGTTTAATTGTGCCCCGATGGAAGCTGTTTTTGTAGGGTCCGTTGGATGGACTTGGAATTTGACTATTTCATCCGCCGGTTTAAAGGAGGTGGACTTGGATCTTTTATCGAGTATCACGTCGTCCCAGTTCACCATGCTGCATAGCGCAGTTAGTTCCTCGGCCGCTAGGGCTTCGGATAGTGCCTCAAGGGCCAATGAAGTTGTCTTATTTTCAGCGCGGAGTGCTATGTTCGGATCAATAGCAAGAGCGATGATTCCGTTGGGCCTGGGCATTTTGAGCTTCATGTACCCGTAATGGGTATGGCTTGGATGATTGTAAACGCCTCTCGCCCTAATAGAGCATGGTATCCGCTGCTGAACGGGGCCACTTGGAATGTAATTTCTTCGGACCTGTAATTATCCGGCGTGCCGAATACCACGTCTAGTGTGATTTTTCCAGCACAGCGTGCTTCCCGACTGGGGATTATTCCTCTAAAGGTTGTGCTACTTTGCTCAATGCGGCTCCAGTCTATTTCCATCTTTTGAAGAGTTTCCTCATAGATGAGGTTTAATCCGCTGCCACCGTCGATGAGTACCTTGGTGAGTCGAAAGCCGTCCACGATTGGACTGAGGACCAGTGCGGCTGGTGCTCGGGCTGTTCGGAATTTAGGTTCGTCACTGGCATTGAAGGTAATAGCCGTGTCACTCCAAGGATTTATTTCTGCTATGTGGCAGATTTCGACCATGCCGCGGAGTGTTCGCTTGCGTCTATTATTTTACGCGAAAGTCTCAAAGACCGTTAACACCGTATTGTTGTCCACGGGATGATGCTCTGTTGTCTTTGGGAGGAGTAGATCCTCACCACTCTTGGCCACCTGCCGGAGTATCCAACATGCTCTAAGGCTGTGCGTTGGTATTGGATCCACTGTACTATGAATTTTGCAGGGTCCGTTGATCCATCCCTCCAGTACGGTTCCTTGCCCCGTAGAGGGCTTTTGCTTTTTGGTAGTTAACCCAGGTGTATTGTGATAATGCACCCTTTTATTTCGGACTGGGTTTGAATTCAGGGCCGGATTATCCCAAAATTTTATTTCGGTTTTCCAGGCACTTTCCATTGCACAGTACTTTCGTACTATAGACACGAAGTCGGCAAAGCGTGTAATTTCAAGACGACTTATGGCGTTGAGGATTCCCTTGTCCATGCAATTATTGCAGAAGAATGAAATTGCGTCTTCCTCACGGCAGTCCTTTATCCTATTCATGACCAGGAGGAATCTGGCCCCGTAATGGTGTACTGTTTCTTCGGGCTCTTGCCTAATTTGGGATAGATCGCGTATGTTTGGGTGGGTGGGTGGACTTGAATCTGAATCCTCACCCAATCTGAGACTCAGGGGCCAAGTAGTTTCCGAACTCGGAAGTTTGGATTCTTCGATGTTTTCCGATAAATCTAGCCCGCTGCCTAATTCTAGGTTCAGGCCTTGAGTGATGTCCTCCCCTCTGCGGGTATCCGGCTTGGAGGGATCGGGAATCCGGACATAGCTAGTCCTTAAGATAGATGAAGGGTTGCCGCATTGTTCCTCCGCCACTGCAACGTGATGGGTGACCTGGGAAGAGTTGATCTCTCTCAGATCGGGTTTAGGCCCAATCTGATCATAGTCTGTAGCGGCTCCTAGGGCGGCGATGCGCTCCAAGAGCTCGTTCAGGGAACAGAGCTCCATTGGATCTAACCGCTCGGTGAGTTTCAATTTGACGTGAAGATTGCTTTCGATGACCCGAGAAGTCATCATCGGCGCAGCGGCCGAACAGGCGGTCATAAGAAAACCACGTAGTCGGAGAGTTTGGCCGATAGCCAAAGCTCCCTCAGCAATAGTGCCGTCTTTAAAGACGGGATGAGACATCCTTCCTGGTGGCAACGGCACAGCGGGACTCTCAATGAAAGCACCAATGTCGGTGTCAAAACCGGCGGATCTCGGGTAGGGGGTCTCGAACTGTGCATCTAGGCCGGATGGTAACAGCAGGCAGGGGACACGATGTTTTACCCAGGTTCGGGCCCTCTTGATGGAGATAAAACCCTATGTCCTGGTTGATTAATATTGATGATATGGGTAGTACAAGAGTAGATCTACCATGAGATCAGAGAGGCTAAACCTTAGAAGCTAGCCTATGGTATGATTGTATGTTATCGTTGTTGTCCTACGGACTAAAACCCTTCGGTTTATATAGACACCGGAGAGGGTTAGGGTTACACAAGGTCGGTTACAAAGGAGGAGGTATCCATATCCGTATTGCCTAGCTTGCCTTCCACGCCAAGTAGAGTCCCATCCGGACACGACACGAAGTCTTCAATCTTGTATCTTCATAGTCCAATAGTCCGGCCAATGGAGATAGTCCGGCTGTCCGGAGACCCCCTAATCCAGGACTCCCTTACCCGACCTTCCGGTCTCCAGTGTTCTGAAGCCATATCTGCATATGCTAGGCTCGTCAAGTTTAATCCGAGTATTGGGCGTGTGCAAAACTGGCTTCCACCCGTTGTATGTGAACGTAGAGCTTATCACACCCGATCACCATGTGGTGTCTCAGCATGACGAATCTCGCAATGGTGCATACTCAGGGAGAACAATTATACCTTCAAAATTTAGTGAGAGATTGCTACCTCTTAAGCATGCGTTGGTTTTCCCTTGAAGAGGAAAGGGTGACGCGGCAAAGCAGTGTAAGTATTTCCCTCAGTTTTTGAGAACCAAGGTATCAATCTAGTAGGAGACCACGCGCGAGTCACCTCGTACCTACACAAACAAATAAGAACCTCGCAACCAACGCGATAAAGGTGTTGTCAATCCCTTCACGGCCACTTGTAAGAGTGAGATCTGATAGAGATAATAATAATAAGATAAATATTTTTGGTATTTTTCTGATATAAATTGAAAGTAAAGATTGCAAAATAAAATAGATTGGAAACTTGTATGATGGAAAATAGACCCGGGGCCATAGGTTTCACTAGTGGCTTCTCTCAAGATAGCATAAGTATTATGGTGGGTGAACAAATTACTGTCCAGCAATTGATAGAATTGAGCATAATTATGAGAATATCTAGGTATGATCATGTATACATGCATCACATCCGTGACAAAGTAGAATGACTCCTCCCTGCATCTACTACTATTACTCCACACATTGACCACTATCCAGCATGCATCTAGAGTATTAAGTTCATAAGAACGGAGTAACGCTTTAAAAAAGATGACATGATGTAGAGGGATAAACTCATGCAATATGATATAAACCCCATTTCTTATCGTCGATGGCAACAATACAATACGTGTTGTTTCCCCTACTATCTCTGGGATCAAGCACCGCAAGATTGAAACCAAAGCTAAGCACTTCTCCCATTGCAAGAAAGATCAATCTTGTAGGCCAAACCAAACTGATAATTCGAAGAGACTTGCAAACATAACCAATCATACATAAAAGAATTCAGAGAAGACTCAAATATTGTTCATAGTTAATCTTGATCATAAACCCACAATTCATCGGATCTCGGCAAAGACACCGCAAAAGAAGATTACATCTAATAGATCTCCAAGAGAATCGAGGAGAACTTTGTATTGATATCCAAAGAGAGAGAAGAAGCCATCTAGCTAATAACCATGGACCCGAAGGTCTGAAGTAAACTACTCACACATCATCGGAGGGGCCATGGAGTTGATGTAGAGGCCCTCCATGATCAATGCCCCCTCCGGCGGAGCGCCGGAAATGGCCCCAAGATGGGATCTCATGGTACAGAAGGTTGCGACGGTGGAAATAGGGTTTCATGGTGCTCCTGGATGTTTTCGGGGTATGTGAACATATATAGGAGGAAGAAGTAGGTCGGTTGAGCCACGAGGGGGGAGGGGTAGGTGCGCCCCCTGCCTCGTGGCCACCTCGTTGGTTGCTTGACGTCCACTCCAAGTCCTCTGGATCACGTTTGTTCCAAAAATCACGCTACCGAAGGTTTCATTCCGTTTGGACTCCGTTTGATATTCCTGTTCCGCGAAACACTAAAATAGGCAAAAAAACAGCAATTTGCACTCGGCCTTGGGTTAATAGGTTAGTCCCAAAAATAATATAAAAGTTTAAAATAAGCCCATTAACATTGAAAATAGATAATATAATAGCATGGAACAATAAAAAATTATAGATACGTTGGAGACGTATCGGAGATCATCTTGTAATGCTACCGCCGAACTAAGCAAAATAAGATGCATAAAGGATAAACATCACATGCAATCAAAATATGTGACATGATATGGCCATGATCATCTTGCGCCTTTGGTCTCCATCTCCAAAGTACCGTCATGATCTCTATCTTCACCGGCATGACACCTTGATCTCCATCATCTTGATCTCTATCAACGTGTCATCACATGGTCGTCTCGCCAACTATTGCTCTTGCAACTATTGCTATCGCATAGCGTTAAAGTAAAGCAATTATTTGGCGCTTGCATCTTATGCAATAAAGAGACAACCATAAGGCTTCTGTCAGTTGCCGATAACTTCAACAAAACATGATCATCTCATACAACAACTTATATCTCATCACGTTTTGACCATATCACATCACAACAAGCCGTGCAAAAACAAGTTAGACATCCTCTCTTTGTTGTTGCAAGTTTTACGTGGCTGCTATGGGCTGAGCAAGAACTGTTCTTACCTACGCATCAAAAACAACAACGCGGTATAGTGATTTCTTTTTGATCTTCAGAAAGAACCCTGTTCATTGAATCTGATTCAACTAAAGTTGGAGAAACAGACACCCACTAGCCACCTGTGTGCGAAGCACGTCGGTAGAACCAGTCTCGCATAAGCGTACGCGTAATGTCGGTCTGAGCCGCTTCATCCAACAATACCGCTGAATCAAGAATCAACTAGTAACGGCAAGCAATATGTATGTACCAACGCCCACAACTCCTTTGTGTTCTACTCGTGCATATAACATCTACGCATACACTTAGTTCGGATGCCACTATTGGGGGAACGCAGTAATTTCAAAAAAATTCCTACGCACACGCAAGATCATGGTGATGCATAGCAACGAGAGGGGAGAGTGTTCTCTATGTACCCTCGTAGACCACAAGCAGAGGCGTTATGACAACGTGGTTGATGTAGTGATACGTCTTCGCGATCGACCGATCCTAGTACCGAAAGTACGGTACCTCCGCGATCTGCACATGTTTGGCTCGGTGACGTCCCACGAACTCACGATCTAGCAGAGTGTCGAGAGAGAGCTTTGCCCGCACGACGGCGTGATGACGGTGATGATGATGCTACCGGAACAGGGCTTCTCCTAAGCACCGCTATGACATGACCTAAGTGGATTAGGGTGGAGGGGGGCACCGCACACAACTAAGAGAACAATGATCAACTTGTGTGTCTATGGGGTGCCCCCTGGCCATGTATATAAAGGATGGAGTGAGGAGGTGGCCGGCCCTCATAGGGCGCGCCCAAAGTGTGGAGTCCTACTAGGACTCCCTAGTCCTAGTACGATTCCACCTCCCACATGGATAGGAAAAGGGAAAGGAGAAGGAGAAGGAAGGCGACGCCCCCTTTCCCATGTCCAATTCGGACCAGTCCATGGGGAAGGGGCGCGGCCACACTTGAGGCCTTTCTCTCCTTTCCCGTATGGCCCATTAAGGTCCAATACAAATTCCCGTAACTCTCTGGTACCTTTCCGATGTCCGAATATAGACTTCCAACAAATCGAACTTTACGTCTCGGCATTTCGAGACTCCTCTTCATGTCCCCGATCTCATCCGGGACTCCGAACAAACTTCGGTCATCAAATCACATAACTCATAATACAAATCGTCAAAGAACGTTAAGCGTGCGGACCCTACGGGTTCGAGAACTATGTAGACATGACCGAGACTCATCTCCAGTCAATAACTAATAGCGGAACCTAGATTCTCATATTGGTTTCTACATATTCTACAAAGATCTTTATCGGTCAAACCGCAATATGATATATGTTGTTCCCTTTGTCATCGGTATGTTACTTGCCCGAGATTCGATCGTTGGTATCTCAATAACTAGTTCAATCTCGTTCCCGTCAAGTCTCTTTACTCGTTCCGTAATGCATCATCCCGTAACTAACTCATTAGTCACATTGCTTGCAAGGCTTATAGTGATGTGCATTACCGAGAGGGCCCACAGATACCTCTCCAATACTCGGAGTAACAAATCCTAATCTTGATCTATGCCAACTCAGCAAACATCATCGGCGACACCTGTAGAGCATTTTTATAATCACCTAGTTACGTTGTGACGTTTGATAGCACACAAGATGTTGCTCCGGTATTCGGGAATTTCATAATCTCATAGTGCGAGGAACATGTATTAGTCATGAAGAAAGAAGTAGCAATGAAACTATAACGATCATCGTGCTAAGCTAACGCATGGGTCAAGTCAATCACATCATTCTATAATGATGTGATCCCGCTTATCAAATGACAACTCTTTGTCCATGGCTAAGAAACTTAACCATCTTTGATTAACGAGCTAGTCAAGTAGAGGCATACTAGTGACACTTTGTTTGTTTATGTATTCACACATGTACTAAGTTTCCAGTTAATACAATTCTAGCATGAATAATAAACATTTATCATGATATAAGGAAATATATATAACAACTTTATTATTGCCTCTAGGGCATATTTCCTTCAATAACAGCCCATAATGCAATAAATATTGATATAAAAGCATGATGCAAAATGGACGTATCAACTCCCCCAAGCTCAGACCTCGCTTGTCCCCAAGTGGAAGCCGATATCGGAAAATATGTCCACATATTTAGATATAGAGGTGTCGATAAAATAAAATATGGACATGAGGGCATCATGATCATTCTTAGAACAACATATATATATTGTCATTTGATTTCTTATGCTAAAGTAATAATCTATTCACAATGTGAAGTATGAATCAGAAACTTCATTGAAAGCTAGCAAACTATAATCTCAGTCATTGAAGCAATTGCAATTTACCATAACATCAGAAAGAGTCAATATAAGAGCTTTTCAGCAAGTCCAAATACTCAACTATCATTTAGTCTTTCACAATTGCTAACACTCACGCAATACTTATGGGTATGAACACTACAAAAAAATACACTTCCGTGATGATACGTGTTTGTCATAGTAGGTCGCGTTTTTTGTCATGCATGTACATCCATGACAAATTTATGACAGAATCAAGATAGTCATACATGTGTTGTTGCCTTACTAATTGCTCGTCTTTGGGTGCTCTGTGGTGGAGACGGTGCTGTGTCAACGGGAACTAGGTGTCTATCTGCTGGGGTTGGGGTTAGAAGGGGTGTAGCTGGTTCTCTGTCCAACTGAGTAGGGGTACAATCTTCATGAGTGTGGGTTATGTGTGGTGGGGCTGGTTCTTGGGCAAGTACAACTGTGGTTCTAACTGCATCGACAGGTAGCACGATCTTTTCTGAAGACCGTGTTTTTACTCCCACAGATACTGCCATCACTCCCTCCAGTTGTAATGGCTGATAAACAAGAAAAGTAATTGAATGTACAGACATTGTAAGATAGACAGCTGCAATGGATAGTAGGGAGAAAACAGGGCATGAAATAATTTCACATATATGATGTCTAGTTAAACAGGATAGCATGACACAATTTCACATGTATGATGGCTAACTAAAAAGGATAGAATGACATACTTCAAAATATGATGACTATGTAAACAGGATGACATGATATAACTATACGATGTGTCTATTAAAGTGGTTGGCATGCCATAAATCACAAACATGCCGTCGATGGAAACATGATGGCATGATATAATTCACGGATAGAATGACATAATTTAAAGATGATGACTATGTAAACAGGATGAGGTGATATAACTATATTATGTCTTTAGAAAATGGGTTGGCATGCCATAATTCAGATACATGCTGTCTATGTAAACATCATGGCATGACATAATTCAAATATATGATTTATATACTAAGGAAGTGAGGAGAGGGCAATCGCATATATGATGTGTCAACTAAGGAGATGGCATTCAATATTGTGTATATGATGTAAAAACTAAGCATTGCAATACAACATATGCTTTATATGAGTAATATAACCCTGCCAAGTTTGAGCATACACCTTAGGGGGATAATAGGACTGGTCATCTGCCTCTGAATCCTCCTCTAAAGAGCTATCTGTAACCAGCAAGATATCTACTTCAGCAGGTAGCATTGTCTGCTCTGAAGACCTTGTTTTTACTCCAGATTTCACCATCACCAATTCAAATGGATGATGCACAGAAAGAGCAGTTGAATATACAAACATTGTCGAAAGAAGCAATGAGAAATACAAAAAAGGACGACATCATATAATTCACATATATGACGCTTGCCTAAACAACATGGCATTGCATAATTCACATACATAATGCCTTGCAACGAGATAACATTGCATAATTCACATATATAATGTCTTGCAACAAGATGGCATTGCATAATTCACATATATGGTAATTAGACACTAAACAGGTGGCATTCACACAAAGCATGTCTAAACTAAGCAAATGACATAGAAATGCAAGATACCATATGCACGATATGAGCAACATAACCCTGCCAAGTTAGGGCATGCACCTCGGGGGGAAATATGACTGGTCATCTGTCTCTGAATCCTCCTCTGAGGAGCTATCGGTAACCAGCAAGACATGCGCTTCGTCAAATAGCATTGTCTGCTCTGAAGACCTTGTTTCCACTCCAGATTTTTCCATGACCGTGCCAAATGGCTGATGCACAGGAAGAGTAATTGAATGTACTACAATTGTTGACAAATTTAACATGTAATAAAAAAATGATGGCATGATATAATTCACATATAAGATGACTGGCTAACCAGGGTGGCATTGCAAAATTCACATATATGATGCCTGGCTAGACAAGATGGCATTGCATGATTCACATATACGATAAAGAAACTAAACAGATGGCATTGACACAAAGCATGTCTAAACTAAGCAGATGACATCTTTAATGTATACAGTAGGCAATGCAAGGCACCATATGCATGATATTACCAACATCAGCATGCCAAGTTAGAGCGAAGACCTCATGGGGTAAATAGGAGTGCTCTTCTCCTTCTGAATCCCCCTCATAATAGTTATCTTCCTCTTGATTACGATCTAAAATGGGTGGTGGGGGGCTGCCTTTGCGCCCACCATGGAACGACGCCTGCTTGAAATTTTATTGCCACGCAAGGCTCGTCTCTTTTGATCTACATGATTAGTTCCATTGTGTACAAAAACTGGCATGCATAGGAATAAAACATAGTGAGATTATGTAAGGAGTGCATGCACAAATCTAGAGTGATGGTAGCAAACTGTGGATAGACCCAAAACCAATGATAGTAGGCAGATAATAGCTTTAGTTAAAAAATACAGATAATGGCTCCTTTAATGTTTGTTTGCACCCAACATGAAACTCATAGAAGACACCAGAGATTAACCATTTCAAAATACAGATAATGGCTCCTTTAATGTTTGTTTGCACCCCACAACCATTTAAAAACTCAAGTTTCAGCATTAGTTTGGACCTGACTCAGAGTCTAATAGGTGAACACGAAGATAATGTAGCATGTCATCATATTAAGAGACGCATAACGTAAGCAGACACGGAAGAGTGCGACCTCTCTTGTGGACCCATGTAGTCCTCAAGGTCATCTGCTCAGTTGATGATGGTAATGCAGTTGCCGTGGCTGCCGGCGGCGGGGAAGAGGATCTGAGGCGGCGAAAGACAGTTTTGAGAGCGGATCCCTGCTGTGGTGAACCCTTCTGTCGTTGGAGCCGCTGAGCTGGGGTGGAACATAGCGCCGCAGGAGCAGGACAAACCACACAAGGTTTTCTTTGATACATATCTGTAACAGAAGTAATTGAGTAAGGGCTTGTTTGAATTTGAGGATTCTAACAATGCATGGATAGGAAATAGACAGGAATAGGATAAGAATGCACGTGCAAAACAGAGAATTTAAAAACACAGGATTTCTGCCAATCTGGGTGTTTGATTCACAACAATTGGAAGATCACAGGATGCAGAAAAGCATGGTGAGGTTAAGTCAAACCACAAGAAAATGTACGGTTATAATGCTATTATGCTACTATCTGTTAGTCTTGTGCTTGATGAATAGGAGCAGAAGTGGAAATTAGAATTCCTACGGTTTTTTCTTTCAAGGAGATACTAAAGGAACAAATCCTACAGTTTTCCTTCACTTCATTCCTTTGCACCAAATTCATGAAAAGTAGAACCATAGGAAACTTTCCAATCCCGATGTTTTCCATTCACTTTTCCTTTCAAGCACTGGCGATTCTAGTAGGCAGGCTTGAGCAAGGAAAATCCTACACTAAAAAAATGTTTTTGTGCTATTTCTATTACTTTGGACCCAGGCCACTGCCATACTAGCTTAACTCCCAGGCCCATCGACAAATGCATAGCTCAAACGCGCAGAGATAAATAATGATGACGTTCAAGAGAGTCCATCACGGATAGCTAAGTTGCTTGGTACCTCACTGCTTGTCATATAGTAGGATAAAATAATCGTATTTCCCGTTACTATGAGTGCTTAGTGGACAATATATATAACATGTAGAGTAAAAAAGAGATGCAACAAGTGTACAACCTCTTTGGCGAAGCCATGTCGATCTCAGCGTGATTGGGTTGGCCGGTGAGGATACTCCGGCTGACTTGGCTGTCGGAGGAGGGGAAGAAGATCTTAGGCGTCTGGAGATGGAGCCCGAGGTACTGCTCCGCTGTGAAGGAGGGTTTCGTCGTTGGAGCAGCTCCGGTGAGTTGTATGACGCCGAGGCTGAAGCAGGACAAGAGAGACAACGAACAACGTTAACCTGAGTGGAATTCTAATAGCATCTCCAATACATGACGTAAAATACATAACCACAAAGTGCTATATGTAAAATACATCAGCCGCTTATCTCTGAACTTAACTGTCGAAACTGAACTTAACTGTCGAAACTGAACTTAACTGTCGAAACTGTACTTAACTGTCGAAACTGAATTTTGCTGTCGAAACTGAATTTTGCTGTTGAAACTGAACGCACTAGAAAGGTGAGGCTACACGTCGGTCGACTGGCTTTTTCATCTCAAGTCACTCGATTTTGCAGCCGTTGGATACGAAATCAAGGGCCTGCGGTTCATCTTCAACCTCCACCCCCATAAGCCGGCCAAACAGCAGCCCCCCGCCGCCCGCGATCGTGGTGCGCCGCCCCGCCCGCCCCGAAAATACTCCCCACCGCCGGTCCGCCGCCGCCCC
>NC_041384.1:731148610-731159009 GCF_002162155.2 Triticum dicoccoides | reverse complement strand
TTTTTCTCCGGCGATCCCAACGCCACCGCCCCGCCAACGCCCCGCCACCATCGGCGACCACCGCCCCTATCCTGAACCCTAAGATAGATAGTGGGGTACCTCTCTGGCGAGCCCCCCTCCCCATTGCGGCTGGTTCTTCCTTCACCCCGGCGGCATCGGACTGAAGTGTAGCTAAATCGGAGCATCATCGCAAGCAAGAGCAAGAGCGAGAGCAGCAGCGTGAGCAAGAGCAAAAGCAAGAGCAGACCAGGCAGGGGACCGAGAGCAAGAGTAGAGCAGCAGCGCGAGCGAGAGCTAAAGCAGCAGCAGGTCCTACTGATGTGGACGACGCCGCCGAGGGAGCGACGTCGTGGAGGAAGTGGCCGGCAACGCCGCCGTGGATGGAGCCGCGCCGTGTCGGCTCGGTACCGAGCGCCGGCAGCACCATGAGATCGAATCAAGAAGAAAATGCGGCTATTAGTGTACAACATCTTTGGTGGCGCCGATTAGGCCTCAGCTTCATCCGAGGAAACGGTGATGATGCTCTTCCGGTGGTGCAGGTGAAGACGGCTATGTGGGAATGGAGGTGGCGCGAAAGACGAGGGGAATGTCGGGGCAGCTCCTTGGAGGTGGAGGACGGGGTGGCTGAACCGGCAGGACGATGAGATCAACGATGGATCCTCATCCGGTACGGTGGATGAGGGACGTCGAGGTGTTGCTGTGGACGACATCGTCCGGGAAGAGGCTCTGGCTAGGTGGCGGACGGAGCAGGGTGTGGGGTTTCCTCATGGGTTTTCACGGCCTCGGTGTACGAATGGGTGGGTGGATGGGATGGCAGTGGGGAAACATGGCTTAGATACACGCTTGTCCGAAATGTGGGGTAAGTTACGAAAGTACCCCCACCGATGTGAGGCGGTTCTTTCGGTTCAGGGGTACCACGGGCATTTCACGTATCGGGATTTCACAGGAGGTGGGAGTTTTCGTGCGCGTTGTAATTTTGGAATAACAAGGCGCGGGTTGAGATGGAGGGAGTTGTCGGAGCACAACGAGACAAAGATATATCTTAAATATTTCAGGCTAACAAGGCGCGGGTTGAAGAGGCGGGAGTTTCGCAGCATGATAGACACAGACGCTAGCTTGAATTTTCAGCATAACAAGGCGCGGCTTGAAATTTCGGAAGAATAAGCTTAACGTGTACCCAAAAAAAGACAATTTGCACCTCAACACGCACAACACACACACAAACACCACTTGGACTAGAGTAAGGTACGCGTGCAATGGGATTTGGCAACCAAATTATGAATAAATACCACATTATAGCATGCAAGCTTTGAGTCATATATGCGTGATGTAGATGTTCGCTTAATTCTTATAGTTCATTTCATTCAAAATCATCTAGTTTTTATAAGAAAGCTAACCTATTTTAAGATTCATGGAATTGTGCGTCGTAAGACATAAAGTAAAAACAAATAATGGCAAATCATGTAGAAAAACATTTGGGCAATTCTGATACGGAAGATTCTAGAACAAATAAGAAGTGCTTGTGTTTTGATGTTTGTGCATTATGCTTAAGTTCAACCATGGAGTCTTCTAGATTATACATGTGGCGAAATCTGGTGGAATCTAGATGATATCCAATGGCCAGTAGTGCTCAAATTTGCCATCTTTGGACCATCGGATTCGCCTCATCCAATGACCATCTTTCAAAGTTAAAGTTACCCGCACGCAATAAAAAAATATAAAATATAATATATATATATATATGGGGGTATAGATATAGATATGTGATGCAAAAGCCGCCCATCATCTCCAATTAGAATAGTGTGTCCATGCATGGATGCGACGTGGCCAAATGATGTATGCCATCGGTATCTCAAATTCAAACCATTCTGACCTTGTTCAATGTGTATACATTACAACATGCTCTATTCCAAACCACACTGCGCAGATCTCCATTATATTCATGCATGCATGGGTTTCAAACATCTGGATCTCTTATTCAAATATTTGAATTCAACTTTACATTGATTATGACCTCACCTATTCAGCTATTCTTTTACACCCACACAATAGTCTTCTCTTTATAATTGTACCACTAGCTTTCTCTTGTGCATGCATGCACACACACTACCAGTCGGCATTATCCATCACACGCATGCAATCTTTTTCTTCAGGTCGGCCTCCCATGAAGGCACACACCAACACACATCCCCCTCTCCATCATATCGGGCATTCTTTATCTCTCAGGCGTGCATGCGCAACGATCGATGTTCCTCTATGTACGTGTGTATATAGCTAGGTCTTTCGTAGTTTTCCACACAAACCGATCAATCGATATATCCAGTGAGGTCTCACCCTCTTTCCCACATCCACATCGATCAATCTATACCTCTCTATATAGGATTAACATATATAGCTAATAAACCCACATTAATTATGTATCCAACGTCCCCTTCTCATCATCCATGCCTTCCGCTTCATCTCTTAGACACGTGCACAATGGCGAAGATAGGGGGCAGTAAGGGCCCTGCCCCCTCCCCCCTAACATCACTATATATCAAGGCTAATATGAATGTGATCATTAGACAATTGCTGCTAAAAATGGTTTAAGTTCATGAATTGACCCTCCTCATAAAGGATTAGCAATGCTTGGACTCCTAGCTCATTTATTTTTCATGGCTCCGCCACTGCGCGCATCAGCGCACGTGTTCGCCCCCTCTCTCTAAATATCGATCTCGCACTTGTGCATTCCTTCATAGTCTCCCTCCACTCGGCCCCTCGCACCAGCCCCCCACCGGATTTTGCCACATGCACAATCTACCAGACTCCATGGTTGAACTTAAGCATAATGCACAAACCTCAAAACAACAGTGGTTCTCTTTTGTTCTAGAGTCTTTCGTAACATAACTGCCCAAACATTTTTCTAGTTGAACTGCAATTATTTGTTTTTACTTTATGCTTTATGATAAAATAGATTGAGGGCTTCTTTGATTCAAAGGATTCTCAAAGGAATTTTGGAGGATTCTAATGATTAGGAATTTTTCCTATCTTATTTGTTTGATTCGTAGGACTGTAAACCATAGGAATTTTTCCATATGATTCATTTGCACTAGATTTCATAGGAAGCATCCCATCCACTCAAACCTCTTTCAAAGAATTCTGCGTTTGTTCTATGCACAATCAAACACTCGTACAATCCTGTAGGATTCCAGATGACATTCCACTATAATCCCATGTTTTTCCTATTCCCGCGTTCTTAGCTTTTTTATAAAAACTAATTGATTTTGAATGAGATGAACTATAAGAATTAAACGAAGGGCTACATCAGGCATATATGACTCAGAGCTTACATGCAATAGTGTGGTATTTATTCATAATTTGGTTGCAAAATCTGATGCGTGCAATGCACGTGCACCTTACTAGTACTTCGAGTATGTGCAAAACACGTAAATTAGAATACCAATGGCACGCTACACAGTGTCTCTCTTACTATTCATGAAGCCACATGGCACATGTGTACGCATTGTCGTGACCTCCTTGCATGGATTGATCACAGTGACGTGCTGCTGGTTCCAGAAGAATGTACTCGTCCTCCCTGGGCCATACTGGCGGTACATGCACGAAGCGAAGATGTGCACGCACGCCATGCACGCACTCATTCCTCGCACGCACGCGCGAGTACACGGGCGTACACAATTTTGTACCAAGATCCACCCCATGTGATAATTTGACGCGTGTAAAGTCGTTCACTTCATTGATGGTCAATTAATACAGTGCATGCAAATTGAGTGGATGTGAGGGCGGAAGAAAGACATTATTACTCCACTGCGCGCATGCGAGTAGTTAAATCGTGGGTTGCTAGTAGTACTTCCATTGGTCTCCTTCGTATTTTGTGCCAATTTTTGATAGTAACATAATATTTACGCATTTGAGCAGTGTAGTACTTGAAATTTATGTTCCGCTAAACTCATCGGGAGCCGTTTCGGGCCTCGAAACCAAAACCATCAATTAATCTTTACCTTGTTCCCATCACATCGAAAAGCCTGCTCACACCTACTAGTAGTACGTACCAAACCTGAACGTGTTCCCACTATGCAGGTATTAGTACTAGTGCTAGTACTTATGTTATAAAAAGGGGAACTACCTAACCGAAAATCAGTCTACCTTTCCTCGTCATAAGTGCTTCTTCTTTGTCCGTCGTTGCCATGGCCGGTGAGCAGAGCTCTAGGTCGAGAACTACTCGTAACTAGGGAGCGGCAACCAAGGCTGTGGAAAAAAATAGAGGGCTCGCCTCCTCGCAGAGACCTCAAAAGATCTCTCACAGGCAGGCGATGGCTCCCAGGAGCGCCTTAGCCGCGGAGGCGAACATGCCGAGCCGGCGGAGCTGGAGTCATTATCCCTCGACGGCATGCCCGATAAGCTCAATAAGCAGAAGGAGTTCATCCAAGGCTTGGTGGAGTTGCTGAAGGAGAGCTTCGACGACATGCCCGCTGAGCTCAATCAGCAGGGGAAGTTGACCGCCGGCTTGGTGATGATGCTGAAGAAGAGCATTGCCTCGGAGAACAAGGCGACCGGCGAAATCCTGCGACTTTGGGAGGACAATGCGAAGCTCTGCCACGAGATCGACCTGTTGAAGGAGAAGAACACCGGCTGGAAGAAGCTGCATGAGAATAGTAGTTCCTCGATGAAGATGCTGTAGGACCTCGCCATGGAAGAGAAGGAAGAGTTGGCGAAGCTCCGCATCGAGCACCCGGCTGCTGTCAAGGTACGTAATATGGCCGTGGAACAGATGATGAAGGCTCGCGTCGAGAAATGCCACATCATGGACACAATGATGAAGATGGCGAAGGAGACGCGCAATGAGATGGAGGTCGTGGAGGCGATGAAGAAGCAGTTACTACTCCGCGGCAAATTAGATCATTTGGGGTGATAATCTTCCTTCTTCTTTTGCTCCTGTGTTTCATCTTTTGCTTCGGGTGTTTCGCCGCACGTGTCACGTTCTCTGCGAGGCATGAATAGAACAATGTTTTTTTGAGGGAATGATTAGAACAAAGCTAACAATGAGATGACTAGCAAATTAGATCATTTTTATCGCCATATGGCACTGGGCTGCCTTGTTTCGTGCTCCTCCGTCGCAGTACTACTCCAGTGGAAAACTTGAGTATACCGCACGGTTCTTTGCTCCTCCTCGATCAGGTCGTCGGCGCATTTATACGAGCAGTCAAATCACAAGGCCCCGCCTTCCAGTAGTAATGAGCCGCCAAATCACAAAGGCCCTCGCCTCTCGTGAAACCGACCAAGCTAGACTGCCCCGCCTTCTACCCTTTTAAAAAAATTATACTTTTGTACAACAGTAGTATCGATGGATTGCACCATGGAGCAAAACTTGAAATTGAAAAAAAGGTGGTACATATAGAGAGCGCTCGTCGCCAAATTATGCATATAGTACTATTAAAAGGGCTAGTCATAATAATGGTGTCCAGCACAACCCACCCCTTAAATAAAACTAAGAGGGTGCTTGGATACGTTTTAGTCCCATGACTAAAAGTAGTGGGACTAAAACATGCTAGCCTCACCCATGCTTGGATCCAAATACTAAAAAGGCTAAAATCAAGTTAATGAACATTTATTATCCTCCAAACTCTCCAATCCAGAACTCGCCTCTGTTAAAGGAGAGGAGTTAAATGAGTAGAGAGAGAACTAATCCACATTTTAGAAGGGGTACCCCTAACTAAAAAATTTTAGTCTCAAGACTAGTTTTAGCCCCTCTTTAGTCAGGGGTGCTTGGAACTTTAGCCTCTTAAAGAGATTATTTTTAGTCAGACTAAAATAAGTCCCTTGGATCCAAGCTAAGAACCCTGAAATTCTTTGACAAAACTAAGCACCCTGAAATTCATTGACAACTAAACTGCTAGCTATATGATGTTGACCATATATATTGTACGTATATAATGTGAAGAAACGAGTGGTAGTACTATATAAACTAAAAGGTGAAATGTAAGAAATACTAGTATGTACATATTGAAGAGTTAAAGTAACGAGAAGAAACATAACATAGTTCTTCTAGGGGCTCAGCACAACACACCCCTCAAATTAAATTAAGCACACCTGAAATTAAACTTTGCAACTATTCCGATAGACACTGCATTAGAACCACCATGAGCAACGACACTGCCACCTTACTCGGAGTCCTCGTCCATGTCCTCGACTTCGTCCTTGTCCCTCTTCCTCTTGGCCGATATTTCTTTGCTTGAACCGCACACTTGGCTGTTGCTCTTAATCCAACCCTTGTAGATATTGAAGCAAAGGTAGCCATCCATTGCAGCGTAGTCGATGTGGTCTATATCTAGTAAATTCCGCTGCCATGCATGACGATGAAACGTGTAATGAGGTTTCTCTAGTTTACCGTACGAAGGATGAACCATGGATCCTGCCAGGGTCAGCATTGAAGGCTGACAAGAGGACACCAGCCGATTCTTCTGGAGGTCGAAGGTGTTGCCAACAACGAGGCCTATCCGATGCAGGACTTCTTTGTCATTACCAAAGTCTACAGTAACGAATGTGACTAGGTTGATCTCGAGGAAGTCCTTAAAATCCTGGCAATCAACATCGGCATGGCATATGTGGTAGACCAAGCATAAGTCATGCACGCAAACCTGGATCACGGCGGGTTTCTTCCTCTCTTCGTCCTTTAGATCCTTCTCTTGTCCCAGGACTGTGGTGTTCTCAACATCTAGCCAAGTGACCCACTCATCATCTGAGTCTTCGAACATGCGTCTGAAGCGAGAAAGGCATCCTTTCACCATCGTGGAAGAACGGGTGTAGATGACGTCAAACTCATCGCCGGTGATGGGTCTAACCTTGTACTCACCGCTGATCGTGGAGATTTGGGACGCCATGGATTTGGGAGGAGGGTTAGGATTAGTGGAACTGCTGTAATGTGAATGGACGGGACGACTAGGAGCGAACCGCCGTAGTATTGAAGGATGTGCGGGGACGAGTAGGAGCGAACTGCTAGCGTGCGAATGGCAGGGTAGTGGCTTTCCATTCTCCCATGATACGGGCTTCAGAGAGACCTTGGATCTGAGATCGAACGGTTGCACGGCCTGATTCTAGACCTATGGGTGAATATCCTATCCTGGAGGGTTATTTTGCAAATTTTCGGCAACATAGCATGCGACCGTTTGATCTCAGATCCAAGGGCTGCCAGCAGCCCGTATCATGGTCGCGCCTACCACGACCCTCGCGTTGCTCGCGCGGTCGCGCCCTCGGAGATTTAACATGGTGCGTTAGGCTATCTGATGTTGGCATGTCATACATAGTTATCACTTAGTCACTCATACTACAACAAGGTTGGCTATAAGTGTATTTTTTTACTCCTCTCTATCTCTTTCTTGGTACTCAAGGAAGAAACGGTGCTAAGCGCGTGTATTTATTGCATTTGCCAAGGAGTTACCTCTTCCAATGAAATGGTGTTGCTAAGTTTGCTTCATTTAATTAGCTATAGACTCAAAATTGTCTTTTCACCTAGGTACACGCGCTTAGCACCGTTTCTTCCTTGGGTCACCAAACTAGTCTCTCTCTTCTTGATTAACTTGCCACATCAGACTTTATGCTTGTGTGGCAAGCTTAAACACCTGTAGGAGCAAGTAAAAGTAAGTAAAATAGTGTGTTTTACATGGCATTTTTGCATATGTGGAGGAAAGAGAGGCAAGGAAAAAGTGGAGAAGTTGGCTCTCATGCAAGAGCTAGCCTCTACTACATGGTGGAGCATTGGGAGAGGCACCTATATGGAGGTGGTCAGGAATCTGGGAGACTCCTGCGGATCGTAGCGCCGCAGTTAAAATGATAATGGAAAGTCAAATCACGGGGCCCCACCTGTCCAGCAGTAACTCACTGTCAAATCACACAGCCCTACGTTTGCAGTAGCCTACTCCCTCGTCTTCTCGCGTCTCTGTCGAACTGACTAGGCGGAACTGCCCCGCCGCCTACCACGCAGGAAAAGCCCCGCCCTTGACTTTTAAATAGTATACAGTATACTAATTTTGTATCCATGGATTGCGCCCGCGCCATGGAGCAAAGCGTCTAGAAAACGGAGGAGAGACGGTGGCCTTGCAATAGAGAAGAGGGAGAGGCGAGAAGGTGGTTTTGGAATGGAGATGATGGAGAGGAGGGAGAGGAGCGTGCGGCAGCGATTTAGGATTGGACAAGAGGGCCGGCGCGCTCTGACTGGATCAAAATCAAAATCAATTTACCCTTCAATTAAGAAAGTGACCCCACATTAACTAGTCTCCCTTTTATTCTGGGTCATAACTGACCATGATTTTTGCACATAAAATATATGTTATACGTTGTATACAAGGCCACTAACAAAATTACAATTTGCAACTATACAAGGCCACTAACATTAGTCGAGGCAAAATTGATGGCGTTTGCCTTGTACTAGCACCCGAGGACATTAATATCCCTTGTGTGCATGTGGGAGTGAGAAGGTTAGCTTGCATTCCCAACATTAATCAACCAATGAGGAGTAAGAGGGTTGGCTTGTTGTGCTTGGGAGAGAAAAACCACATTAATTAACACGACAATCAGGGTGACAAGCTAGCTTGCAACATTGACTTAAACATAGCATTGATTTTTACCTTGGTACCTGTAATATGTGTTTGTGGCCTTGTATACAAAAATGGAGGGAGTATAATTTGAAAGTACATTCAGATACGAACCAAACGATACAATTTTTGGTGACACACATTACATTTTTCTTGTCAAATACAGTAGTGGTCAAACTTTGACCCAAACTATGCGAAACAACAAAAAAATACTTCCAAGACCAGCGCCGCTCTTCCGCTCTTCTCCTCTTAAACCACCGCCGCTCCTCTCCTGTTCCAATCTAAATTCAACGCCGCTCCTCTCCTCTTCAATTACAAAACCACCGCCCCTCCTCTCATGTTCCAGTCCAAAACCAAGGCCGCTCCTCTCCCGTTCTAATCCAAAACCAGCGCTGCTCCTCTCCTCTTCCATTCAAAAACCACCGCCGGCGAGTGAAGGTGCTGTGGAGAAGTAGATCGATGGAGGAGTACAACCGATACGTGAGGATCATAGACGGTGACCCTGTGAAGATAGCTAGGATGTTGGAGATACAGTCTTGGTTTGACACCAAGGACCAACTAGCCGCGACGGCAACATCCATGGCCAAATATCTGCAACAGAGCAAAAAGGCGGCGATACTCCCGGAGGGAGTCGCGCCGGAGTACATAGAGCTGCTCCTCTGGGCCATGGAGCAAACAGATTCACCGAATCCGATCATGAGGGAGCGGTGGTGGGAGTATCGATCCCAGATGGAGCATCCACCAGAGATTGAAGGATCGAGCATCTACAGTGTGCCGTTTGTGAGGGTGTCCTGCCAGAGCGAGCCAGTGGAGTCTTCGTCGACCGAACCCAACTGCAAGAGGAGAACAGAAGTTGGCCCGACGACGCTTCCCCGCAATCGTCTCCCTCGCTGTTCACATCATCTCACGGGGCAGCTGTCTGCCGCCGAGGAATAGGAGGGGGCTGCCCCCCCAGCCCAATAGTTGGGCAGGTTGTGAATTGTCAGGAGGAGCTTAGGGTTGTCAGTATTTGCAGGTTGTGAATTGTGTTTTGTGTTGTGTATTTTGAGAGTACTTTCAAATATGAATGTCTTTTGAATTTCAGATTTGCAGTATTGAGCATATGAAGTATTTTATGAATTCTAGATATCTATTTTTAGCACTTAAAAAATGTAATTTCATAGGAGTATAAACATGCAGACAATGTGATTCTCAGAGAAGAAACTGCAAGTTTCAGGTTCAGATAAGAAACTGCAAGTTCAGTTTCAGATAAGAAACTGCAACTTTCAGAGGCAGAGCATTTATAATAACACGGCCTTTTCAAATACGGTTAACATCATGTTGGAAGTTTTATTCATGGTCGGAAATGGAACTACCAGCCAGTTAACATCATGCTGATCAACATTCATGCATAGCACATCTTCATATGATGCACAGTCAAAATGCCCACACAATGTCGAGTGTGCGAAACACAGAGAAAACGAGGGACGAAGTTTTGGCAAGAGTTGGACGTGGTTTTGGGCTGCCCCGTCTAGTCTTTCATTTTTAACAAACGCAGCCCACGTCCTCGGATGGGAGGTCCATAGGCCTGTTTTTATTTTCTTAGGGCCGTCATGTATCGACCGGCCTATGGACCTCCCATCCGAGGTTTTATTTTTGGCAGCCCAATTTATGTATTTTTTGAAGAAAACGCAGAGGTCTGTTCTATTTTTCTATATAAGAATAGGAACGCCAGGTCCAACTTATGTTTCCCTTCTAACTATATTATATATATTTAAATTATTTTATAGGTTGACTATTTAGTTCAGATAATTGGCAAATAGATGACCGCT
>NC_041384.1:731129447-731148423 GCF_002162155.2 Triticum dicoccoides | reverse complement strand
CACGCGCCCCATAGAGTCGCCAGCCATATCCACGGGTGAATGGCTGGAAGAAAGGCAGATGTACAAGATTCATCTCCCACATGTCTACAAAGCCTTTCCACGGATGCTCTAGTCGCTCGACTCCGTCGCGCCGGCAGTGCTGCGGGAGACTCGAGGGAGGAGATGGAGGGAGCGGGGGATGCGGATCCGCAACGATGCTCTCTCCTGGACCCAGTGCACGCGCAAATGGAGGGAAGCAGAGGAGGAAGCTGCGAGGGAGAAAGCCGAGGAGGAACCGAATCTGTTCTCTCACTCGCGCAGGTATGCTCGGATGTGCAAAGATCATGTGGATTGGGAGCTGCTGAATCTAGCCCTACGGATATACTTCAAAGGAGATTTCTCGGAGAAGCACAGGATGCCCCACCCCAGTGATCCGCCGATTGCGTTCGTTCGATGGGCGAAAGGGGAAGTGAATTCAGGAGATCCACGCTGTGCTGCGAGATGGGAATGCTTGACTGGACTCCTGCCCACCAGCACGCCACCGGAGCCGGAGCAGGTGGATCCCCTATCTTACCTCTCCCCCAAACATGCAGAAGATTGAAATTAGGCTTGCAATCTGCTTCAATTGAGCTGCCTGGTGGTAATTTTTGCTTCCTGAGAGACAACATCTGGCTGGAGGATGAGAAAGAACCAGGAACTCCGATGAATTTCCCCTATCACAATGGGGGGGGAGCGCCGGTTGGGCAGTGGTACGGCCCACATCTGCCCCAAATGGGGGCACAATCTGGGCAGGCTCATGTAATTGCCCAAGATCAATCTGCTGGTGGTTCTGACTCTTAGATCAATGGGAAATCTCAAGGCAAGAATCAGCAAAAGAAGAGATAGGACATCTAGAAAACTGCTCCTGCCCCTGCTTCAGGCCTTATGACATACTCTGAGGTGATCTGCTACAACTGTGGGGAACCAGGGCATCATTTGGATAAATATGTCAAGCCCAAGAGTTGTTTTATCTGCAAAATGGTTACCCATAAAGTTGAGAATTGCCCTGTTAGAAGGAAAACCCACAGTTCTGCTAGATATGTTGGAAGTGCTGCTCCAGGATTATGTCCACCATTGATAGAATTTTCTGTGACACAGAATTAGATAGTTTCTTTCCCCTTTCTAGTTGTAGAGCGCTGCCCAGATGTGGTAGTGGCCACACTCCTTTGCTCTGAGACTCTGGTCTTAACCAAACTCCAAAGAGCAATAGTTTTAAATTTGAAAAGTGGTGGTTGCTTAGAGAAGATTTTAGTGAGCTAGTAAGGAAATCTGGAATGAGCCTACTGGGAGCAGCTGCCCCCTAGAAAATTGGCAGATCAAAATTAGAGATTTAGAAGAACTACCAAAGGGTGGAACTCCAATCGGGAAGCTAATCTTAGAAGATACAAAAGGCTTCTCCTCCTTGAGTTTGATTCTCTAGATATTAAGGCAGAAACCACTGACCTCTCTGAGGCTGAGACTAATAGATTAAACTTTGTCCATGGAGAGCTCAAGAAAATTTGGCTTCAAGAAGAAATCAAAGCCAAACAAAGGTCTAGAGATAGGAACATTAAGGAGGGTGATAGAAATACTGCTTACTCCCATGAAGTAGCTAAGAAGAGGAGGAGGAAAACCCTCATTCACTCCCTTGATGGCCCTAATGGCCCTGTTACCGAGGTAGATGAGATGCTGAAAGTGGCTAGTGAATTCTACAAAGACCTGTTTAAGAAAGAAAACCCTTCCGGGTTCTCTCTACAAAACATTTTTTCTCTGCTTCTAAAAAAGTCTCTCCTACTGAAAATGAGCTGCTAGAAGCCCCTTTTTCAGAGACAGAGGTGAAGGAAGCCATTTTTAGCTCTTATCCTGATGGGGCTCCTGGTCCTGATGGGATTCCCTTCTTGTTTTACCAGCATTTTTGGGACTTGGTGAAAAATGATCTCTTAGATCTTTTCCAAGCCTTTCATAGAGGAGAGTTGGATCCAGCAACTTACTCATGGGGGGTCTGTTGGGGGTCAAGTTAAATAACTGTGAACGTGATTTTTTCCTTGCTGGTAAAGGCCTTAGGCAAGGTGACCCCATATCCCACTTTTGTTTAATTTAGAAGTGGACGTTCTTACTAAAATGCTGAGCAAAGCTGTTGATCATAGTCTGATTGCAGGGCTCTGTCCTGAGGTCTGCCCTGGTGGCATCATCTGCCTTCAATATGCAGATGATACCATCCTTTTCTTAGACAATGACTCCACACATGGTAGCAATCTGAAAACTGTTCTAACCTGGTTTGAACAAGTCTCAGGCATGAGAATCAACTACTCTAAAAGTGAACTCATCCCTACAAACATGGATGATCAGGAGTTAGCTGACTTCCTCTCTATTCTAGTCTGTAATAAAGGTAACTTCCCCATTAAGTACCTAGGTATCCCTCTCCACTATGATAAACTAAGGAGAGAGGATATCCAACCCCTTCTGGATAAAATCATTAAAAGGATTGCTGGGTGGAGGGGAAAACTTCTCTCTTACAGAGGTAGATTGTTTGGCAAGCATTCCAGTGTATCTCCTCTCCTTCTTCAAGTTCCCTAAATGGGCAGTGAACCTCATCAATTCTCAGATGTCTCATTGCTTTTGGAATGATTTTGAGGGAAGTAGGAAGCTACACCTTGCTAATTGGGCCCTAGTCTCTATGAAAAAAGATTTTGGAGGCCTAGGCATACCTAACCTCCAAGAAATTAACATCTGTCCTCTAGGGTCTTGGATTAAAAGATTTGATGAGGAAGACCTGAAACCCTGGAAGCTTCTTATTGCGCATAAATACCTAGGAAATAAACCTAATATTTTTGTCCCTTCCTCCAACCCTAAGACCTCTAGATTCTGGAAAGGATTAAAATCTATTATGCATGCTGTGAAATTTGGCTACAGATGGAACATAGGGGATGGGAGCAGAACCAGGTTCTGGGAAGATACTTGGTTTGGCACATCCCCCCTAGCAGTCCAGTTTTGGCCTATTTACTATGTCCACAATGAGCTTAACAAAACTGTCAATGAAGTTTGGGACGGTCAATGCCTAAAACTCTCTTTTAGAAGGAACTTTAGTGATAGTCTCATGGAACAATTGTTCTAGTCGGAGGAAATTGCCAAAAGCATTACCTTTACTGCCGAGCCGGATGCCCTGATTTGGCAGCGGGACAATAAGGGGAAGTATTCCTCCAGCTCCCTCTATCATGTTATCAACTTTAGAGGGGTTCAACCCCTGTTTATCCCTGCTATCTGGAAATTGAGAGTTCCCCCCTAAAATTCATGCATTTCTCTGGCTTCTCTCAAAAAAGAAATTGATGACTAGGGATAACGTTAGGAAGAGACACATCATCAAAACCCTTGATTGTGTTTACTGCTTGGAACAAGAGTCTTGTTCTCACCTATTTTTTGAATGTATAGTTGCTAAACATCTCTGGGCCCACATTGAGGAATATTTCTCTAGTCAGATTGGCTCATCCTTCGAATCTGTCGCCAGATTCTGGATTGCTACCAAAAAGTGCTCAGTTTTAAATACTGTTAGCTCAGTTGTCCTTTGGTGCCTCTAGAAATATAGAAATGCTATGATTTTCAGTAACACCTCCTGGATTTCCATTCCGCAGGTCTTGAGGTTGATCAGGAACATGGTGACGAACTAGGCGATTCTCTCCTCCGGATCGGACAAGGACAACTTGACGAGCTTCGTGGAAACCCTAACAAGATCCCTCTAGAAACCCTAATAATTTCTTAACAAATAAAATCCTGGATTGTTTTGGCATGAAAATCCTGTACAAAAGCTTGGTAAGATTTAAGGACGAATGCAATAATATCACTTATTATTTAAATATATTTATAACAAAATGCTCAGCCCTTTTTTATTTTTTGATAACATTGTTGGCCCAACCCAACATTATAATTAGAATCAGCCCAGCAAAATCGTGTATTTCGAGAAAGTGCAAATGGGCTGTAATTTTTTAGGAAATAAAATAAACAGGCCGCATGGACGCTACATTATTTGTTCACCCAGCCCAGTTAATGGCTGTAATTCAAAAAAGAAGATCAAATTGACTGTAAATTCTACTGTGCAAAAAAGAAAGACTGTAAATTCTGAAAAAATGGGTTGAATACGTGCCATATTTTTGGAGGCTAAAATGTGGGCCAATAGGTCGAAGCCAATGCAAGTCGTTGTCAATTTAGTCAACAAATGATTCTGACATGTTAGCCGTTGGATTTACATCCAACGACCGGCATCCATCTTCAATCTCTCGTCTTCTTCCTCCAGCGTTGTCGGGACCACCTCCCGCCTCCTGCTTCTAGCAGCTCTGCTTAGAACGCTTCGCTATAAAGCGCTACTCCACCGTTGGCCAGGCCATCCCTCCACCCCTCCACACCTCCTGTTCTTCTCCACTGACTGCCGAACCACACCACACTAGAACTAGTTAACCCTCGTACACCTCTCTGTCTGCGACTCTACTCCCGCGTCTTCCCATCTCCGGCTCGTTGCTGTCCGGGGCCTCACTGTCGTCCACCACCTTGGATGCGCTCGGCGCGGCGTGGTCAACATGGTCAACGAACGACACCATCAGAAGTAGATTGTGCATGGAGAGGCTGACAACTGGGTCCACGGCCGCACACAAGGAAATGCCTCCTTATTACGCGCAAAATAATGATTCCTCCACCTGACATCTGGGACCCACCGGAAGGGCCTCTGTATTTCGCGAAATAAATTGCCCCCCGCTGACATGTCGGACCCACCAGCTATCTTCGCACGCAAGGAAGTGCCTCCTTATTACGCACAAAAAAAGAATATTCCCCTACTAGCTGGAACCCAGCATAGTGGGAGGCTGACTTGTGGGCCTACCAAGTTGACAAGGACGGAGGGCTTTGTCAACTTAGTCAATATGAACAATTCTAGCTCCTGTTACCGTACGATGTTCATCCAACGGCCGTAGTGCTTGTTCAACCTCTGGTCTTCTTGCTCCAGCCGCCGAAACCAGCGACGGTCGTGCCGTGTGCTCCTGCCTCCCGTGCCCGGCTGTGATGCCGCGGAGGCCTCACCGCCCCCTACTACTCCCACCGCTGGCCAGGCCATCCCTCTACTCACCCACACCCCCTATTATTCTGTGGCGATAGCAGCCTCACACCGCAGCTGAACCAGTGAACAATCGTACTCCTCTTCTCGTGGGCATCCACTGTTGCGTCTTCCCCGGCTCCGAGTCGTCCCCTTCCTAGTCCTCGCCGTCGTCCACCGCCCTGGTGCTCTCGGCGCGGCGTTGTCAACATGGTCAACGATCGACTTCCATCGGAAGAGTACTGTACACGGAGAGGCTCACAGCTGGGTCCACGGCAGCCGCAAGGAAGTGCCTCCTTATTACGCGGAAAATAATTATTCCTCCACCTGACGGCGGGGCCCCACCGGACGGGCCACCAGTATTTTGCGAAAAAGATCGTTTCCCCCTGACTGCTGGGACCCACCGGATGGGCTACCGTATTTCGCGAAAAAACATTCCCCCCGCTGTCAGCTCGGCCCCACCGGAAGTGCCTCCTTATTACGCACAAAAAATGAATACACCCCCAGCTAGCTGGGACCCACCTTGCTGGGAGACTGACTTGTGGGCCTACTAAGTTGACGGGGACGAAGGGCTTTGTCAACTTAGTCAATATGAACGATTCTAGCTCCAGTGACCGTAGGATGTCCATCCAACAGACGTAGTGCTTCTTCAACCTCTGGTCTTCTTGCTCCAGCCGCCCAAAGTAGTGTCGGTCGTGCCGCATGCTCCTGCGTCCCGTGGCCGGCTGTGCTACCACAGAGGCCTCACCGTCCCCAACTATTCCCACCGCTGGCCAGGACCTGTGGCGACGGCAGCGTCACACGCAGCCGAACCAGTGAACCCTCATAGTCCTCTCCGCGCGGGCTTCCACTGCCACGTCGTCCCCTTCCTAGGCCTCGCTGTCGTCCACCGCCGTGGTGCTCTCCGCGCGGCGTGGTCAACGTGGTCAAGAAACAACTTCCATCGGAAGAGTACTGTATGTGGAGAGGCTGACAGCTGGGTCCACGGCCACAACCTAGTTTTTTTGTGATTTGCCAAGTAAGTCGCTTTGTCAGGCCTGTTGGGCTGCAAATCTTTCAAGACAAAGAGAGCTTTCATTCGGCTGGCCCAGAAAACGGCCCATCAGTAATGAGAAATGGGTTGTACATTTTTAAAACACATCAAACCGGCAATTAGTTTCAAATATCTTTTTTTATTTCAAGATTTTAAATTACAATAATTTTTATGCGTGGAGAATTCGTTGGATTTTATATTGATATACATTTATTTTTAAAATCAGTTTGAATGTGATTCGAAATTTCGGGATTAAAAACAGTTCGGACCGCACCGAAATATGCAAAATTTCGTATAATTTTTTAACCGTTGCCACAATATGGGCTGTAATGCTAACAAAAAGAATATGGGCTCCAAAAAACCTTAAGAATTAGCAAATGGGCTGTAAATTATTAGAAATAATAGCAGATGGGTTGTATGCTGTTTTCCACAGATTTAAGGCTTTCCTAAAAAAGGTTGACGCACAAGCACTGACTTTTGGATGTCCATCCAACGGCCGCCGTGCTTCTTCAATCTCTGCTCTTCCTGCTCCAACCTCTCAAACAAGCGCCAGCGGGACTGCCTGCTCCCTCCTCCTTGCGGTCGGCTGTGCTGCCGCGCAGGCCTCACCGCCCGATCGTACTCCCATCGCTGGCCTAGCCATCCCTCTACTCACCCACACCTGCTGTTATTCTCCGGCGACGGCAGACGAACCAGTAAACCCTCGTACAGTCGTACTCCCCTCCGCGTGGGAAACAACTGACGAGTCTTCCCTACCTTCGTGTCGTCCCCTTCCTAGGCCTCGCCGTCGTCCACCGCCGTGGTGCTCTCGGCGTGGCGTGGTCAACATGGTCAAGGAACGACATCCATCGGACGTGGACTGTACGTTGAGAGGCTGACAGCTGGGTCCACGGCCGCAGCAAGGAAGTGCCTCCTTATTACGCGGAAAATAGTGATTCCTCCACCTGACAGCTGGGACCCACCGGACGGGCAACTGTATTTCATGACAAAAGCGTTTCCCCCTGACTACTGGGACCCACCAGCTACATCTCCGCATGCTCGCGCATACGTATGGCCAGGGCTCATGTACATGGCTGGGTCAGAACGGAGAAGCAGCGTCGTCGTCGTGTTCATGGGGAGGAAACGGAATGCGTCGTGTTCATGGGGAGGCAACGAAATGTGTCTTGTTCATGGGGAGGCAACGGAATGTGTCGTGTTCATTGGGAGGGCTTGGACGGAACAGGCAATGGAAACGAGGCCTGGCATACCGCAGAACGGAGGAAACGGCCTTGTGTTCGACCGGCCATGTTTTAAACGGGATCATGTTCGTCGGGAGGGGTCTGGCGTACTGCAAAATGGAGGAAACGGACCTCCTACGGTCGAAACGGGGGTCCTGCTGATCGGGAGGGGTGTGGCGTACCGCAAAATGGACGAAACGAACTTGTGTTGGAGCCCTACGGTCAAACGGGGGTCCTGTTCGTCGCAAGGGGTGTGGCGTACCACAAGTCCTCGACGTGAAGCGTCACAATACACCTCATAATCCTTGGTCTGATCTGGCAAAATCAACACTGGTGAGGTTACCAAACGGTTCTTCAATTCCTGAAAACTTGCCTCACACTCCTCGGTCCATTTGAACTTAGTATCCTTCTTCAACAACTCCGACATAGGCTTCGCAATCTTTGAGAAATTCTCAATAAATCTCCGGTTGTATCCTGCGAGTCCAAGAAAACTCCGGATCTCTCCAACTGTTGTTGGGGCTTCCCACTTGGTCACGGTTTCAACTTTAGCGGGATCTACTGCTATACCTTCTCCAGATATAACATGTCCGAGGAATCCTACTTCCTTCAACCAAAACTCACATTTGCTGAACTTGGCATATAGTTGGTGTTCTCTGAGCTTTCCAAGTACCAAATGCAAATGCTCCTTATGCTCCTCTTCATTCTTCGAATATATCAGGATATCATGAATGAACACTACGACGAACTTATCCAAAAACTCCATAAACACTTTGTTCATCATGTTCATAAAATAGGCAGGCGCGTTAGTCAGTCCAAATGACATAACGGTATACTCATACAGTCCATATCTTGTGGTAAAAGCTGTCTTCGGAATATCCTGTTCTCGAATCTTCAACTGGTGGTATCCTGATCACAAATTGATCTTGGAAAACACTTTAGCTCCTTGCAATCGATCAAACAGATCATTGATCATTGGTAGTGGGTACTTGTTTTTGATTGTTACTTTGTTCAATCCACGATAATCAACAACCATTCTTAACGATCCATCCTTCTTCTCCACTAGAAGTACTGGTGATCCCCAAGGCGAAGAACTTGGGCGAATATATCCCTTATCCAGTAACTCCTTAATCTGCTTCTTAATTTCCACCAAATCCATTGCTGGCATCCCGTATGGTCTCTTCGATATTGGCCCAGTGCCTGGCAAAAGCTCAATCAAAAACTCAATGTCTCTATCCGGTGGCATGCCTGGCAACTCTTCGGGAAATACATCAGGAAAATCCTTTACCACTGGTACTTCCTCCTGCACAACTCCTGATAGGCAATTTACTTGGGTCCTGTTTGGCGCATGCCGGGATACATACTTGATCCTTCTCCCTTCTGGTGTGGTAAGCAAAATTGACTTACTAGCACACTCAATATTCCCTTCATACTTTGATAACCAATCCATGCCTAATATCACATCCAATCCTTGAGATTCTAATACTATTAGGTCTGAGGGAAAAACATAGTTACCAATCCTTAATGGTAACCGATCACACCATAGACTAGCCACATACTCTGCTCCTGGCGAGGTTACTAACATGGGTGACCTAAGGGCTTGGGTTGGTAGGTTATACTTATCCACAAATCCCCTTGATATGTATGAATGCGATGCACCGGTATCAAAAAGAACGAGTGCAGTAAACGACTTAACCAAAATCTTACCTATTACTGCATCGGGCTGAGCTTCAACCTCCTCCACGCTAACGTGGTTCACCTGTCCCCTGTTGAAAGGGTTCGACTTCTTCCCAGAACTTCCATTGCCGTTTTGGCCTTCAGGACATTCATTTGCATAATGTCCTGGCTTCAAACACTTATAACAAGTGACGTGGCTCAAGTCCTTCTTGGCTGGGGTTGATGGGGTGTTGCGGTTCTGTCCATTGCTTCCTCCATTCCCATTACCATTCTTGGTGCCATTGTGATTGCGCGAGCTACCTACTCCATGGGTATGCTGAAAATGTCCTCCCGGTCTAGGGGTAAAATGTGGCTTCTGCTGAGCTCCTGAATTATACTTTCCTTGTCCATACTTCCTCTTGCGGTTCTCAATTTGCTGCTGCTTCCCTTCAATCATAAGAGCACGATCTACCAACTCCTGGTAATTGTTGAAGGTGGCTACCATCAGCTGCATACTCAACTCATCATTCAGTCCTTCCAGGAATTTCTCCTTCTTAGATGCATCCGTAGCAACGTCATCTGGGGCATAACATGCTAGCTTACTAAACTCCTCCACATACTGGCCAACTGTTCGTCCTCCTTGGCGCAAGTTACGAAACTCATGCTTCTTCATGGCCATTGCTCCTGCTAAAACATGGGCAGTATGAAAAGCCTGCTGAAACTGATCCCATGTGACAGTGTCAACTGGGAAGGTGGCTGTGAAATTCTCCCACCAGGATGCTGCGGCTCCTTCTAACTGATGTGCGGCAAACTTAACCTTCTCTGCATTTGTGCATCCTGCTGTGGTCAACTCCCTAGCTATCTTGCGGAGCCAATCATCTGCTACTATCGACTCGGTGCTACTGGAAAACACCGGCGGATTCAGCCTAAGAAAACGGGCTAAGTGGTCAACAGGTTGTGGTGGTGGTGGTGGTGGGTTGTTGTTGTTGTTCCCCTGATTCTGATTCTGAACTAGCAACTACATCAAGGTGTTCTGCTGCTGGATCAACTGGGTGAGCTCTGGCGGAAAGGCAAATCCGGGGTCACGTCTCGGAGGCATCTAAGGGTTTTAGAAAAGATGAGATATAAGAATAGAGGGGGTCTAAAGAGAAAACACTACCCATATGCACATGAGGCAAAAGCAAACAATTCACATCATTCAATCAAACAAAGGCATTCAATCGATCTAACTATCGCAAAGTGCTCGGACTACTATATTTACATGGTGGACTACTACTACTAATGAGGTGGTCTACTAGAAATATTATACGGTTGTAGACTCCATGGTATTTGCTCCTGCTTCATCAACATAGTCATCATCGCTACTATCTTGTTCCGAGTCGTTGCCGTCAATGATGATATAGTCTTCCGGGCAAATCTCCTTGGGTTCTTCGTCTTCATCTACTGGTGTCGGGCCTCCCATAAATATTCCAATCTTCTTGATCAGATCGTCATTCTTCTCCACCAATACTTCAATTTCTTCTTCATAATCTTCACGTGTAGCCTTGAGTTCTTCCTCTAGTTCCTTGATTCTAGTCTTAGCCTTCTTCAGATCTATCATGTCAGCGCACATCTGATTCTCTTGTTGTCGAATGTGCTGATTTAACTCCTGAATAAAAGCTGCAATTGATCTATCCTTCCTGGTGCTGATCATCTCCCAGTGTTCATCTCGGCACCCACAAATCTGGTAGATAGTATCCTTGAGATCCTTGCGGTAGACTTCAAAGTGTTACTTGCCTTGCTGATGATCCGCGAAGGTAGATCCTTGCGGTAGACTTCAAAGTGTTTGATCTCTATGCTCCGGTGTCATCCCTGGATCAGTAATGCTGACACCACACAGTACTCGGAGGATTTATAGCAGAGTAGTAATCACACACTTATTACATCGAGTGTCTCCAAAGAGAACTTATTACAATAAATATGGCTTAAGGCCATCTAATAACGATAACAGCGGAAGGCTTGGAAGGTAAGTGAGTCCATCAACTCCAACGGCATCGCTGAGTATAGAACCACGACCTAAAAACTCCTTAATCGTCGTCTGAAAAGTCTGCAACATTAACGTTGCAGCCCGAAAACGGGTCAGCACATGGAATATGCTGGCAAGGTAACACATAGAGAGTAATGGAATGCAACAGCTATACTATATGCATATTTGGCTGGTGGAAAGCTCTATGGTTACAGTTTTTGCGTAAAGCCAATTTTCCCCTACTTCAAAGGAATAAAATTAATTACTATCATGGTGGTTGTTAAACATTGAGAATGGTTGACAGCATTCTCAATCCCAATTAAGTAACATCATTAAACCCAACCAAATTTATTTTAGAGTAACATGTTGAGATTCACTTGATAAACTAGGTACTAGATACTCAAGATGTCCATAACCGGGGACACGGCTAACCATGATTAGTTTATACACTCTGCAGGGGTTTGTGCACTTTTCCCCACAAGACTCGATCGCCTCCGTTGGATTTCTCGCACTACATGGTGTTCGAGAAACGGATGACCGAGACACAGTCTTTCAGAAGCGCTAGCACCTTACGATGGATAGACCGGTACACCTACTTTACCCTACATCTGCTAGTCTACCCTGTAAGAGTTCGCACGACTTACTCAACTATGCCAGAGCCAATAATGGCTTGTGGCTGCACACGGAAGTTTCTAGTATGAATAATCCCATGATCCCTTTGAGCCTGGGTGGCGGTCCAAAATAAAAAAAGGCAAGTCCTGGAATACCCAGGTGCCTCAATCCACCCAGATGTGTGTTAGGTTGCCACCTTAGATAAATCATTAATTAACAATCTCACATCTGTCATGGATATCACTCACCCAATCCACGTCTACTAGCATAGCATGGCATAATAAGCAAACGTAGAAGTAACTCCCAAAGGTTTGATAATAAACAGGTAATAGGTACTACCTCATCTACTTCCCATCCGACAATTTAATTAGATCCTAATCATGCAGTGTGTGAAGATTGATCTAATGCAATAAAACTGGGTTGTAGAAAAAGGTATGATCAAAGTGTTACTTGCCTTGCTGATGATCCGCGAAACCTAGAGATTCAAAGTAACAGGCGGCGCACTCTGGGTATTCTATCGCAGACAAACAAACAAGCATACAATAAGTACTCATCTAATGCACAGGTAAAACTCAAATAGAAGATATAACCAGAAAGTTCAACTTAAGAACCCTGGTTTGCAAAAAGAATCAAATCGAACGAAGGAAAGAAAGTCAAACGGCGAAAGAAAACAACCTCATTCTAGTAATCTGGATCTAAGTCAACTTTTACAGTAGCAAAAACTTGTTTAAGTTGATTATTCGTAAAGAGGGTTTCGAGACGAAACTCCAGGCGCTTGAATCGCCTGATTCCGATAAACGAGCGAAAAGTTATACTAAAACGAAAATCGGATCAAAAACCGCGATCAGAAAATAACCGTGGAAAATCCGACGAAAAAGAAAAACGACGAACGGAATTTTTTTTAAACAGCACGGATTTCAAGGGCGGCGAACCTCGGGCGACGCGCGGCTCCGGCGTCGGCTGGCGGCGGCGGCAGGGCTGGGCTAGGGTTAGGGTTTCGGCCGGCTAGGCTCTCGGGCTGGGGTGGCTGGGCTCTCTCGCCCCGGGGTGGCGCCTTATAAAGGCCCCGGCCAGGGGAGTCCTGGCCGAGTATGGCCCATAGTCAGTTCCGCGCGTTTTTTTTATAATTCCGCTCGGAAGAAAAATAAAAAGAAATACTAAACGGACTCCAAAAATCACGAAATAAATTTTCCCTGGCTTCTAAAATCAAGCCCGAAAAAGTGAACATTTATTTGGGCCCTAAATGCAATTTTGAAAAACGCGCATTTTTCCAAAATTCAAATAAAATACCGAAAAACTCCGAAATAAATCTTATTTGATTTTTTTATTAAATCCTCAATATTTCTATATTTTGGGAAAGTCATTTTATTCCCTCTCTCATATTTTTGTAATAGAAATAATTGATGATAAAATAAATAAAATCAAATGATCCTGTGTACATAATTTGAGAAAACTCAAATATGTAAATAACGAAATCCCCAACTCTCTCCGTGGGTCCTTGAGTTGCTTAGGATTTTCTAGGATCAAAACCAAAAGCAAAATAAAATATGATATGCATGATGATCTAATGTATAACATTCCAAATTGAAAATTTGGGATGTTACAATACGATACCGGGGCACTCCCCCAATATTGGCAGTTGCCAAGGGGAGTGCTCATACCCGATACTCAGTTATCCTTTGGTGGCGAAGAAGATGGTGGTGGTGATGACAATTGTGCCTTCATCCTTTTCATATTTTAGTTGAGGAGAAAAATTTCCTCCGTTAAATCATCGACCTCTAGCTCCAGCTTCAAGATCTTGTCACATAAATCTCCTTTACTCTTCAGCCCAAAACAAGAAGGAATGGATTGGTTATTAGACCGGTTAGCCCTCCTAGGGAGACTAGACTTGTTGAAGTTCACTTGCATACCCCCAGGTTGAGGTAGAGGAATATCCTCCTCCTCCGAACTTGAATCATCGATCCTCATCAAATGAGCATCCTCCTCATCATCCATAGTTCGACCATAAGGAGATAGGTCCCCATAGGTGTTCGGGTCAGTAATGAGATGTGAGACATAGCTCTCTCCATCGAAGTCTTGAGATGATATCTTGCTCTAAATCTACTACAGAGACAACTCGAAACAAAAACCTTCGGCAAATTATATAATGAATTTTCACCGACCAAAAGAAGTATCGTGCGAGAAATCGGAGTCCGGAGGGCACACGAGGTGGCCACAAGGCAGGGGCGCGCCCAGGGGGTAGGGCGCGCCCTCCACCCTCGTGGATGCCTCGTGTCCTTTCCGGACTACTTCTTCTTTTCCTATTTTCTTAAATATTCCAAAAGAGAGGAAAATTGCTATTAGAACTGTTTTGGAGTCGGTTTACTTACCATACCACATACTTGTTCCTTTTCGGAGTCTGAAACGCTTTGGAAAGTGTCCCTTATATACTCCTATGGGGTTACGGTGTCAATAACATTGGTTTCAACATTTATGGGATTACCTGAGATATAATTTTTGATTCTTTGATCGTTCACCACCCTCGGATTTGTGTCTTCGAAGTTGTTGATTTTTATGGAACCGGAACGATAGACCTCCTTGATAACGTAAGGACATTCCCATTTAGAGAGGAGTTTTCCTGCAAAAAATCTTAAATGAGAGTTGTACAATAGAACATAATCACCTACATTAAACTGATGCTTTTGTATCCTTTTGTCATGCCATCTTTTAACTTTTTCTTTAAGCAGTTTGGCATTCTCATAGGCCTAGGTTCTCCACTCATCAAGTGAGCTAATGTCAAATAGTCTCTTCTCGCCAGTAAGTTTGAAATCATAATTGAGCTCTTTAGTGGCCCAATATGCCTTATGTTCTAGTTCGAGAGGTAAGTGACATGCTTTTCTATAAACCATTTTATATGGAGACATACCCATAGGATTTTTATATGCAGTTCTATAGGCCCACAATGCATCATCAAGTTTCTTGGAACAATTCTTTCTAGATCTATTAACAGTCTTTTGCAAAACTAATTTAAGCTCTCTATTACTCAGTTCTACTTGACCACTAGACTGTAGGTGATATGGAGATGCAATTCTATGATTAACATCATACTTAGCAAGTTTTTTATGAAAAGCACCATGAATAAAATGTGAACCACCATCAGTTATTAAGTATCTAGGGACTCCAAACCCCATAAAAAACTTCTTTAAGCATCTTAATAGAGGTGTTATGATCAGTACTACTAGTTGGATTAGCTTCTACCCACTTAGTAACGTAATCAACAGCAACTAAAATATGTTTATACCCATTAGAGGAAGCAAATGGTCCCATATAATCAAAGCCCCAAACATCAAATGGTTCAATAACAAGTGAATAGTTCATAGGCATTTCTTGACGTCTACTAATATTACCAATTCCTTGACATTCATCGCAAGACAAGATAAACACGGGCATCCCTGAAAAGAGTAGGCCAATAAAAACCGGATTGCAATACCTTATGTGCAGTTCTATCTCCAGCGTGGTGTCCTCCATAAGCCTTGGAGTGACACTTGTGTAGGATCTGTTCCTGTTCATGCTCAGGTACACAACGTCTAATAACACCATCTACTCCTTCATTATAAAGGTGTGGGTCATCCCAGAAGTAATCTCTTAAATCATGGAAAACCTTTTTCTTTTGCTGGTATGTGAAACTAGGTGGTATAAATTTAGCATCAATGTAATTAGCATAATCAGCATACCATGGAGCAATAGGAGAAGCATTTATGACGGCTAATTTTTCATCAAGAAAGCTATCATCTATAGGTAATGGGTCATCAAGAACATTCTCTAACCTAGACACGTTGTCTGCAACGGGGTTCTCAGCTCCCTTTCTATCAATAATATGCAAATCAAATTCTTGTAGCAAGAGAACCCATCTAATAAGTCTAGGTTTAGCATCTTTATTTTCCATAAGGTATTTTATAGCAGCATGATCAGTGTGAACAGTTACTTTAGAATCAACAATATAAGGTCTGAACTTATCACAGGCAAATACAACAGCTAAAAGTTCTTTTTCAGTAGTAGCATTATTTCTCTGGGCACTGTCTAGAGTTTTACTAGCATATTGGATAACATTTAATTTATTATCAACTCTTTGTGCTAAACCAGCACCTACAGCATAATCACTAGCATCACACATAATTTCAAAGGGTAAATTCCAATCAGGTGGCTGAACAATAGGTGCAGAAATAAAGGCTTTCTTAAGTATTTCAAATGCTTCTACACAACCATCATCAAAGACAAAAGGAACATTGTTTTCTAAGAGACTAGTCAGAGGCCTACAAATTTTTTAGAAGTCTTTAACGAACCTCCTATAAAAACTGGCATGACCAAGGAAACTTCTGATACCTTTAATGTCCTTAGGACACGACATCTTTTCAATAGCATCAACTTTAGCTTTATCAACTTCAATACCTCTTTCAGAAACTTTATGCCCCAAGACAATACCTTCATTAACCATAAAGTGGCACTTCTCCCAATTGAAGACAAGATTAGTTTCTTCACATCTCTACAAAACTCGATCAATGTTGCTTAAGAAATCGTCAAAAGAAGTTCCATACACGGAGAAATGATCCATGAAAACCTCAACAATCTTTTCACAAAAGTCAGAGAATATAACAGTCATACATCTTTGAAAGGTAGCAGGTGCATTACATAAAACAAAAGGCAAACATCTATAAGCAAAGGTACCGAAAGGGCAAGTAAAAGTGGTCTTTTCCTAATCCTCTTTCGACACAAGTATTTGAGAGAAACCAGAATAACCGTCTAGAAAGAAAAAATGTGTGTGTTTGGATAATCTTTCTAGCATTTGATCAATAAATGGTAAAGGGTAATGATCCTTTCTAGTAGCTTTATTTAATTTGTGGAAATCAATTACCATTCTATAACCTATAACAATTCTTTGTGGGATCAATTCATCTTTATCATTAGGAACAACTGTAATACCTCCTTTCTTAGCGACACAATGGACAGGTACACACTGACTATCAGCAACAGGATAAATTATACCTGCCTCCAGAAGCTTTAGTATTTCATTTCTTACCACTTCTTTCATCTAAGGATTTAACCGTCATTAGCGATCAACAACCGGTTTAGCGTCTTTCTCCAATTTTATTATGTGCGGGCATAGAGTGGGACTAATGCCCTTAAGATCATTAAGATTATGTCCAATAGCAGCACGGTGCTTCTTCAGAGTTTTCAATAATCCCTCTTCTTCCTGCTCTGAAAGGTAGCACTAATAATAACATGATATATCTTCTTTTCATGAAGATAATCATATTTAAGAGTATCAGGTAATGGTTTAAGCTCAAACACGGGATCACCCTTAGGTGAAGGAGGGTCCCATAGAATTTCAACAGGGAAGTTGTGTTTCCAAATAGGTCCCTGTTTAAAGAATACTTCATCTATTTCCCTTCTTTCATTCATAAACATATCATTTTCATGGTCTAGCAAATATTGTTCTAAAGGATCATTAGGAGGCACGGCAATAGAAGCAAGACCAATAATTTCATCTTTACTAGGCAATTCTTTATCGTGGGGTTGCCTATGAAATTTAGCAAAATTAAAATCATGGGACATATCCCCTAAACCAACAGTAACAATATCCTTTTTGCAGTCTATCTTAGCATTAACAGTATTCAAGAAGGGTCTACCAAATATAATGGGACAAAAGTCATCTTGTGGGGAACCAAGAACAAAAAAATCAATAGGATATTTCACTTTCCCACACAAGATTTCAACATCTCTAACAATCCCAACTGGTGAAATAGTATCTCTATTGGCAAGCTTAATAGTAACATCAATATCTTCTATCTCAGCAGGTGCAATATCATGCCTAATTTCTTTGTATAAAGAATGAGGTATTGCACTCGCACTAGCACCCATGTCACATAATCCATGATAGCATTAATCTCCTATTTTAACAGAAACAATAGGCATGCCTCCAATAGGTCTATGTTTATTTTTAGTATCAGGTCTAGCAATTCTAGCAGCTTCATCACAGAAGTAAATAACATGCCCACCAATATTATCGACTAAGAGATCTTTAACCATAGCAATACTAGGTTCAACTTTAATTTGCTCAGGGGGTGTAGGTGTTCTAGCATTACTCTTACGAACCATGGTTGAAGCTTTAGCATGATCCTTTATTCTAACAAGGAAGGGTGGTTTCTCAATATAAGCGGTAGGAACAATAGGATCAACATTATAATTGATAGTCTTTTCTTCAACTTTAATAGGTTCAACTACTTTTACTTCAATTAGAGGATGATATTTAATCCACTTATCCTTAGGGAGATCAACATGACTAGCAAATGATTCACAGAAAGAAGCTACTATCTCAGAGTCAAGTCCATATTTAGTACTAAATTCACGAAAAGCATTGGTATCCATAAAAGATTTAACACAATCAAACTTAGCTATTATACCTGACTCCTTACCTTCGTCGAGTTTCCAATCTTCAGAGTTGCGTTTAATTCTTTCCAATAAATCCTATTTGAATTCAATAGTCTTCATCATAAAAGAACAAGTACAAGAAGTATCGAGCATGGAGCGATTATTGAGAGAAAGCCGAGCATAAATTTTTTGAATAATAATTTCTCTTGAGAGCTCATGATTGGGCATGAATATAACATTGAATTAAGCCTCCCCCAAGCTTGAGCGATACTTTCTCCTTCGTGAGGCCAAAAATTATATATATAATTACGATCATGATGAACCACACTACTAGGAAAAGGCCTACTAGTGGCGCACCAGTTTTGCCTACTAATGGCGCACTACTGGTGCGCCACTCGTACCACGCCACTAGTATTTTTTACTAATGGCGCACCAGTGGTGCACCATTAGTATCTGGTATACTAATGGCACACCACTAGTGCGCCATTAGTATAGGCCACGGTGCGCCATTAGTATATGCCACTAGTGCTCCATTAGTATAGACCACGGTGCGTCATTAGTATTTTTGAATTTTGAAGGGGGGAAAATAGTAGTGACGCACCGTCTAACCCCCACCGTGCGCCATTGCTATTTTTGAATTTTGAATTTGGATCTGGTCATGATTTTTTTGCCCGTTTTTTTGCTCGTTTTTTGCACGATATTATTTCAAATTTTGTTCCCGTTTTTGGATCTTGTACGTTCTTTTGTCGTGTTCTTTTGCCAGAGAGGAGTTCGCTGGAGAGGAGGAGGAGGAGGTGACCCGAGAGGCGCTCGCCTACATCGCCGGAGAGGAGGAGGAGGTCGCCGGAGAGGAGTTCACCAGAGCATCGGAGAGGAGGAAGGAGAAACCATGAGGGGTTGGGAGGGGAGTAGGGAGGAGGAGCTCACCAGAGAGGAGGGAGGAGGAGCTCACCGGAGAGGAGGGAGGAGAAACT
>NC_041384.1:731115760-731128926 GCF_002162155.2 Triticum dicoccoides | reverse complement strand
GGAGAAACTGTGAGGGGAGGGGAGGGGAGGAGAGGAGAGGAGGGAGGAGGAGGTCGCTGGAGAGGAGGAAGGAGGAGGTCGCCGAAGAGGAGGAGGAGGAGGTCGCCGGAGAGGAGGAGGGTAGTATGGTGGAGGAGAGAAGGGAAGATGGAGTGGAGGAGAGGAGGAGATGGAGTGGAGGAGAGGTGGAGTGGAGGAGAAGAATGAAGAGGTAAGAAGGAGAGGACACGCCCAACCATATATACGGCAGAGTAATGGCGCACTGTGGGCAGGTGCGCCATTACTATTTTTTTATTTTTTTTTATTTTGAATTTTGAAGGCGGGAAGATACTAATGGCGAACCATGGGCAGGTGCGCCATTAGTAACTTTTTTCATTTTTTTTATTTTTTTTGAATTTTGAAGGCGGGAAGATAGTAATGGCGCACCATGGGCAGGTGCGCCATTAGTAAGTTTGAATTTTTTTGAATTTGTTTGCCTCTCCAGATCTTAAAAGCCCCGTATCTTTTTTTCTGTTAGGTTTTTGAGGATTTTGAAAATGTTTAACGGGGTGATCCACTTAAGTGCGGTGCGCCTAGTTGAACTAGTAATGGCGCACCATCCCACGGTGCGCCATTAGTAGTTTCGAAAAAATTTAAAAAAATTATGTTTACTAATGGCGCACCGTGGATGTGGTGCGCCATTAGTATTTGCACACTAATGGCGCACCAACACATGGTACGCCATTAGTATTTAGTAATGGCGCACCACATCTACAGTGCGCCATTAGTGTCCATATTGGCTATAGCTGTTTTTGTAGTAGTGTTAGATGCATAGTGTCGGTGTCAAAACCGGCGGATCTCGGGTAGGGGGTCCCGAACTGTGCGTCTAGGCGGATGGTAACAGGAGGCAGGGGACACGATGTTTTACCCAGGTTCGGGCCCTCTTGATGGACGTAAAACCCTACGTCCTGCTTGATTAATGTTGATGATATGGGTAGTACAAGAGTAGATCTACCACGAGATCAGAGAGGCTAAACCCTAGAAGCTAGCCTATGGTATGATTGTTGTTCGTCCTACGGACTAAAACCCTCCGGTTTATATAGAAACCGGAGAGGGCTAGGGTTACACAGAGTCGGTTACAATGGTAGGAGATCTACATATCCGTATCGCCAAGCTTGCCTTCCACGCCAAGGGAAGTCCCTTCCGGACACGGGACGAAGTATTCAATCTTGTATCTTCATAGTCCAGAAGTCTGGCCAAAGGTATAGTCCGGCTATCCGGACAACCCCTAATACAGGACTCCCTCAGTAGCCCCTGAACCAGGCTTCAATGACGACGAGTCCGGCACGCAGATTGTCTTCGGCATTGCAAGGCGGGTTCCTCCTCCAAGTACTTCGTAGAAGATTTTGAACACAAAGGTAGTGTCCGGCTCTGCAAAATAAGTTCCCACATATTGCCATAGAGAGAATAATATTTACACAGAGCTAATCTGCTGACGTATTCCGTAGCATCACATCACACCACGGCCAAGTCTTTATTCGAATCGTTTTACTGTTCTACCTCAGCACGTCTTGTCACGTCTTGTCAAAGCAGAGATCATGTCCCCTTATTCCGGGATTCTCATCAATACGGGCGTGGGTAACCCAACCGCGCCATTGGTTACGGCGCTTGGGAGATAAGCGAGTTTTACCAGGCTGGTGGGGACGCATAGTCGCGTCCACCCATATAAGGGGATAAGGATCCACCTTTTCATCCACGCCTTCTTCCTCCTTTACCTATCCATTTCCGCGCACTCGAGCTCCAGCGCCCAAGTCCGCAAACCCCACCTCAACCTTCTCCAGCCATGTCCGGAGCGGGAGGCAAGTGGATGGTCTCCTCCGTCATGGAGGGACACATCAAAAGACTGAGGAAGGCCGGATACTTGTCTAACGACATTGCACCGGCTTCCCGAAGAGGGGAAACTCATCCCCACCCCTAGGCCCCATGAGAGGGTGGTGTTCCTCCCTCATTTCCTCCGCGGACTGGGCTTCCCTCTCCACCCATTTGTCCGGGGCTCAAGTTCTACTATGGCCTGGATTTCCATGATCTGGCCCCGAACTTTGTCCTCAACATCTCGGCGTTCATCGTCGTGTGTGAGGCTTTCTTCCGCATCCGCCCCCATTTCGGCCTATGGCTCAAGACTTTCAATGTCAAGCCGAAGGTGGTGCGAGGCACCCAGGCGGAGTGCGGAGGCGCCATGGTGGGCAAGATGCCCAACGTCCTATGGCTCGAGGGCTCCTTCGTGGAGTCCCTAAAGGGGTGGCAATCGGGGTGGTTTTACATCACCGAGCCGAGCGACCTTGAATGGGTCGCAGCCCCTAAGTTCCAATCCGGACCCCCTACGCGGCTCGCCTCCTGGAAAGAGACGGGCCTGCCATGGGGTAAAAGAGGAGAGCTGACCGGACTCCAAACCTGTGTCCAAACCCTGGTGGACAAGAAGCTTAAACTTGTCAACGTAGTCCAGATTATGCTCATCCGCCGGATCCTCCCATGTCCACAACGAGCCTTCAACATGTGGGAGTTCGACCCGGCGCGGCACCGAACTCTGAGCAGGCTCTTCAACACGACGTACGAAAGATGCCTGGAAGGTGCTTTTCAAAGGCGCCGAGGCCCCCACATCCACTATCGAGGATCGCGGATTCAGCACGCAGCGCCACGCTCGCGCGGTAAGCTGTTTTTACCTTTTACAGGGTATTTAGTTTTTCATAGTTTGACTCCATGCGGGATCTAAGCTCTCTTACCTTTGACAGGATTGGCAGGAGACGTCCGGACAGATCAACTGTCCGGCTCCTTTGCCCGAAGGCCCAGCGGACGCTCGTTTGGCGAAGCTGCTGGTTCTGGCACCCTATGTGGTGCCGGAGAAGAAGCCCAAGAAGAAGGCCACGGGGACTCAAAAGAGTGCCCGACGCTAGGAGGTGTCGGGTTCATCATCCGACGACTCCAAGGTGCACTCCTCCCATGAAGACGAGGAGGAGGACGAAGAGACCTCTCCCCCCTACAGCGGGGGGAGGGAAGAAAAGGAAGGCCGCCCCAACTGGGGAGGCCGAAGGGTCCAAGAAGGGGAAGATCGACCCCTCCTCCGGACTACTCCACCAACGCCGACGACGGCGAAGAGAAGTGGCCGCACAGGGCCAAGCCCTTGGCGAGATCGTAAGTATCCGGATACCAGAGTGATTTATTGTATTCCCTCATTGCACAACTTTTCCTTATGTCGGACATGTTTATGCAGTCCACCCAAAGACCGGCTTGACATGTCGTCCAGCGGTTCCCTAGATTCGTCGGATGTGAATTCGCTTCCGACGGCTACCTTCCCCCACCCTACGGACGATGCCGAGGCGGCGTCCCAACAGGTTCCGAGCCAGGAGGAGGTGGTCCTGGAGGCGCCGCAAGGGTTCCAAGTCTGGCTTTGAGCCGGACACCATGCCAGAACCTTCGATGGTTCCGGACTCCGGTAGGCAGCCTCCTTCCAAGAGGAGCAAGCCTACCGAGTCGGTGACCTCCGTCCAACCGGAGGCACTGGACAATTTGCTGGAGGTGCTTAACGGCGCCTCCATCAACGAGGAGCACCGCACTATTATGAGTGCGGTGATCCAGAAGGTTCAGTCCACCAAGAGAGGACTGACTAAAGCCTGTGCCAGCCTTCTAACAGGCTTCGAGGTAAGTAAAGAATATGTAAAAATATTACCGCATAGACAGTAGCCCATGATGCTCTGTTCGGCGTTCGGAAAGAAAATACAAATAGGGGATCTAATAACGTTCGCAGGAGTCTAACAAAAGTAAGTCAATATGCGTATGCAGGCTTCACTGCTAGCATCCACCGCACTGACTGCAGAGGTGGGCACGCTGAAGCAGAACCTCGAGCGGTCCAAGAACGAGCTCGGCCATGCCAAGAGGCAACTCGAGGAGACGGAAGGTAAGAAATACCTTATTGAAATATGTGAAAGGTGCAATTGCAAAAAGTGACAGGATTAACGTGGCTATTGTAGGGGCCACAACTGAGGTGGCGACCCTTAAGCGTGCGCTGTCTGAGGCCGAGAGGAGGGTGGCCACGGAGCGCACCGAGCGGGAGAAGCATGAGACGCAGGTTGGCGAGGTGCGGCAAGAGCTCCAGTCTCTCATGAGAAAACATGAGAGTTTGGAGCTTGACGCGAAGACGCGAGAGTCTGAGCTCGCGGCGGCCATTGAAGATGCCAAGTCTGCCAAGGCCGAAGCCCAGAAGGCCCTCCAGGAGGTTGAGGCAATAAAAAAGATAGCGGCGGGTAAGGCATTCTTTATGCAAAGCAAGCACATAAAAGTGAATTACTTGTTACTTACCCGAATCCAGAGCTCTCCAGGAGCATTCGCAGACTTGCCCCGTAGCGTGTCGGATGCGGCTGCCTTCTACCGAGCCGAGGAGGGCAGCTCGACCTGGGAGCTACTTTGAGCTGGTGAGGCGGCTGGTGGAGGCCTGTCCAAGGCTCGAAGTCATCAAGCGCTCCGTATGCATCGAGGGTGCCCGTAGGGCGCTTGCCCGTGCGAAGGTGCACTGGGGCAAGCTGGATGCTGAGAAGCTTGTGAAGGAAAGGGCCATCACCGGGCAAGGAGCATCGCAAGCCAGAGATGTATTATGAGGGCGTTTTGAAGGGTGCCCGCCTTGTGGCGGATGAATGTTCCATGGATGTAATTTTTCAGTAAACTCGCTCGTTTTGTCCTGTGCGCTGAAAACTTGTTCATGTGCGCTAAGCAATGCTTTTTGAATTTAAAATATTACCTTCTGTGCGGCTTTTTATCAAATTTGAGAAATGGCGAGTCGTCGGCTTCTACCCCCATGGCACGAGTGGTGGGGTGTTCGGGATAAACATGAGCGCTCTTTTTCCCATTCTTGGGTCCTTCGAGGGAGGTGCTCAACACAACGAACAAGGCAATCGGACTATAATGCTTGAACACTCTCACTTAGCCATAGAATTCTATAATTTTAAATTTTGGCGCAGCCCCTAGTGTTCGGAAGACCGAGTTCGGGGCGCTATCCACGCCTAGGCTGGACAAAGCCGACTCCTCGCTCTAAGCGACATAAGTCTTTAGGGACTCGAAAACCTCTCGAACAGCGACCAGCTCTCGCCTCATCATGACGGCTAGTTTTAGCTTTCTCTACTGAGGTGCTTAGCCCTGCTCAACTGGGGCACAATCGCAGCAGTTCTCCTGGTGCTACCTTAGCCGATACAACGGAATGTAAGGTACCAAAACATAGGAGCCAGGCAAACCCAACTATTGACCCAAGACATGATTCGAAGCCGATTCATATAATGCTATAAGTTCGGGGTGTCGCACTTGTGAAAGTGCTCTGACTTCTCACACCGTATTGTGGGGTACTTAAGCCCCTGGCGTATTGACCGTACCAAAGTGTACGGGTGCAACATGTCATTAATGAACATATATTCGTAAAAAAAAGTAATGCCATAATAGATGGAAGCTATGCATTGTTTATTTAAAAAAGTTGCGATCAAAGCGGAATGATACAAATACTGCAATAAGCAAAAGATGGGACTATTTAACATGTCCTTTCCAGGGGCAAGCTGAGGAATGTTATGTGAAACAGGTATACTGCTCGTTATAGAGACCACCTTAGAGTTCCATAGTGCGGCGTAGTTTTCTACAACCTTGTTGTATCGTTTGTGCGGCAATTGTACTACCGGGCAAGCCTTCCGAAGAATGGAGTCCTGAAAATAAGAGAAAATTAAGAAATCGGCAGCCCCTAGTGCGGTTTAAGCCGCGTTTCGGGCGTGCCGTGATGGTGCACCTCCCCTTTTGCCCATGGTATTTCCAAAGCGTAGTTATGTACACGCAACACTGGTTTCGCAAGTTTGCGAGGGCTGGGGTTGGGGATGCATTGCTACGCATGCTCGGAACGTGCCCGGCGGTCTTGTTGTAGGTTACTCCAGGCACGCTTGACGGTGTCCAGACGTTTAATGGCCGGACTGGAGAATTGCCTTGAGAGGCTGCTTTGTATTTCCGCTGCGATAGCCGCCGTATGCTCCTCCGTTCGGAGAGAGCGTTCAGTGTTTCCATTGACCGTGATGACTCCTCGAGGGCCTGGCATCTTGAGCTTGAGGTGTGCGTAGTGCGGCACCGCTTTGAACTTGGCACATGCGGTTCGCCCGAGCAGTGCGTGATAGCCACTGCGGAACGAGACTATGTCGAAGATTAACTCCTCGCTTCGAAAATTATCCGGAGATCCGAAGACCACTTCAATTGTAACTGAGCCTGTACAGTTGGCCTCTACACCTGGTATAACGCCTTTAAAGGTCGTTTTAGTGGGTTTAATCCTCGAGGGATCGATGCCCATTTTCCGCACTGTATCCTGGTAAAGCAGGTTCAAGCTGATGCCGCCGTCCATAAGGACTCTAGTGAGGTGAAATCCGTTAATAATTGGGTCTAGAACCAATGCAGAGAATCCGCCATGACGGGTGCTAGTGGGGTGGTCCCTTCGATCAAAAGTGATCGGGCAGGAAGATCATGGGTTGAACTTTGGGGCGACTGGCTCCTTCGTGTATACGTCCCTTAGCGCACGCTTCCGCTCCCTCTTGGGGATGTGGGTTGCGTATATCATGTTCACCGTCCGCACTTGTGGGGGAAAACCTTTCTGTCCACTGTTGTTCGGCGGCTGGGGCTCCTCCTCGTCATCGCTATGCAGCCCCTTGTCTCTGCTTTCGGCATTTAACTTGCCCGCCTGCTTGAACACCCAACAATCCCTATTGGTGTGATTGGCTGGTTTTTCGGGGGTGCCATGTATCTGGCATGAGCGGTCGAGTATTCAGTCCAAACTGGACAGGCCCGGGGTATTTCTTTTGAATGGCTTTTTCCGCTGACCGGGTTTAGAGCCTCTGAATCCCGCATTAACTATTGTATCCTCAGCATTGTCGCCATTAATGCGGCGCTTTTGCTTGTTGCGACGCGACCTGCCACTGCTGTCCTTGGTATCCGAATTACCAGGGCTCTTGGTCATGTTATTGCTGCGAGCTAGCCATCTGTCTTCTCCCGCGCAAAAGCGGGTCATAAGTGTCATGAGGGCTGCCATAGATTTCGGCTTTTCTTGTCCAAGGTGCCATGCAAGCCACTCGTCGCGGATGTTATGCTTGAAGGCTGCTAGGGCCTCTGCATCCGCACAGTCGACGATTTGATTTTTGTTGGTTAGGAACCGTGTCCAGAATTGTCTGGCCAATTCCTCTGGCTGCTGAATTATGTGGCTAAGGTCATCGGCGTCTGGTGGTTGCACATAAGTGCCCTGGAAATTGTCGAGGAATGCGGTTTCCAGGTCCTCCCAACAACCAATTGATTCTGCTGGCAAGCTGTTAAGCCAATGCCGAGGTGGTCCTTTAAGCTTGAGTGGGAGGTATTTGATGGCGTGTAGGTCATCACCCTGGGCCATGTGGATATGAAGGAGATAGTCCTCGATCCATACCGTTCGATCTGTTGTGCCATCATATGATTCGATGTTCATGGGTTTGTAACCCTCAACGATTTGATGATACATTACTTCATCTGTGAAGCATATTGGGTGTGTGGCGCCTCTGCATTGGGCTATGTCACGATGCAGCTCAGATGAGCTTTATCTACTGTGTTCGGCCCGGCCGGATTGACTGTATCCGGAGTGACGATTACCGTCTCCTCCCGTGGGGCGCCCACGCAATCCGTAGACCGATCTTGTTTGCATTGCCTTGTCCTCCAATATATCTCGTAGGTCTGGTGCATTTTCCCATGCCTTGGTATTTTTTGAGCGGCGCCGGGGTGCGGTTTGAGAGGCTTCTCTGTCACGGCCACGGGGTGGCCGATCGGCCGCATCATGCGCTGGTGATGTAGGTTTAGGTGCTTCCTCCTCTAGTCGGGGTAGCAACCTGCGCTTTGGGTAGCTCTTGGAGGGGCGTTCGAGTTCATACTCTTTGGCCGCAAGGACTTCAGTCCATCTGTCGGCTAACAAATCTTGATCAGCTCTAAGCTGTTGCTGTTTTTTCTTGAGGCTGCTCGCCATGGCCATAAGCCTGCATTTGAAACACTCTTGTTCGACGGGATCCTCCGACACGACAAATTCATCGTCGTCGAGGCTTGCCTCATCTTCGGAGGGAGGCATATAATTATCGACCTCGACCTCTCTGTCTGCCGCTCTCTCATGAGGGCTGGCTTCTCCATCCTCCTGTGCTGAATCTTGCTGGAGGTGGTTGTCTTCGGCACTGTCCAGGGTGTTATTATCTCCCGTGCTGGAATCACCGTTTTTGCGTTGGCGGGATTTAGAGCGGCGCCGCTGACGCCGGCGCTTAGGCTGCTTCTTGGAGGGGTCATCCTCCGCTGTTCCATCGCCATTGGATTCTTTTGTGGTGTCCACCATGTATATATCATACGACGAGGTGGCTTTCCAGTGCCCTATAGGCGCTGGTTCTTGGTCGTCTCCTACATCGGCGTCCATACCATCGATGTCTTCGGAGTCGAAGTCGACCATGTCGGTTAAATCATCGACAGTGGCTACGAAGTGGGTGGTGGGTGGGCTTTGAATTTCTTCATCATCCGCATCCCAACCTAGCTGACCATAGTCCGGCCAGGGCTCTCCTAAAGAGAGAGATTTTAGTGAATTAGAATATCGCCGAAGGGCGAGTGCTGAAAGATGTCCACGGCGGTGAACTCCATGATCGACGCCCAATCGGGTTCGATCGGTAGGGGCGTGGAGGGCTCGGAGTCTGGAGAGGAGTCCGGCTCCTTGGAGTCACGGGCTTCGCAGAGAATAGGGCTGGTGTTCGGCTCGATCGCCGTAGATATTGCAGCCCCCGAGGCGGTGTCCAACCACCCATCCTCAATTGGCGCAGTTGGCTCAAAATTGAGGGTCGGAGCTGATGCGGGTGCGGCTTCCATGGCACTGTTCGGCTGCAGAGCTAGATCATGCCCATCATGACAGTGCGGCGCGCTCGGCTGTGGCTCAAATCCGTCGAAGATCAAGTCTCCGTGGAGGGCCGCTGTGTAGTTTAAACTTCCAAATCTGACCTGACGGCCAGGGGCGTAGCTTTCGATCTACTCCAGATGGCCAAGCGAATTATCCTGCAGTGCAAAGCCGCCGAATACGAAGATCTGTCCGAGGAGAAAGGTCTCACCCTGGATCGCATCACTGTTAATGATCGGAGAAGCCATCGGGCCTAAAAGTGACGACACAGAGGAACTCTCAATGAAAGCACCAATGTCGGTGTCAAAATCGGCGGATCTTGGGTAGGGGGTCCCGAACTGTGCGTCTAGGCAGATGGTAACAGGAGGCAGGGGACACGATGTTTTACCCAGGTTCGGGCCCTCTTGATGGAGGTAAAACCCTACGTCCTTCTTGATTAATATTGATGATATGGGTAGTACAAGAGTAGATCTACCACGAGATCAGAGAGGCTAAACCCTAGAAGCTAGCCTATGGTATGATTGTTGTTCGTCCTACGGACTAAAACCCTCCGGTTTATATAGACATCGGAGAGGGCTAGGGTTACACAGAGTCCGTTACAATGGTAGGAGATCTACATATCCGTATCGCCAAGCTTGCCTTCCACGCCAAGGAAAGTCCCTTCCGGACACGGGACAAAGTCTTCAATCTTGTATCTTCATAGTCCAGGAGTCCGGCCGAAAGTATAGTCCGGCTATCCGGACACCCCCTAATCCAGAACTCCCTCACATAGGATAAAACTTCTGATGAAATTCCAATTTCAATCGGTTGTAGTTCCATGATCCAATATCATCACATAGCCTAAACCATGTCAATGCCTTTCCCTTCAAAGATAAAGGGAAGACCTTCTTATTGATAACATCCTCAGGCATACCTGCAAGCTTAAATAATCCAAACTTCATCCACATAGATTAGGTGCATATCGGGATGTAATGTTCCATCTCCTATAAAAGGATTAGCTAGCAGTTTCTCTATCATTCCAGAAGGAATTTCAATGTAAACATTTTCAGTAGGTTCAGTAGGTTGAGGAGCAACTCTTTTCTCTACTCGTCGGGGTGAAGATACCACGAACAAGCCCGGCCCGCAAAGGATTGTTTCCCATAGTAACAAGTGACAGTAAATTTCAGCACACTATATAAATTTTTCCTTACCAAATTCCACTTACCAAAGGCTCTTCACTCCCCGGCAATAGCGCCAATAATGAGTCTTGATGACCCACAAGTATAGGGGATCTATCGTAGTCCTTTCGATAAGTAAGAGTGTCAAACCCAATGAGGAGCAGAAGGAAATGACAAGCAGTTTTCAGTAAGGTATTCTCTGCAAGCACTGAAATTATCGGCAACAGATAGTTTTGTGAATAAGGTAATTCATTACGGGTAACAAGTAATAAAAGTAAATAAGGTGCAGCAAGGTGGCCCAATCCTTTTTGTAGGAAAGGACAAACCTGGACAAAATCTTTATATAAAGGAAGGCGCTCCCGAGGACACATGGGAATTATCGTCAAGCTAGTTTTCATCATCCTCATACGATTCGCATTCGTTACTTTGATAATTTGATATGTGGGCGGACAGGTGCTTGGGTACCGCCCTTCCTTGGAAAAGCATCCCAATTATGATTAACCCCCTTCACAAGCATCCGCAACTACGAAAGAAGAATTAAGGTAAACCTAATCATAGCATGAAACATATGGATCGAAATTAGCCCCTTACGAAGCAACACATAAACTAGGGTTTATGCTTCTGTCACTCTAGCAACCCATCATCTACTTATTACTTCCCAATGCCTTCGTCTAGGCCCAAACAATGGTGAAGTGTCATGTAGTTGACGCTCACGTAACACCACTAGAGGGACGACAACATACTTCCCAATTCACATAACTACTTGTAGCAAGACCTCCCCCATGTCCTCAGGAACAAATGTAACTACTCACAAATCATATTCATGTTCATAATCAGAGGGGTACTAATATGCATAAAGGATCTGAACATATGATCCTCCACCGAATAAACCAACTAGCATCAACTACAAGGAGTAATCAACACTACTATCAACCCACAGATACCAATCTAAGATTTTTAGACAAAGATCGGATACAAGAGATGAACTAGGGTTTGAGAGGAGATGGTACTGGTGAAGATGTTGATGGAGATTGAGCCCCTACCGATGACATGATCGATGGTGACGATTTCCCCCTCCCAGAGGGATGTTTCCCCGTCAGAACAGCTCCGCCGGAGCCCTAGATTGGTTCCGCCAAGGTTTCGCCTCGAGACGGCAGCGCTTCGTCCCAAAGCTTCCTTCTTATTTTTTCAGGGCAAAAGACACCTTATACTAGAAGATGGGCATCGTGGGCCTGCCAGGTGGCCCATGAGGCAGAGGGGCATGCCCAGGGGGGTAGGGCGCGCCCCACCCTCGTGGACGATGGTTGGCTCCTCTCTGGTGCTTTCTCCGCCCAATATTTTTCATATATTCCATAACTGACTTTCGTGGAGTTTTAGGACTTTTGGAGTTGTGCAGAATAGGTCTCTAATATTTGCTCCTTTTCCATCCCAGAATTCCAGCTGCTGGCATTCTCCCTCTTCATGTAAACCTTGTAAAATAAGAGAGAAAAGGCATAATTACTGTGACATGATGTGTAATAACAGCTCACAATGCAATAAATATTGATATAAAAGCATGATGCAAAATGGATGTATCATATACCGTGTGCACCTTGATCCAAAAGATTCCCAACTACAAAGATCTCAAGCCAAGAAAAGTCATTGGTAGAATTGTTGCTCATGAGATGTCACTTATGGACAAGGAAGAGCTCCACAACAAGTCTAGTGGTGCTTATAAAGCTTCATGTGATGCTCCTACAACATCAAGTGAGAAACAAGTATTCAATGAAGAATTGAGCTTAATGGTTAAGAGCTTCAACAATTTCTACAATAATAGAAGCAAACAGAGAAGTTCCAAGTCAAGGTACTACAATGACAAAAGATCTTCTAGTCATGATCGCAATTTCTACAATTGTGGAAGACCCAGACACTACTACAATGAGTGTACGGCTCCCTACAAGAGAAGAGAAGATTCACCTAAAAGGAGGAGGAAAAGAGACGAATCACCACCAAGGCACAGAAGGAGTAGATATGAACATTATGAACGAAGATCCTCTCATAGAAGTAAGGATTCAGAAAGGAAGGACAAGTCATCAAAGATCTACACAAGACAAAGATATCAAGCTCACGTTGGTGAATGGGTATCCGGTTCCGACTCCGACAAGTACTCCGATAAAAGTTATCACTCCAACTTTGAATATACTCAAGAACAGTCACACAAGGACCAGAGGCAGAAGTAGATCACACAACAGCCCGCCAACATAGAGAAATAGAGAAGCTAGCTGGGCCGCTACGAGAAACAATGGAATTGTTGCTGGTGCTTATAATCGGGATCAGAACGCAATGCCCATGTTGGCGAGTACTCCGATGCCACGTTCAATGGTGTGGGGAGTCGTACCAACAAATAGAGAAGTGGTTCATGAGCCCATCCGTGCCAGTGCATACTCTCCTTTAGAAATCCCATATGTCCCTTAATTTCCTCTTTCAACACCTGCTACCTTTCTACTCGGTCTTTTTTCTACACTGCCCGGTGCTGCCTCACCTCAAGCAGGAGGGTTGGACCCTCAGCTGATTAATCTATGCAAGACTACCCGATGCACTACCCTAGGTTTGACCATCACCCTCCTACCTTTGGCTCACCATGGCTATGCTGGTCATCAGGTTTTTTCTGTACGTGCCTCTCAATTGCAACCGAGGCGTCTATATATCTTGACAAGCAGGCTCAGCTCCTAGGTCTCTTTAGTTAAAAATATAGGTATTTGATTACAACTATTTTATTCCTAATTAGGATGGAAATTTGTGATTTTAATAATAAGTTGGTGAATGTTGGCTGTAATGTAGCTTCAATCTTATATCTTTAAACTAACCTGACTATTAGCTATCACTAGTAGAAAAAGGGCCATTTTGTCCCGGTTCCTAAGGCCCATCTGTCCCAGTTTAGGAACCGGGTCTAAAGGGTCGTTACTAAAGCCCTTGGCCTTTAGTCCTTGTTCTTATACGAACCGGGACAGATGGGCCTCCACGTGGCCGCTGCGGTGAGCCCAGGCAGGAGGGCCTTTGGTCTCGGTTGGTGGCACCAACCGAGAACTAAAGGCATCCACGTGTTAGCT
>NC_041384.1:731104954-731115615 GCF_002162155.2 Triticum dicoccoides | reverse complement strand
TATGTTCGTGCTTGGTCGACGTTACGTACTATACATATACAGAGGCCCTCGACACGCTAGCTAGTAAGAAAATGAAGGAACCATTAAGTACAGAAGTTCGTCATGCATATCGAGAGATTGCGCGAACAATAAGTTTTCGTATATCTATCCGACGATAATGGTTACATATATACAATATTAAGATCTCTTACAATATAATCTCCCCTAATTATATAAGAACTCAGCTTTAAAATGGTATTCTCCGGCTTTATTGATGACGTGGTCAAAAAAGAATCCCGCCAATTCCTGTTGAATTTCTTTCATGCGATCTTCTGGTAGGAGTTCATTCCGCATCTGCCACGTCTAATTTGAAGAAGGGGGTTAATACATATATATGAATAAAAATCAACAGAAATGATGGTGTAATAAAATGAAATTGTGAATATTATTGCTTACGCACATCAAATTTTCTTTGAGAGTAGCCCCGCTTATTTTTGCAAGTCGCATTGTAGATGAACTCGCACACGTAGTATCCACAGTAATCATTCCCTTATTCCTGCCATTAGCACTTTACGAGAAATAGAGGTCAATCAAACTGATAATGAAGCATTATAAATGGCATCGATGAAAGTAGCTAGAATCAATGGGAGATGCGCGGAAGTAGCTAGCTAGTAGTACTTACTTTCGGGTATGTATATCGTAGCTCCTTTGGCAGTCCCGGAGCTTCTGCGGTGAACTTTTTCCAAACCCTGCAAGACAAAGATAATAATTATTACTTGAGATATCAGGAAATGAACAAAATGTTGCCGATATGGTGCGATAATGATCGATTGAACTTGTTGAGAATTTTAGTCATGTCTGCATATGTCTCAGGATCTTTTCGTCTCGAGTCTAAGACGATTACTAGTCCCTGCTCAAGCTTAATCTCCATGAGAATATAATGGAAGCTGCGCACGCATGCATAACTCATCAATTAATTACATTACTATAACCTCAAGTAATGCATAAACAACAAACTATTGTAGGGGCAAAAGTCAGCTACAATTAAATAGAGCAAAAGGCTATATATGTAACACAAGTTTGTGCATCTGCTGTTCTGAGCTTCCGCAGGTGGAAATCAACCTCAGTGTGTAACAAAGACTGTCTCCAACTTACCGGTATCAGCATGTAACATATACAGTATGTCTAGAACTTGCCGGGCAATACTCAGAACCATATGTATAGCTCGAACTTGTGTGTGCAGTGGTGGCCCATGGCAGGATGGTAGCTGCAGTGAGAGGCGTGGGTGGCCTGATCGGACAGGACTTGCGTGTGTGGACTAAAAAATTTCTTCTTGCAGACATAATCACAACCGCAGACGTAAACCAGTTCCCTGTTCCCATTATCTCTATCATCAAATCCAAACAAGTGTTTTGATTCCTTTTCTAACCACGAGCCTTGGGAGACAAAGAGAAAGCATATGTTGGATCAAACACGAGTGTATGCATGAACCAAAGTAGCGCATCAAATACAGAAATAGAGAGCGAACATACATTTTCTGGCTGGGAATCAGACGATGGGGACTGCAGAGCAATAACCTTGAATATATATTTTCTGGCTACACTACTGGAATCTAGTTATACGCCAAGTGCCACGGACCCTTGGCAAAGGGTCTATAACCGCCGACAATGCCTCGGCGTACACCTCTCCGGCAAATATGAATTTGCCGTGGGCCAGGGCACGGGCACTAGGCAAATACTATGCCAAGAGCCAAACAGTAAAACTTGGCTAAATAAACTGACTTTCACGTCGGCTGGTTCCGTCAGCTGTTTGCCGAGAGTGGCTCTCGGCAAAGATGCCACAGCCAACAGCTGGCGCATGCCACTTTGCCGAGAGTGGCTCTCGGCAAAGCCGCCACAGCCAACTGCCACCGTGCCACTTTGCCGAGAGCCGCCCTCGGCAAAGATTCGTTCCAGACAACTTTTTACTGCTTCCCCCCTGATCCCTACTGCAAAAATTTATATACAATACACAAACAAGCATTTCAAGTTTCAATGCCTAACAACAAACTCACATAACCATTACATAAAATAGTTAACACGAACTTCTTTTGAGATCACAAGCTCGTAGCTCTTTAGTACAAATGTCTGCTTACTAAACAATAAAGTGGCAATGCACTTCTACATGCGACCACAAGATAAAAGAAACACCACAATTATCACAAACAGAAGAAGAATTATTAAGTTCTTCCATCCACTAGACCCGATAAGCCGTTTTTGGCTAGCACATCCAGTCAACCCATCCACTGAACCCACTAATTCAGACTTTCTCTTCTACTGAAGCACATACTGATTGTAATGATACTCTGCCTTCTCTCTGCTATTGAACAAGTCGTGGGAGGTGCCTTCATAGTAAACCACTTGTTCATTGCATCAACCCATGAATCGTAGACTCCTGGACCTCTACCTCTGTACACCGCGTACCACTTCCTCTACAAAGATAGAGAAATAATAGACTCCCGGACATCTACATCAGTACACCGCGTACCACTTCATCTACAAAGATAGAGAAAAAAGGTAGAGAAATAATGCAAGGTTAAAAATAGCACATCATACATAATCCACGTAAGCGTTCATCACTTATACTACAATCAAAAGCATCGCAAGTGGCAATCTAAGAAGTCCATATCAGCACTGTAACATCCCAAAATTCTAAATTTTGGAATGTTATAATATATAGATAGACTTGATGGATTGTTTGAATGATTGACTGAAAATGATTGACCGAAAGTTAAATGAGAGGGAATAAAAGGACTTTCCCAAACTTTCATTTTTGCATTTTATGCTCTCCGTGAATTCAAATACTTTTCATCACAAAACCCTGGAGAGAAGATGACATGACTTCTTCCATTTATATAAATGAAAAGGGTTTTTGAAAATATTTGAATTTCATTTGGAAATATTTTCCAACTCAGAAACTTTATGCAACTCAATGATTTTCATGAGAGAAGATAAAATGACTTCTTCAAATTATATGAAATATGAGTTGGGAGTTTCAAAGAATTAAATTCAAAGTTCTTTTGTATTTATTTTCAATTTGGAGTTATTTGAGTTTTATTCAAATTATTTTTCTCCAAAAATAAAATATATGGAAATTAGGGTAACATGATTCCCTACATTAGAAAATTGGAGAAAAATTAATTTGAAATCATTTGGTATTTTTAAAATGATTTTGTTGAATTTTAATAGACCAGTAGCACTCTTCAATTTATTTGATTTTGTGTGGATCTTATTTGACTTTACTAAAATGTTCATGTCGTAGAAAAAAAATTCTAAAATTTTTGATATATAATATGCCTATGTTATATTTTATTTATTTTTTGCTTTTATTATTTTATTTGTCTGGAAAACGTTTCAAAAAAAAACTTTCCCCGACTGGGCCGGCCCAGCCAACCGGCCAGGCCAAGGCCCAGCTCCGCGCCGCCTTCCCCGTCGTGGCCGACCAGGACTCCACCGGAGTCCGGCGCCGACACGGCTCCGGCCGGCCCCTCGCCCACGCCACGGAGCCGCCCCGCCCCCATAAATGCGCCGGACCCCGACCCCTCTCGCCGCCTCGCCGCACCTCTCCGCCGCCAGCGCCGCCGCCCCGCGCCGCTCCTCGCCGGAGTCTGCAACCTCGCCGGAGCCGCCGCCCCGATCCAAACCGCCGCCGCCGGTTTTTGAAGAAAACCGCCCTGACTGGTAAAAAAACCGTTACCCCGGTTCAAAACCGGTTTATTTTTCGGTTAGTCCGGTTTCTGAAAAAAAAACTAGATTTGTTTTTTTTAAGTTTATTATTTAGAGAACGTTCACTGGTTAGAGTTACGAGTTGAGCGTTCGCTCAGTAGGTTTTTTTTCTTCTTTTTCTGTTTATTTTATGTCAGGGACCTATCCGCGAATATAATTATTTACAGATCAGCCCCTGGTCTTCAAACACTCGTAACTTTTTGCTCGTTAGTCCAAATCCAACGAAACCAGCGCCCACTTCTTCGTTACGATCTTCTCTATCCAGTAATCCAACTTAAACATGTTTTTGAAAATTTTAAAATTTGAATTAGATCAGATTTGAATTCAAACTTCTTTTGATCATATCTTTTTATTCGTAACTCCGTTTGAGTTGATTCTTTTTGCAAATCGAACCTCTTGACCTAAACATTCTAATAAGGCCAAATTCACATAATTTTAGTACTGTTAGAAATTGTTTTATGTTGCAAGAGTTATTTGCTTGGTTTTGATGTTTCCGAATCGCCTTCTTCGTTCTTCCCGATCTTTTGAGTGATTGCTTATGTGTGGTTACTATTGCTTGCTTACGATAGATTGACTGGAGTGTGACGAGAAGAGCTATCAAGAATTTTGAGTGCGAATCATCTTCATCAACATTGCAGGCAAGTAACACTTTGATCATACCTTTTCTACAACCCATTTTTATTGCATTAGATCAATCCTCTCACATTGCATGATTAGGATCTAATTAAATTGTGGGATGGGAAGTAGATGAGGTAGTACCTATTACCTGTATTATTATGAAACCTTTGGGAGTTACTTCTACGTCTGCTTATTATGCCATGCTATGCTAGTAGACGTGGATTGGGTGAGTGATATCCATGACAGATGTGAGATTGATAAGTTAATGGTTTACCTAAGGTGGCAACTTAAACACACATCTGGGTGGATTGAGGCACCTGATGTCTATCAGGACTTGCCTGTTTTTATTTCGGACCGCCACCCAAGCTCAAAGGGATCATAAGATAATTCATGCTAGAAACTTCCGTGTGCAGCCACATGCTACTATGGGCTCTGGCATAGTTGACTAAGTTGTGCGAACTCTTACGGGGTGGACTAGCAGATGCAGGGGTTGTAGGTGGTACGGTCTACCCCACATGTAAGGTGCTAGTGCTTCTGAAAGACTATGTGTCGGTCATCCGTTTCTCAAACACCATGTAGTGCGAGAAAACAAATGGAGGCGATCGAGTCATGTGGGGAAAAGTGCGCAAACCTCTGCAGAGTGTACAAACTAATCATGATTAGCTATGTCCCCAGTTATGGACAACTTGAGTATCTAATACTTGAATATCATGTGAATCTCATCACGTTACTTCTAATTAATGTTGTTGGGTTTTAATTGTTCACTTAATTGGGATCGGAATGCTGTCAACCATTCTCGATGTTTAACAACTACCATGATAGTTAAATAAATTTATTTCTTTGCAGTAGGGAAAAATTGGCTTTACGCAAAAACCTTATAACCATAGAGCTTTTCCACCAGCCAAATATGCATGTAGTGATAGCCTTTATTCATCATTCTCTATGGTGTGAATTTGCCAGTACATTCAATGTACTGACCCATTTCGGGCTGCAACGTCTCATGTTGCAGGTTTCTTACGTCGAGTAAGTGATACGTTAGGGTTACGATTTCTACACTCAACTTTGCTATATGGATTGAGGTAAGAGTATTTACGTTACTTTATACATGTGATTTACCTCTATTATAAATCCTTAGAGTATTGTGTGTGTCAGCATACCGATCCAGGGATGACACTTAAGCACAGAGACTTGATCCATTCAGGTCAGGTTGCTACAAGATGGTATCAGAGCACATGTTGACTGTAGGACGTGACCCTAGAAACTGGCAAGCCCATAGCAAAGATTTTTCTCTACAACTTTCCCTTTCAAAAAGACCTTTTACCTCTCTTCTTTTCCGAGCTTATTGAAAAATTTCCTTTTAGTGAGACCATACCCCTTTCCCCTTTTGACCACTCAAAGATTCCACTGATGAGACCACTCCAAGAAGTACAAGATATCAGACAACTAAGACCACTTCGGAATGAAGAGTATTTTCCGTGCCTCTGAATAATGGAAACTACAAGGATTGAAGACCGAAGACAAGTAGAATTTGAAGGCTCTGAAGAATTCCCAGATTTGTATGACCTAGGAAGGCTACCCTTATGGAACTTGGCAGACTATGGAAGTTGTCAATACCCGAGATCAAGGTGTATCGGAGAAAGACTGAAACAAGAGCATGAGAATTCGAAGTTTTGAAAACCCTAAGGCAGGAGATATCAACTATGGAATGATAACTCATGGGAATGACAAGAGCAGAAACATGGTTATCCGTGATGTCATCGCCCGCTGATACTATTGTCACCGTGCTGAGTTAAGGATGCATTTCTTCAGAATGGGTTTGATGGAAGAAGGCTGATGGAGCACCTATTAGTAAGATGAAGTTTTAACCTTAGCTGGTGTATCACCAAGATCTGGAGTAGTACATCAAGAAGTTTAAAATGGAGCTCCAGGAAGCCGTATTAGACAAGGAGCATTTAGTGAGGAACTCAGGATCCTGAAGATGAGAGTAGACAAGCTGGAGGAGCTACAACCTCGAGATACCGGAGAATTGTCAAGAACTGAAGGAGAGTATGACCATGGTTCATGCCAAGGATAATGAAACCCAGAAGTTTGGAATGCAACTCCAGAAATATTGAAAGACATCGTGAGAGACTTCACGTCAACAGAGATTGATCTGGCAAAGGAACTTGAGAAAGACAAGCATGATCGGAAGAAGCCATTGGAGGCATGAACAAGGCTTGAAGAGTTTGGAGACCTTGAAGATTTATTGACCTTTAGAAGACCAAACCCCTGTTATGTACCTACGTTAGATGCGATGTTTGTGAGCTGTCATTTGTTTGTTGTTTTCTGACAGCCACAATAAAATCTGTCTTTTCAAAAACTTTTGTTTGTATTGTGTGCATCCCTCTTGATCTCTCTTATCTTACCCCAAACCCATGGACCCAATATAGGATGAATGGAGATGAGCTTGTATTTTCGGGACCAATGAGTCAATTGGAGACCGACCGATGGATTCAGAACATAGAGGATCACTTGGAGAATAACCCTATAGTTGGACATGATATGACCCAGCATGCTCTTCAGTGCTTTGAAAGAGGTGCTGCTACTTGGTGGAGGATGTACCAAACCATAAATGGATGGCAAGGAGTAACCACTTGGAAAGATTTCAAGTTGACTTTGCTAAAGTCTCAGTTTGTGTCCCAGAAATTGGAGCCATATGGAAATGATATGAAGAAACCTTGTGCATGCAAGCTCTGTGGTGAAATAGGACACAACCATAAAGAACACAAGGATGAATGCCCAAATTGTGAAGGAAGTCACCCAGCTGAATCATGCCCAACTAGGCAGGTCACTTGTTTCTTGTGTGAAGTGACTACCCACTACCCTGCTCAGTGTCACATTTACCCCTTGGTACAAAGAACCATCCAGCAGAAGGAAGAAGCAATGAAAGGAGCCCTTATGGAAAGTTTAGAACCTGTGATGAAGGAAGAGGTGGAGGACACACCCAAAGGGGAACCAATTAAACCCTGCACCAAGTCTTGCTATTCATGTGGAGAAGAAGGACACATCTCCCAGAATTGTATGAATGGGGAGCTAGTAGAATTCCCGATGGAGGAAGTAGATTATGACCCACAGGAAATAGAAGCCCTGATTGGAATGGAAAAGTCCAGGAAGAGAAGTAGATTGAATCCCAGGAACAAACCAATTTCTACAAAGAAAGACCTGAGTCATATCACATGTTTCAGGTGCAAAAATTCAGGACACTACTTCAATGATTGCCCAATAGGGAAGATGAGGACCCCAGGAGGCTATATAATCACAAGGAAACCTCGAAACTTGTCAGAAGTAATATGTTTCCGTTGTAATGAATCAGGGCACTTTGCCAGAGATTGTCCGAAGGAGAAGGAGACTTGTGAAAAATAGTTGAGTTTATAACAGAAGAAATATAGTAGTAGTAGTGAGAACATTTTCTTTTATATTTCGGTGGTGAGTTGAGACTTGTAATGGAAAAGCAAGAGATTGTAATCATTGGAGAATGAATAAAGTAGCAACGTTGGTACTGATATGGATTTTATGAGTTGTTACTCTATGAAGAAGGATTTTGACCATTTTGAGGATAAGAGAAATATGGTCTATGGAAGGTTTGTGCATTTTAAGGTTGGTAGTACCCTATAAGAACCCTTGACTCTTGGAAAAGATAAGGATACTCCACTGAGTGGATTTCAGACAAAATGAATATGAGTTTTGTCTCGATATGTGCGATACCCCAAGAGTGTGTGGGATGAAGTTGGAGACCGTCAGTTGTTTGGATCAAATGTGACCAAGGAGTCAGAAGAGAATGTTAAGTTGATTCGAGATAGACTGAAGGTAGCTCAGTCCAGGCAGAAGAGTTATGCAGACTCAAAAACACAAGGAGGTAGTCTATGAAATTGGAGACAGAGCATGTCTTCATGTGTTCCCTCTGCAAGGAGTTAAACAATTTAGAGTTAAGGGACAGTTGGCCCCGAGATTTGTAGGACCATACCGAGTTTTGGAGCGTATGAGAGAAGTGGCCTACCAGTTGGAGTTAACCGAAGGACTGTTAGGAGTTCAAGATGTGTTTCACGTTTCCCAGTTGAAGAAGTGCCATGCAGAGATAGCCAATATTCCCCTGTAAGGACGCTTGACCCTCGAAAGGATAATGATGTTCCACGAAGTAGAGTATGGACTTCATAAGTATAAGTTTTTACCTCGGTATGTGGGAAATCCCACGAGGAAGAACAGATGAAGTACTATTGGATATAAAGGAGGTATGATGTTGGTAATATGGAGCAATGGCAACCCCATGACAAGTCTGAGTACTCACGTCTCGGTTTGGTGCCAATATAAGGAAGGAAGACAATACAATTGGATGGATTGAAGAATACTAGGAAGTTGGAATAATGATCCGTTGCCCGATGATAAGTTCAAGGACTCCAAGTGATGAGATGGGCCATAACCCACAGGCCCCAGGACGTGCCAAGAAGCAAGCACATTCTTGCTGAAGGAAAAACCCTGAAAGAAGTTACGATTTTATCGACAGACAATTTTATAGGAGTTTACGCAAAACCTGAGAGTTGTGAAGGAACGATAGATGTTTGTCTGGCTTGCAGAATCAATGGATTATCCAAACTTGGTTCGTCGACAAGAGAAATTCTGCAATGCTTGTGAGGATGACCGAGTGTTACAATGCGAGATTCGCTAAACCGTATACAAGGTAATGCTTTGGGTGCGGGATGGATTGATCACCATACCGACTTACTCTTATTATTCGCCTTGCTATATGTGATGGTAAATCTGAGTGACTTGCCTATAGTAGAGAGACGATGATATTAAACCTTGTTAAACCTTAGAATGGTATAAGAATTTTTCCCTTGTACACGGCAGCTTTTTGCCAACCGTAGGTTATACGGTGAGGATCACCTAGACCCATTTCCTGCAGGAGAAACCATAAATTGTTGACCACCATGAGATATCGATAGTTGTTTAGTATTGGCGCCAGACCCGTCAGCTAAGAAGACCCAATCTCCGAATAACCTTACCAAGAGGAAAGACAAAAGAATTGAGGAAAAGGTTATGCCACTACCGGAAGAACTCAGAGAAGGAATTTTCTCGAGGATCTGAGAAGACTGACCCTGTCAAGAATAAGGATGGAGTATATGAGTATTGATGGAACCGTAACCATGCTTCTAAGGGTGGTACCACCCCAGACCCCGGAGACGATTGATGGATTTTTTTTAAGGAGACCCCCAAACCCTAACCTTTTTCTTGCTAGCCTCTCCGAATCTCGAGGACGAGATTCATTTTAAGGGTGGTAGGTTTGTAACATCCCAAAATTCTAAATTTTGGAATGTTATAATAAATAGATAGACTTGATGGATTGTTTGAATGATTGATTGAAAGTGAGTGAAATTCGAAACTTTTTGAAAGTTAAATGAGAGGGAATAAAAGGACTTTCCCAAACTTTCATTTTTGCATTTTATGCTCTCCATGAATTCAAATACTTTTCATCACAAAACCCTGGACAGAAGATGACATGACTTCTTCCATTTATATAAATGAAAAGGGTTTTTGAAAATATTTGAATTTCATTTGGAAATATTTTCCAATTCAGAAACTTTATGCAACTCAATGATTTTCATGAGAGAAGATAAAATGACTTCTTCAAATTATATGAAATATGAGTTAGGAGTTTCAAAGAATTAAATTCAAAGTTCTTTTGTATTTATTTTCAATTTGGAGTTATTTGAGTTTTATTCAAATTATTTTTCTCAAAAAATAAAATATATGGAAATTAGGGTAACATGATTCCCTACATTAGAAAATTGGAGAAAAATTAATTTGAAATCATTTTGGTATTTTTAAAATGATTTTGTTGAATTTTAATAGACCAGTAGCACTCTTCAATTTATTTGATTTTGTGTGGATCTTATTTGACTTTACTAAAATGTTCATGTCGTAGAAAATTTTTTTCTGAAAATTTTGATATATAATATGCCTATATTATATTTTATTTATTTTTTGCTTTTATTATTTTATTTGTCTGGAAAACGTTTCAAAAAAAAATCTTTCCCCGACTGGGCCGGCCCAGCCAACCGGCCAGGCCAAGGCCGAGCTCCGCGCCGCCTTCCCCGTCGTGGCCGACCGGGACTCCACCGGAGTCCGGCGCCGACACGGCTCCGGCCGGCCCCTCGCCCACGCCACGGAGCCGCCCCGCCCCTATAAATGCGCCGGACCCCGACCCCTCTCGCTGCTCGCCGCCGCCCCTCCCGCCGCATCCCGCCTCGCCGGAGCTCGCCGCTG